>NC_140657.1:33607351-34144491 GCF_978046115.1 Saccoglossus kowalevskii
CCATCACCATCATTTTCCCTTTCACAATCTTTGTTGACCATGTGGTATAAACCACGCCACGTGACAGCACTACTGTATTCATTTATTGAATCAACATTTGGATCATGGACCCGTTCACATTCAGCGCAGCAATACCAGGCTTCATCTGTAATGAACAACTAGCTATTGTCAATTGCCTAGTCCTATTCTATTTTGGTAGAATATGTTGTAAATAGATGTAATTCCTCAAACATGTTAACAAATTGAAGGCTAATATTGAAAACTGGGTTAATATTTTTCCCTAAAATTTTGTTGTAATTATTACCTGGCAGTTCAGTTAAACCTCTACATTGTAGATGGAACCATTCTCCATTTTGACACATGGCTCCATTCTCACAACCAATCCACGTATCTTCTACATTTCTTTTACAGCAGAATATTGACCACTGCTTACAATTATCATCACACCACCAATCTTGTTTGGCATCCTGCTCATCCACTCCCATGCATTCAAAGTGATACCAGTGTTTGCCACTACAATTTATACCTGCTGAACATTCTATCCAGTTACCATTCAGCCCTCCTTAAAAAGACAAATCATTTATTTAACTTGTTTTGATCATAACTTTTATCCAGGACAATGCATAAATAATTTGCAATAAATAAAAGCTATGTGTTTAACATGGAATATTGCAAGGTACCTGCAGAAAAACTGTACAAATTACGGACTACCTGGCTGGAATTGTTTATACTGGTATATGCTGAATCACATAACATCATATGACACTTCTAACTTCTAAATATGAGTGAATATACTGTTAATAAATTAAGTTGATGAGTTTGGCCACCAAACTTAACATTATGCTGTTGAGTGTACAACTACATAATGTACTCACCTTCCCCATTACAAATACAATAATCTTCTTCATCCTCATCTTCTACTGTCACATCATCACCATCACCATCACCTATCACCTCTGATATGTCATCTTTGCTCACATGTGGCCATATATGAAGGACAACATCTGATGCTATTTTATCTATGTATGTTTTCTTCATCTCTCTGTTGGGGTCCTTAGGATGATCATTAGGAATTTCATCCAGTGACTTTATATTTAGAAATTTCAAAGCCAACAAACATACCATTCCCTCTGTATAAAAGTCAAGGAAATCAGTTACGTGGTTTACACAATCCATGACATTCTTCTTTACCTGTCGATGACCAAACAGGCTCTTCACATTAAATAAAGTTCCCCTTTCATCTATATTTGGTGCATAAAAGTAGTCACTCATAGTATCCTGTATGTGTAGCAATCAGACAAAATCAGGCAATTAATTAATTGATAAATGTGTATAACTTTTGAGCTGCAGTTGGATGTTATGTAAAGGTAGATTTGGGATGGGATGGATATAGGTCAGATCAATAGTAGAATCTGTACTCAGTCAGTGGAAAGAAGAATGGATGGATGATGATGAAAGATGCATGGTCAGATGCATGCTAGTGTAGATGGATATTAATGTAAATTTGGGTTCTTGGGAGTAAAGAAGGTGACAATTTGAAATCATGGGTAGGGTGGGGGTGGGGCTGGCACAATAAGCACTTCTAAAAAACAAAAATGGTACAGCAAGGTAATCTTCCAGCCAACCCTTCCCCAAGGATGGTCAGGAGGTGATTTTACATGGGATACATGAATGCATGATCCCATTTATCATGTTTCAAAATAAAATAGTTGTATACTTACTTGCAGTAAAATACACCGCTTGTGAAACTCTTGTGCTCGTGGTTCTTGACCTGTGAATCTGTTTGTCACATCACTACTTGTCGACATTGCAACCTTACATTCAACCATTCGCTCTACAGATAGTTGATCTCCGTGCACTAGTGTTACATGTGGCTTGTTATTTACTACAGGAACATATACAGACAGCTTCTTCATTATTTCAATCACACCTCTCCCTGATGCAGGATTTTCTGGAATAACGCCCAAATTAACCTATAAAAATAACTTTCACAATTAAACGAGAATATGTTCCAGCATTGGTGGATTTAAGAGATAAGAGAAGCAGCAATAGTACCCCAATCACCACAATAGTATGCAATAACAAATGTTGAACTTCAATCCACTTGTTGTCTCCGGTCACAATTGCCAAAAATTATTAAGTCATTATACTACCCCCTGATGGCCTCACCTGCCTTTATATTTATTTTAAATGACCGTGAAAACTTTATTGATCCAATAGATATACCCTGCCATAAAATAGATTGTTTACTTTATTAGAACAATGGGTTCTCACAATAAATGAGTAACTTTATTAATCTAGTAGTACTGGTCCTAATTAAAAGAAATATACTAATGAAAGCACAATGGCTGGAGTACAAGACAAACAGAATTTAAATTTTTTTACTTATTGAAAATTATCCAAAAGTGTCAGTAACAAATATTTTCCAGAAAGAAAAAAAGATTTCCACAAAAACCACTGATCACATCCATGCACCTCAACCAAATCCAACAAATGACTTTAAGATGTAAAATATTTAGCAACAGAGCAGCAAAAAATAGGTTCCACTTTTAAATCTGAACTGCATGTGTATGTGCTTTAGCACTTACATTTGCTCATATTATGTATACTCACAATATTGCTTTTCATCTTGGAAGCATCACTATATCTGTGGGAAATGTGTTGACTGACAACATCACTGAAATCATGGAGACATTGTAAGTGCTTAACTATAATTCTCTCCACCATGGATTTCATTCTGTTTTTCAAAAATTCCCAATCATTGTCATTTGGCAGATATGTCCTCAGGGGTATATCCTTTGCATCTTTAACAGTATCGTCATCTAAATCTCGAAAATTAATTCTGTTTTCCACACCATAAGCCAGGGCCCATATCATCATCTTATTAGCTTTTGACTGAGACTGATGCCTCACTTCACTGAGCTTTTGCACGTTATCCCAACACAATGAAAACCCAGGATCTGTGGGAATACAATGATCAATATATCCACACCTTTATAATCATACAAATGAGATTAATATAATTAAAGTTTTGTGTTTGAGTTAACTGTAGTCTCCAAAGATGTCATGAAATATTTGTATTAATTTAATAGTTACATTTTGAAAACCTCACTGGACTAGAAGATTTATAATTTTTTCCATTTAAGATAACGAAACAGAAAAGGTATTTTACGCAGGCGATTTTAATTAAAGCATGGATTACAATTATTATAAGCACGGTATTATAAGAAAACTTACGCTTGCTCTCTTGAATGGATGCATCAATATCATCTCCATGATCACCAATATCATCATCCGTATAATGTAACATTTCAGGGTTTAGTTCCCTAACACCAGAAATGACACTGCTACTGTCAGAGTCAGTTCTTTCAATTTCATCACTGGTCTCAATAGAATCATCACTTGTACTCTGATCTAGATCTGATGGTGAATCATCAGAGTCACTGGAAAATATATCAGTGTTTGGAGAAGCCACATCTCTAAGAGGTTCGACAGCAGTTCCAGAAGTATAACCATCCTATTGTAAGTTAGTAACAATAATGCTGGTCAAAGCCCACTATACCGTACTACACATTTAAATTGTAAGTATAGGTTTAGGGATGACATACATGCTTTAATTATGACCATTCCCTTGAGCTCTAAGCACTCATACATGCATATATTGCTTTGTGCCAATCACAGAAAACAAGAAGCCTGCCACCAATCCACCCACACTTCCATTGTCTGTTCTTATATATATCTATCCATATGGCTAAATAACCTAGCACTAAAGGACATCCAAATATTGCACAGAAGATTATGGTTTAACCTTTCAACTTATAAAAATAAACAATAGTATACCATAAATCACAACAAATCCATTGGGTAGCTTTGCACCAGACAAACATATTTAAGTCACCAGGTCTGAATAATTCACCAACACTACATGTTTGGAGCATCTTGAACCACTTACGTATAAGTGGTGGCACCATGAGGTATCCAGAATGGTTATCAACATACCCTGCCAGCAAGATACACTTGTTAAGATAAACAAATGTTTATTACCTCTACTTTATGTTTCCAATCAATAATCTTAGTGTCAAATTCTTTTCTCAGCTTGTCTATGACCATTCTTGTTCCCTTCACACCTAAACATATACCAACTTTATTATACCAAGTAAGCAACTGAAATGTAAACCAAATATAACATATTAGTTGTCACTGCTTTGTTTGCTTAATTTTAAAACCATGACTCATTAAAGTGGCACAGAATGTATCCTGCTAAATAATTTACCTTCTGGCTACACCCACTTCTATACATCTGTATTGAGTTTATACTTTGCAGATATTTGAAGCGACTTCTTTTGCGCAAATGCAAGATATTTCCCATGATGTATCCCAGTCCAGGAGTTAAAGGTCCAAGTTTGCCATCCTTTTCACTGCCATATTGATAAAAAAGTTAAAGCATTACAGATACAGTACTTTTTGAATCATTGTTGCACTTTTACATACTATTACCAATTTTATTTCCTCTATTAGAAGCACACCTCCAATAAAAGCACATGTAACCCCAAAATAATATTTATTTCTGTTACAAACACATTTTTTCAAATTACATATAATCACATGCACTTCTAATAGAGGAAATATGGCATAATTTATTATACTGTATCATATAGCAGGAAATTAACAGAGATGCAATAGGAAAATATCAATGAGAAATTGACTTACAGTAGCACAAATTAATACATGTACTATGAAATATTTTATATAGAATTACTGAATCCCTTAAGAAAACAAAATTTAAAGTATGGGTATTTACATTGCTAATTTGTCAGTTGTTCTTGAGCTTGTTAAACTGGATTCCAACACTGTATGCAGCATTGGAAGGTTTTCTTTGGTCTCATCTAGTATAGATCCCCATTTAAAGGCACTAATACTTTCACATGATATTGCCGGTGATGATTTGGTGGATTTCTTCAAATAGGATGCCATCTGTTTTCTACATTCAGAGATAACAACTGCTAAAAACTCCTTTTTAGCATTCTGGCTATGCTGAACAAGAATTCTGAATGTGGTACCATATTTGTAATTTGCTAATGCTTTTATGGCCATGGAGATAAAGCCATCATGCACAGGAACCTGCAAATAAATTTACATAAAGGTTAACCTTTCACTGCCATTGTCAACTTTTGTCACTTTTCACGAAATAGATTTGTATAAAATCTACCTAATTTCTCACAAATTTGTATGTATACTTGTATACAACAAACAATTCCAATTTTTTCCAAAATAAACTGAACAATTATAAAATACAATCATTTTTAAATACAAATTTGGGTGGGAAAATGGTGGCAGTGAGAGGGTTGAAGGAGAACATTATACTCCTGGTGATTGCCTTTGATGATTATTTGCCTGTGAGTGGTGGTCTTTTGTTTTCTATTGTAAATGTTGTCTCTTGGCCATATTTACTTCAAGGTAAATCCAATTAAAAACATTCCCCTTTAATATGCAACTAAAAAAGTATTCCACAACACAATGTTGTAAATAAGAAGAGTTCACCATTTGAAATAAAAAATAAATCCTACACAGAAAAAAAATCAACACTGGAAAAAAACATTTTTTTAATGAACGACCCCTTATTAAAAATATTCATAATTTATAAACATTGTAATGAAATGGCAGAATCCACTCACCCTCTGTGCCTTAACCCTCTTTAGACTAGGGCTTTTAGTTGGTGTTCTTTTAATTGGTGAGGATAATGTTATTCTTTTCCTCTTCTTTGAAATGTATGTACCCTCTTTCTCTCTCTTCTCAAATAATTGTGTTGATGCATGACTTTCCAGTGATTGTCTGTAGGACTTACTCAGACTCACATAACATTTACCACACATATACCTGTCTTCCTCCAAAGATGGCTTGCATGGAGTCAGTTCACATTTGACCAGTTTTTCAAGTGCCTCAACAACAGAACCTTTGGAATGTTTTAGTTGACGTTTTACACTAAATTTTTCATTTTTTTTCAGAGCCAAACCACAATTTATGCATGCCATGATGACACAACATAAAAGAGAAATTAAAGGACCCCCTAAGTTACTTAATAAATTAAATTTATAAATCCAATACAAATGTATTACTTAACAGAATGAATGAATGATGAATGAGTGAGTGAGTGAGCAGGTGAGTGAGTGAATGAAAACAAATAATGAATGAATGAAAGAAAAATGAATGAGTGAGTGAATGAATGAATGAATGAACAAATAATGAGAGAATAATTGAAAAAAGAATGAATGAATGAATGAATGAACAAATGAATGAATGAAAAAATAATGAATGAATGAATGAAAAACGAATGAGTGAGTGAATGAATGAATGAAAAAATAATGAGAATAAATGAAAAAAGAATAAATGAATGAATGATAAATGAATGAGTGAGTGGGTGAGTGAGTGAGTGTGTGAGTGAATGAATGAATGAAAAAATAATGAGAGAATAAATGAATGAATGAATGAATGAATGAATGAATGAATGAATGAATGAATGAATGAAAAATAATGAGAATAAATGAAAAAAGAATAAATGAATGAATGATAAATGAATGAGTGGGTGAGTGAGTGAGTGAGTGAGTGTGTGTGTGTGAGTGAATGAATGAATGAAAAAATAATGAGAGAATAAATGAAAATGAATGAATGAATGAATGAATGAAAGAAAAAAATGAATGAGTGAATGAATGAGTGAGTGAAAAAATAATGAGAATGCATGAAAAAATAATGAATGCTTATCTACTGCCTATCCTACATGCACACCTACCCTTGCACACAAAACAACACACACACATTACACACTTACACTCACTTCCAAGCTCACACATGCACATCTCCCTACTCTTCAAAGCTGCCAAATAACTTGTATCCATCCCATCCACAAACAATGTATTCAAAATTGCTACCCTTATACACAGTGCATTCTCTCCACACACATTTTTACACAATTCTTTCATATCATCCTCACATTTATACAGCAAACTACGACCACTGTTATACATCACCCCTCTAGAAAACTCTCCATCTCTCCCAGCTCTCCCAACCTCCTGCCAATACTCTAACACACTCGTACACACACCCCAATGAATCACACATCTCACATCACTAACATCTACACCCATACCAAATGCCACAGTTGCTATCACACATCTTATGACACTATCAACCTTCACAAATTCTTTCACGATTCTCTCTTTGTCTTCATCAACTAATCCTGCGTGAAACATTTCAATTAATCTCTTTCCCTGCACAAAGTTATCGCTCCCGACTACATTACACAAAGCAGCATACACTGCACCACATTGGGCAATGGACCTGTGGAGAAAAATTATTATTATACAATTATATAGACATATATATACACACAATATTTATTTATTTATTTATTTATTTATTTATTTATTTATTTATTTATTTGTTTATTTATTTATTTATTTATTTATATTTACCTGACATAAATTATTGTTTTGTCAGCCTTGACTCTTTTATCTTTTAGTTGTTTTATGTAATAGTCCATTTCAATTTCTATTTCTTTTCCACCATTGACATACTCCAAAAATATGTTTGGTCTACAATAGTAATAAAATGACACTACAACTGCAACTACATGTACTAATATGATGATGAAAATGATAATTGGACATGTTTTTAATTTATTACCTATCAGGCACAACTGCAACAACCTCCATGGCTGATCTTTTAAAGTGCAAATGCACTAAAATCCTATTAACAATATCATTTGTTGCTGTTGCCGTGAGTATAAGAAATGGTCTGCCACCATACATACTTCGGAAATCCACCAATTTCTTATAATGGGGTCTAAATGTTTGGCCCCTGTGAAATAAAGCAATAAAAATATATTCAAATATTGATTTTAATTTTGATAAATAATTCTTGGTGATGCATATGACCCTTTTTTGAGGATACTAGTAACTACTTACCATGTATCAAGAATATGTGCCTCATCTATAGCCACAAGGCAGACATTCTTTCTATATATTGGAGATCTCAGTATATCACTCCATGAGTCAATGCTCTCAGGACAGAGAAAAACAACACTAAAAATTCCATTCTTCACATCTTAAATTTAATAATAATAATAATAATAATTAATAATAATAATAATAATAATAATAATAATAATAATAATAATAATAATAAAGAAGATAAATTATAACTTACCACTTAACATTTGTTCGGTCATTTCTGACTTCATCATCAAACATACAGACTGCACACCAATATTTTTCAGAGCATTGCACTGGCTCACCATTAAGCTCTTCAGTGGTGTAACCACTAAAGAAATATGTTGTGTCCTAGGTGACTCCTCATTCAAAATCAATGGAGGGATTACAAAACATAAACTTTTACCATACCCTGTTGGCAAAATGCCAAAGGAATTTCTCCCTTCCAATATTGCATTGATAATTTCTTTCTGTTTATCTTTAAGATTGTATGGTAAATTAAGTTTGCTTTTAATTGTGGTGAAATGCTTTAGCAGAGCCATGATTGGAGAAAAGTAATGATGGACCCCTTATGTACATGTTAATTCACACTATGTGATTTCCCATTCTTTTATGAGAATAAATTATGTACATTTATATTTATGTATTCATAAAATATTTATTTAATAATATAAAAAATATATACAAACGCAAATCATATTTTAAAACCATTAATTCACTGGGAAAAAGTCGTAAACTTGACTATGGGTCACGTGACGCTTAATCACAGGATCTCGCGTGAATCGCAGTGCATTGTGGGGCAGAAAAATGGCTGCTTCCAGTGTTTTTTCAAGGCGAACAGCTACATCAACTTTTAAAGTTATTTACGTAAATTCTGATTGCAATATCAATGCTTAGGTAGGTTGAAATGTCTTCGGAATAACTATCAAAGACACCAATGTTGAAAGAATGACTTAGAACTTATTATTTGCGACGACCAGATTTGGACCGTGGATTTTAACCACATTTCAGATACGTCGGCTCCATAGCCCACTGCGGGCCAGCCAGATACCGACGACCAAAAACGGCCCTCAGGGGGCTATGATTCCACAGCTACCCCTGGGAGGCTCTTGCATTTGCTAAGTTTGAGAAGGCAAATCCAAAACGTTCAAGACAGACATGTCATATTGATGGCCTTACTCATCCGTAGACGTCAAAGACATGCAAGGCAAAGAAGAAGGTGGTGGGTCAAACCCTGGATTGAGAGACGTGTGCTGTTTGGACAGTATGATAATCTGATGCCGATGCTTGTAATTTGGTTGTGTCTTGTTCACTGTAGCAGCGTCTCGTCAGGCATCTGCGGTTGTAATGAAGAAAGTCGCATCGCGTGTCGTATAGGCCAACACCTCGCGCGACAGGTGGTGCGGTGTGTCGCACAATGGGTCGTAGCCTTGTACGATCGGTTGTAGTAGTCGTACATTGGGTCGCTAGGTCGCGCGACATATGGCGCTACAAAACGCATATGTCGTGCGACTTGGTAGCTGCAGTTCTGTAGCTCGCTTGGTTTCGCTGTCGGTTATTTTGTTCGTCGTGGTGTTAACGCCTGGTTTCGCGTTAACACCACGACGAACAAAATAACCGACAGCGAAACCAAGCGAGCTACAGAACTGCAGCTAGCGACTTGGTCGCATCATCGTTCAACCGTTGCAGCCGTTGTACGACTGTTGCACCCGGAAACATGAAAATAATCGCACGAAAAAAAAAATTATCGCACGAGTGAGGCGCCAATTGTGAAAGGGGTAATTGTATCATTGTAAACACACATTAAAATGTAGAAATACATATAATTATACTATTGCTGGCCTTGTGACCATTGTTCTGGCTGTTAGTTAATTAATGGAAACACCAAGAGAAACCCACATTTTTGAGTGAGTGTTTCTTAATTATACTAAAAACGATAAAATTGAAAGATTCATCGATCGGATGTGTTACTACTGCACAGCGCTGAATGTGTGTTAATTTACATAAATACAAATTGTGTTTTTGAATAACTCAACTGTATGACATAATATTTTATGAATATAGTATGAATTGGTTTACTTAAGTAGATCATATTGAGAAAAAAACATACATCGGATAATTTTAGGAACACATTTCTAATTGCTGGGAGGTTCATATTTTTTGTGAGTTGGAACTTATTGGTTTATTGTTTTGAAACAACCATGTGTGAAATTGTATGAATGTGTGTAAATTGAAAAAAAAAGCAAAAAAAAAAAAAACAAATTCTAATTTCATAAGAAACACCACATTCTTATGGTGGGGTAGTGCACCTTAAATATTTTTCAGTTTTTTGTGTACAGAACATTGCGATAAGGACTTTTCGTTTTCGACATTGTTATATTTTTATGCAGAAAAATACAGTATTTTTACCAAATAAAATCATATTTATTAAAGTTATTGTTCATACACGAGTTGTTGAACACACTACATATTTTGTAATTTAATCCAGCTTCTTTCAGTCACAATTCAAAACAAATAAAAGGCAAACATATAGTGACTACAGCAAATTATCCTTTTTGGTAGTGTTCTTGTGTAATCGGTAATTATGACAATTAGTTATTGGTGCATAGGGAAGACATTTTGTTATGAATTATTTTTAATATATTTCTGAATGATCAATGTTTTTACTCCCAAATAACGAATGAATTTCGCAATGTCGAAAACGGACAATCTTTATCGTAGTGTTACAGATAACATTCACAAAAACTTATTTTCAGAATTTAAAAACAAAACAAAAACAAGAAAAAACCACCTACCACAAAGTGAGCTATTATTTCTTTTTTAAAATGCAGAAATTCTTAAACAATAAACTGGTTGTGTATTACAATTTATCAAACGATTGTTTTTTACTATTATTCTGGATCGGTAATTTGGAACAGCCTGCCAACAATGACAAAATGAACTTTCAACAAGTCATTGAAAATGACACAGTCCCCGTTATGTTCTCTTTGTGCTCGTCATATTAAAGCAGAGGGTTGCCGCGAGCGTGTCCTTGAAACTTGAGTTCCAAGTGTCGTATACAACAGATTGTTTATTTACATCAAAACACGTGTTTCGAATTGTAGTAATATGGCCAAAATAAAAACAGCCGTTATTCGGTCATCTGTATGATGTATGTGCCAAATACGAATGAAAATGGTACATAAATTGTGGAAATATAGTAGTAAGGCCAAAAAGTCAGATGGCTGTCAATCAGCCATCCTTGACCAGATTTTGAAACAAATTGTCATGGACATGCATCTTAACATGTATAAAGTACATGTATGTGCCCAATTTGAATGAAAACTGACAGAGCACGTCCAAGATACCGCATTAAAAAACAAAAACAAGATGCCTGCCAGTCGACCATCTTTGATCCAATTGCGAAATAAATCGCCATGGACATGTATCCGGACATGTATAATCTATGTACCAAGTTTAAATGACAACAGACAAAGCATGTTCAAAATACAACATTTTCAAAAAACAAGATGGCTGCCAGTCAGCCATTTTGAATCGAATCGCTAAACCACTGCATGTGCATATGTCCCACATAAGGTACTAGGCACATGCAAAGAATGAACGGAAACGGTCCACAGGATTCTGAAATATGACGTTGGACAGACTGACGCACGGACAGACGGAGGGACAAACTCAGGAACTCACGGACGGTTGGGACATGTATCCTAACATGTATCCTAACATTTTTAAAAAAAACAAGATGGCTGCCAGTCGGCCATCTTTGATCCAATTGTGAAATAAATCGTCATGGACATGTATCCTAACATGTATAATCTATGTACCAAGTTTGAATGAAAACTGACAAAGCATGTCCAAAATACAACATTTTCAAAAAACAAGATGGCTGCCAGTCGGCCATTTTGAATCGAATCGCTAAACCACTGCATGTGCATATGTCCCACATAAAGTACTAGGCACATGCAAAGAATGAACAGAATCGGTCCAAGGGATTATGAGATATGACTCCGGACGGACGCACGGACGCACAGACGCACGGACGCACGGACACACGGACGGACGGAGACCGAATTATAAGTCCCCGTTTTCGGACTTCGTCCGAACGGGGACTAATAAATACACAACAATGCATTCAACAGGATAAGTTCCAGTAGAGTCAATGCAAGTTGGTTTCATGCTTTTTTCTATTTATCTATTGTGAATTTGTGAATCTATACTGAATCTTTAATATAATGGTTAATGGTTAATGGTGTGTGTATGGTATGTATGTGCAAAATAAAGAATATACATTACTGATACAAGTTCTTTAACGGGTTGTGTCACATTGACTGACGTCACATCAATCAAAATACTGCGTGTAACTAAGCAATGTAAAGCGTGTATTTATTTGCAGTTATTTTACACAGTGATAATTCGAAAAACAGCCGAATTCTAGGTAAATAAATTCAAGTAAAAATTTTTCTTTTTCTCTTCGGGATATCATCATCATCGTCAACAATTACAGTCGGTTCTCTAAGACTGAAATTGATATCTGACAGATTCTGGGTTTCTAATTGGTTGTCATCCACATTATCTTTAAGAGGATTTCTAACCATTTGTTGAGAATCTTTATCCATCAACATGTTCACTTTGTTCAACACTTCGTCCATCTTTGAGAGCAGTATCTTGTAGTCTACTTCGTCATCCATTTTCTTTGTTGTACCTGTAAACAAAGTATGACAACCAATAAATGTTTGAAATTTTTTTATTTACAGCATTTAGTAATGTAATCTAGACTTTAATACGAGATGGTCATGTTAAAAATGTGCTCTTAAGTGTACTCTTAAGTAACTCTTAATTTAGTAAACAGTTAACCGAACATCGAATTACGGGCAACATTAAACGTTGAACAAAACAACAAATTTATGTTGCCCGTAATTCGGAGTTCGGTTAACTGTTAATTGAACATAGAGTTATAATTTCGGCGCGGTTTTGCAAAAGTGGGAGTGGTTTCTAAAAATGGGCGTGGCCATGTTTTTAACTCGATGATTTCATAACTCGATGTCCGTAACTCGAACAATTCAGCATCTCAATTGTGCTTGATATGTTGTAAGTTTATACAGATTGTTGGCTGTTTATTCTTAACAAATATGCCCGATAACTTTATTTATGAATGCTGGCTTACAAAAGCCTACTCTGAAACATTACATAGGCAAGGCATAAGATGCATAAGATGCCAGGTAACAAGGTATTTATCAAAATAAAATATAAAGCTTCAATTCGAGCCAGTAAGATCGAAACCCACTAAACAACAATTCAAGAGAAAGCTGAATGATAATAAATAAAACATGTTTAAGTATTCCTAAGATGTGTCTTTTGTTTTCTTTTTCTCCTCTCCTCTCCTCTGGTGTCTTGCTTGTCACTCATGAGATACAATTCTGAGTGTATCTAAACTTGGGAGACAATTCGAGACTTATAGATTGACTTCAATCCAAAGTCTTCAAATAAATTAGTGGTTAGAACTAATTGGCACTGCCTGACATGCAGTGTTCAATGATTATTGCTACATGTGCAGTGGATTATTTTGGAGGGACTTTATTTCTGCAAATAGCTTGACACTTGTCCGATCTTGAAGTTCCGTGATCAACCATATATGGTAGATCAAAAACTACGTTTAATTTGACTCAAATTGTAGATTTTCGTGAATCTTAATTGTGAGAAAAAATATCCTAAGCCATAAGGTTAGGACACTGTCGCTCGCTCATTTACATTGCGGCTTATACAATTAATAAAAAATAGTCAAACATATATGTTGTTCTGTTAATTATAAACTTACCTTGTATTTTCATTTTTTTCTTTATCTTCTTCATCAATTTAGCCAGAGTTTCTTTAAATCGGCTTACCATGAAATCAATAATCTCGTATTCATTGCTCTGCTTAGATATGTCCTTCCTAACTTCAGCGAAGGCGTCAACAATGATACTTATCAACATATTGAGTAAGATGAAGAAACAAATGATGGAAAAGACGACGAAGTAGATCGGTCCCAGAATGCTCTTGCTGAGATTTTCCAGATAAAACTTGCCGACGAAAGTAAGCATCAGGGATGTCAATGAAGTGCCGAATGACTCGTACTCAGGCATTAACGGTGCAAATGCCAGGTAGCCAAAGGATGCAAAGTTAATCAATACTAGCAGAAACATGAAGCTGAACGGTATTAGAGTTTCCGAGGCGTAGGCGATGGTGGCTGCTAACATACCAATGCGTTTGTTAAAACGTAGCAGTTTGAGCATCTTAATGATTGCCAGAAAGAGTACTAGTCCCATAAACAAGGTGTAGATTTCATTGAGCATGGCAATATACTGGAAATTTACAAACTCGTTTCCTGTGAAGATCAATAGTTACACTTAAGGGAACTACTCAATAATTACACACTGTATCAATTAGAATAATTAAATGCAATACGAGCGATAAAACAGAATACTGATATTGTATGTTGATGAATAGTAACGATTATAGTCTGGAACGAAAGTAATACATTTTATTTGTCCGGGATGTGTACAGAAAATGTGTACAATTTTAAATCTGTCTGACGTTTTTAAAAGGTTGGGCTAAAATGGTTTGCCAGATAATGACATTATCATGCCATATTTCAAATGGCACCAAGATCTCGTTTAGAGTGAGAGTGACGCGAAATGTTATTGTTCACCAAATAGTATTCTTTGCCGCCATCGTGTTAATTGTTTTGAATACCATGATTACATAGGCCAGCTGAACAGTGGACGTGAGGACAGTAAAGTTTGGAACACTATTTTGAGAGCAAGAAACAACTCGAGTGGCCCCCTCGTTCTCAACGAGATCTTGTGGTCCATTTGCTAATATATATATATAAGAAAGATTAAGACTGTGTGATTCCCAGTACTACAAATGTTATCACAAAATAAATATATTTATTGTGCGGGGTATGTGGATTATGAACCAAGTTTAATTTAATCAGTTAAGTGCGTCGTGTATAGTTGTTGGGAAAATTTTCTTGGAAACGTATATAGTAAAACAGTTACTCACTGTCATTATTTGATAGATTTCCAACATACATTTTGGTGGAACCATATCTTAGAAAGTACATCACCACCAGAGCTAGTCCAAGGACAGTCTGGGCAAAGTCAATGAGATTCCAAAATGCGGTTAGGTACATTCTTCCCACAGACCGTAGTGCCGAGTATATCATAATACAGCTGTACATTAAATAAATGGCATACACCGCATACGCCGACATCAAAAATATGACGTAGAACACATTGCCCTGGAAATCATACATTCGGAACACATTTATTTGGTAAAATGGTGAAACCGAACTTGCAGATGGATATTCCAATACGATTATACTGTATACGAACAGATTGACATGGACGTTATATAGGGTGAACTCCAGGAACACAGCACGTGTGTACCGATCGGTCCATCTATTTTCAAACAAATATTGTATAACACTCTGCGCTTCAAGTAGATTCTTTCCCAGTACAGCTTCGTAGCCGCCACCACTGTAAGTGGCAAATTTACCGGTTATGGGAGAACCACCAAGGTCAAATGCGCTTCTGTAGTTTAAAATAACATATAGAAATTAATTACGCTCATTGACCACTATGAAACAAATTTGTTTATCTATCTTTTCCTAGCAATCATTGTCGATGTGTCATAACTAAAATGTGATTGAAACAATGTAAATATGGTATATTACATTCTTTTAATTTCAATCACGTAATTAAAAAATCAATAACTATAATACATTATTCAATTTTAACATAAACAGATATAGTATGTACCTGTATGCCCATGGGTTTCCACCAGTTTGAAGAAGACTCTCATTTGACATAAAAACACTATCGTTGCTCCAAGTCAAGCCAAAATTTCCCTCTTCTTGGTCAAACATTGCATATTCAATATTACACTCGCTTACATCACGCTGCGTGATTTCCGGCACATCGCAGAGACCTACAAAGAAAACGTCCCCAACTGAATGTGATTGTAACCTAAGTATATTTTAAAACGTAAAAGGGTATCTGAAATAAAGTTGACTATAACACTGGACTCTGAATAGTGGGTCATACATGTATTTTATTTAAACATAACTAACATAGACAAATACAATGTTGCTCCTTTTTGTACTGCGTCGCACTGTGCCGAACATTAAAAGAAATAAAATAGTAAAGTACTCAGCTAAAACATACATTAAATAAGATCAGTCACGATGTATAACAAGAACAATCTGCGGGTTAATTTGCGCTTGCAAAAAAAGTTGGAAACAATAGTGAATACCCGCCAGCCATATGTTTTCTGAATGTTCTTCTTGACAAGGCGCCCAAACATTCAAATGAACTGAGAGAACGTGCTTGCACGTCGTTTTGAATACTCAAAGCATCAGAATAATAAGCAATCTTGAAAATAATAACGCATGATTTGAATTGTATGGTAATGCAATCAGTCTGTTTAGTGTGAATAAAGCGACGAGCTGCATCAATTTGTACAGATTGGATTTTGTTCAATTTCTGTCAATGCATGCCTTGCAAGATTGAATTACAACAATCAAATTTTTGTTTTACAAATGAATGAATTTATCTGTCATACATTTATCAGTGATTGATTTTGTCAAATTCTGTAGAGAGTGAAAAATGTCGATTTACACATTGCATTAATATACGTTGGCGTCCTTCCAGTGCAGTCGAAAAATTTTACTTTCAAATTACTAACGTCAGACGTCCTATCCTGCATATTCTAGTTGTTAATTGAAGTTAAATACTACTTGACAACACCTTTACATATTTATTTTAACGACATTGAATTTCAGTTCAAAAATGTTTTTTTTTTTAATTTTTTTTTTACACAAATACAAATTCACAAATATTCACGAGACAATAATGATATCAACACAATTAATAAAGTTAAATAAACCTACTAGAATCGGTAATACATTCTCAATGGTTTACTAATTTATAAATCATGATACAAATTTTACTTGAGCTGTTTATGCAATACTTAAAAACGACTTACCAGGTGGGATTCGGAGCTGACGTAATCGTGGTGGTCCAACTCGTATAGCCGACATTGTTTGTATGTTCAGTTGTTCGTTCCATTTCAGTGTTTTACCATTTGGCCAGACCTGTGGATATAGACTAGGCAACACTGTTTGATCCAACCAAGTAAACATTGATCCACTTTCAGTTATCTACAAACAGAATTAAATGTGTATTATTTTGTGAAGTATAAGCAATTAAATCAATGCAGGCAATGGGGAACACGGAAATTAACAATATTATTTGATTATTATATTACTCCTCTGACTGGCTTAATTTGAGCCTTGTCAACTTTTCTTATTGCGTGCTAGATATTCATAACAAATCAATATCTTTCATAAACTGTTTTGAATCTTGTTGTTTCTCAACAATTTATCTGGCAATGTTGCACTGTTGCTTATTCTATATTTTTCTAACAATATATATGTGTCAATGAAACTCTACAACATTTCCATAATACAGAAAACGAATTTCAAATTCTTAATAAATTAAAACACTTACACCATCATAATTTGAATCAATTAATAAATCTGTCAGAGATTTGTGCAAGTAGTGTTTGCGTGGATCAGCGTTGTTTTGACATATTGCTATCAGTAATATCATAAAGAGAATATATCCAATGATCTCTTTGATGACTCGTTGCATTTGTAATTCCAGAGCTCGAGTTATTTTACTATTTTCCAAAGTATTTTCTGGAAATCAAAATAGATAGTTAATATAAATACATATTAGCAGAATTATGTTCAAATAAACATTAACGTAGTAAATTTTGTATATGTGTGCTATAATTGTCAAACTCATTTGTCACAAAGATGCTGCATATAATGAGTGACATATCTATTCCAGTTTGTGTCCATGCCCACAAAGTAAACCCTTTGCTTCCAGAAGCAATGTATCAGCTCAGCTCTCGTACTTGATTGTTTATGGTTGGTTTCAAGTTTGTGTTTGTTTCCGACCAATCAAAACATTTGACAATTGAATAACAGCTGCCTTTCTTGTTATAGACGATCTCGTAAACCTCCAGTGCCAAAATAGCCAGTTAGTTATGGACCAGACAATTTTACAGTTCTTGAAGATGGTCAACCGACAGTCACTTTTCAACAACCCCTTAAACAATTGTATAACCCATACGTCGTAAACTACGATTTTGAAGTGATTGTGTGTGAAGTTTAAATTGTATACTATATCCCCTATATATAAATCGATATATTATAACAATAAAATAGGTTTCTATCAAAATCAGACTAGCATAAAATGGAAGGACATTTTACCATAAATGCCTTGTTGTATTTCTCACGTTGATCGAGTTTGCATGGTGTCAAATGTTATGCTTGGCGAGAGTTCATTTGTTGAGCAGAATATAAAGGTAATTATTTCATTAACCTGCACTGTAGAACCATGACAATCGATGACATGACAAAAAGGTATTTGATTATTTTATTTCGTTAAAATGAATTGTATTTTACAACAATAATGGACAACTTTACCATTTTCATCATCACTGTCCTCCTGCTCACGTTCCGGGATCTTATTTCCACCTAATTGCCCACGGATGTTTTTGATCTGCTCTAGTGTCTCTTCCTCCCCATCGTCAGTATCCTGCTCTTCAGTTGGCTTTTTAAACAACAATGACATGATAAACGCCACAGCAACAACCTAGAGACGAAAATAAATCAAAAGTACAGAAATGTTACTATTAATATTACTTTGTCACGTGGTCGTTATATTTTATTTGGACGAAAGAGCACACATGTACTACAAATTATTACTGAAATATTTTAGCCACTTTATCTCATAACGACATTTCAATATAATGATTTACAAGACTATGCAAGGCAGTTAACGAAACAAAAAATGGCTGCCCGCACAGAACTAAGCTATTTTACTTCATAGCTCAAATTATTTGTCGCCAAATGGCATGTAAGCTGGAGACCTGACTGCAGTGAATGAAAACATTAAGCATTGAAGTGCAATACTATTAGAAGACTAATATATACCCCCCCCCCTTCTGGCCCAGAAAAAAAAAATGTTGTTTTTTTTTACCTAGGTTTTACCAAGGTTCGTATCCTAAATGTTCTGGTAGGGACTAGATTAGCGGTACTAAGGCCAATATTTGTCTATGTTAGAAAATATCTACCTATAAATACAAATAGTTAGTCTTTCAAAATCCTTGCCATTTGGTTAGCACATATACCGGGATTTATATATTTTTTCGTGCACTCAGGTACAGTTACCGTATGTCTATAGTTTTATACCAGTATTTGGTTTCCTTCAATGTATGGTTTAAACATGGGCAGCCATCCGACAATTGTTCGTCTTCCTTAGTTGCGTACAGACTCTGGATTAACATTCCGAAATGGAACCACTATAAACCAAAACGTCATAGAAGAAGGGTACAGAAAATCACATTTTCAGTTGCTACGACCTGTCCCTTATTATAACATTCAGTTGACATCAGCAGACACGAGTGATTACCACCCGAATTTAGTATCAATCCGAGCTGCACGCAATAATCACGCTAGGATTTTTCAAAATGTCAACCAATTTTTTGGAGGGACCGAATAATAATCTCGAAAATACAAACGTGAGCTTGCCAATGTGAACCATCGTTACAACAATTCGTAGTTATTGGACTGTAGATACCCGAAAGGACAATGTGTAGACAGCGGATACAATGACAAATTTTGTCAGGATGGCAGACATGGCTAATACTTGTCTATATTAGTCCAAATCTAACTATATATAGCATTGGGGGAACAATTAGTGACAATATAAACTAGATTTGCCAGATTTTTAGTAACTGTCAATTACATAATATTGCCGCCAACCTGCCTAGGCAATTTCAACGATCATCAGTTCTGGAATGACTACATAGAGACAAGAAGTGAGCTTAAGTTTGTGAATGGTTTTAATCATAATACCCTTTTTCATAAATATTCATTCATTTCATACATGGACATTGTTTACGATGTTTTGAGTTCGGTCAACATACTCACTTTGTTTTAATTTTCTCGAGTAACGAATATACGGCTGTTATCGCTACAATTATAGATGTATGAATCGCAATACTATAAGATTCTGTGAATAATTCTCACCTTAAGGGGTTCTGTTACCAATAATGAGTTGAATACAGAAACAAACATAGATGTCAACCATCTGTTAGATTTTTCTTTTTTCCATTGCATACTGTACATGACAACAAATGCTGCTGGAATTAGAATCGACAATGCCACAAGTAGATAAGCAACATATGCCCAATACCACCGCAGCCTACCCTTATCTGGCTTGCCTTTCTCTGACTGTGTCAATTCACCATCTTCCAGTTCCAGGAGTATCATGTTGTCTCTATTTCTCTTTTCGCGTATGTTCTTTCGTACAAGCTTTCGGACATCGCGTAATCCAGAGAGTAACGTTACATCTCCAGGTGGGGGTTCAACTTTGCGGAATATTTGTATGATAATGATGCTGACAGGTGACACTATCAGAACACTAACAAAACCAACCCAGATCTCTTTAAAACTTAAACTGATTGGCCCAAGTTTGATGCCTTTTCCTGTTGACATTGCTTCAGCTTCTTCATCTTCTTTATAGAACATAGCACTCGTTATCATGGTCAAGAAAAGCAGTGAAAAACAACACGAAATCCGTTGTACTCTGCTGAAACCGCTGCGTGTAGGCCGGGAAACTACAGAGAACCAGAGGTGATTCTCGGATAAATTCTTACGTGTACTTGTGGAGAACATGTGTTCGAAGCTAATCAGGTTGTCTCTACCAGCAACAGGTAGAAGACGCTCCACTTTACCATCCTCCTCATCAACAGCTAGCCAACGATCACATAAGAAATAAAATCTGTGAAACAAATCACAAATATTGAAATATTGCAACTTAAGTGTTCTGTATATGTTGGACTAGCATAATATGTTTTATCGCATGCAATGTACGTCATACACATACTACAAGTTAACATAAACACTACTGGAACCAACTTATTCCAGCCATACACACTATGAAAATCCTTCAAGATTTATTTGAAGGGCGACAAAAGGCTGCAAACCAAAGTTAGCTAGAAGCCACAAAAGACAACATCTTATTCAACATTTGGTTTTGGATGTATCACTTGTTTAATGCTGACAGTGTTTCATCGAACTGTCAGAGCTCAATCAATAAGCTAGTCAGGGTCCAGGTTAAGCCCAGTTAAATTACTAATTTAATAAATGTAAACAACCACCCACGGTCTGTTGTCCTCATTGTTACTTTTTATAAAATACTTAAAAAAACTTAAGTACCTAAAATACACTAAGTATATAGGAGTTTGCTATAATGTAATATAGAAATGTCAGCTTCAATTAACATAACCTTTTAACTGCACAGTGGAGTGGAAAAATGTTTAAATATGTAAACTGACTAGAAAAGTTTTATTAAGTGCTGTATTGCTACCAAGGGTGCAGGGATTCATCTAAAACTGCCAATTTAGACAGGGTCCGCCAATTACAGGCTTGTCTTGGTTGTCATTTACATGCCTGTTTTTTGTTGTGGTATTAAATTATCACTCTGACTTGACAAATAAGACGTTATTATAGCTTCTCAGTCTGAACATTCTTTGATAAAGATAGTATGGTGATGCAATGTGGCATCCTATTATATATTTCACCTGGCATATGTGTACATTGATTAGTGTTCAACTTTATACATTGTCAAATTTGTCGTGTGCTTTGTTCACGAGACAGACTACTTGAAGTGTGAAACAACTATATGTGTTCGAGTGTAATAGGAATACGATATGCAAAATCAGCAATTGCCTATTTAGGGAGAGATTTCATGTCCTGCATCAATGTTGTAGCAATTAATATTTTACAGTGTTACATTGTAGAGGAAATTAGCTTGGCCCTTGGTATGTATTGGGACAGTAACCTTATACAGATTAATCCATGCACCACTACTCACAACATGTTGCAACATGGGGAGACTGATAGTATAAATATTTTTTCAGGCACACATACAGAACACCACTTACTTCTCATTCGTCTGCAAGTCTTTGATCTCAATTTGATTAAGGAACCAAGATTTATTTTCTCCCTGACCACTATTGTCATGCCATATGTTGATGAACTGTATATCTCCAAGTGATTTTCTAGTAGACATCAGAAACTTATCTACACTCCCTCGGAGGAACAACTGGAAATTCAAATAAAATTTTATATTTTAACTATCATTATTTATTGAGATATGTAAGCTTATCTCACAAATGAATATCATAGACTGAATTATCTCCCCTCTCTAATAACCTAAACATCTTACACGATATGGTATGTGTCTAGTCATCGAAACGTTTATTCTGTTTTACTTTTTATTACTTCATAAAAAATATCAGTCATTAAAGTGCATAGAGACAACACTGTTCTCCATTATTAAAATTTCCACTTTCCTAATAGCAGTGTGGTATGACCACGGAAGAAAAATCTATACAATTAGTGACTATTGTGGGAAAGATCCACAAAACATTAAAAAGGTGAAAATGATAATTCCTCATGAGCAATTTCATGACGATACACAATTATTTGTATAAAGAGGTCATTCATGACTGAAACGACTTTTCACAACTTCATGTTTTCATCGACATCGAGCATATTTATTATGCACATGTCCGATATTTACAGTAAATGTCTCGATTGTACGAAAACAAATAAGAACTACAAAAGAAGTATTCAATAAAATTCAAATTATGGGACCTACCTCTCTTTGACCATCATCTAGTTTTCGGGAACTTGTCTGGTTTTCATCACCAAAAACCTGGAAACCGATTTTTGACTTTGTGGAAGAGCCACTACGCATACCCGTAACCACAGTGATTTGATAGAAAAATTCACCACCGGCACCATTGTCTATCAACGGGAATATACCCCACTGTTGAGGGTAGAAGATATTGCATTAAATAATAATACATACCTTAGAAACTCATACGTAAATATATAAATTTATACACATTTACACACAAATTATATCACAGGAAATATGATGTTAACATGATTATGTATTATACAGTAATTCACCAAAATCCGGGGTAAATAACATTTACTTGAAGTGAGCAAAGCAAAGGAAGGTGTCGGCCAGATTTGAAATGATATAAATGGCCATAATGAAATTCAGCATATATTCTTTACCATCATTTTATCACTGTTACATTCACAGTTAGCCACTACAACTCCATGTCAGTCAATATAAAGAATGCTAGGACTTCTGGTGTAACTGCTTACATATTGTGCCATATACTTGATAATAATTCTAATCCAGAAGTGAGTTTTATTGGCCCAAAGTAGAATTCCTTAGGCTATCACAATTTAAGGGTAACACGGTACTCATCGTCCCTATGCTGACAGGCATTGGCCCACAAGAATGTGCTTCTAGTATGTTTGTAATAACAATACAACTTTTATTAATATAATTTTATATATTGTTTGTGTCAATAGACTTTTCACCTGCTTTTCATCGAAAATGTTTATCACAACTAATCGACCAGGCATGCCACATGCTGTGGGTAATAGTGCGACTGATTTTAGTTGTAGAGACAGGAACCAATATTAGAGACTAGCTATGATTACACTTTTTCATGAGACATTCAATGCATCATCCCCATAAATGATGACATTTATTAAGTGTTAATTGCTCTCTCGATATTGTCAAGCTCAGTCCGCATTCACCCAAGTGGCTGCATGGTAAAGAACTGTGGAATAGAGGTGTAGAAATAAAATGTGTTTGATGCAGCATTCACAAAGCATGGTAATATTCATAATGTCTAGCTCAGTACCAAGCATAGTAGCATTCCCTTGGTCAGAGGTTAATCTGAGCTAGGGATATGTATGAAACAGTTCTGGATTCACAGATTCAGTTCAGCATAATGAAGCAGTGCCCTCGGTGATATTTACCAGCAGTGGTTAAAGCAGCCAGTCACAATTGATTATTAGTGTCATCATGGTGTTACATGACAAGGAAAGTCTTTTGAATATTTCTCTAATTATCATCAAATAAGCTGCATATTACGTACAACATTTTCTTGGTATTCAGTAGTGTGGCAAACAATTTGATGTTTGTATGCCATACAGAGAGCAAAGACTCATGGTTACACACAATGGAATTTGCCAATATTTTCCACTAAATCTCAGTCTTTGAGATACATTTCAGTGATGTGAATACTTCCTCTTGCAGTAAAGAATAATGTTCTGATCTGAACACAAAGAGAGGATGTTCACTGTCAATGTGGTAATGAACATTTACCCTAACGCCCCCCCCCTTGTGAGGTAAGCTATAGTTCTGGAGTTGTTGCATCCCAGACTCACTTTGATTGTTACTTCATCATATGTACCTCCA
Organism: Saccoglossus kowalevskii; assembly: GCF_978046115.1. Taxonomy (NCBI): domain Eukaryota; kingdom Metazoa; phylum Hemichordata; class Enteropneusta; family Harrimaniidae; genus Saccoglossus; species Saccoglossus kowalevskii. Next base: position 33,631,749 of record NC_140657.1, read on the forward strand.
ACTCTCTTGAAACAAATCTGTGATCATCGAAATTCGAAATGGAGACGGAATGCTTCCCGACCACCAGGTCGTACTCATATCCTGCATAATTTTGAACTTTATATTGTCAACTTGACCGACCCATCCCATTGTTACACACAGCAGTGGAGTGATAGTCTACTTGACTGGCCTCTTCCATTGCCCCATAAATAGCAGTAGAGTGACAGAGGCAACTTGAATGACACCTTACATTGCCATACGAACAGCAATACAGTGATCCCATCCATTGTCCCACAGATAGCAGGAGAGTGATAGAGTCAACTTGAATGACATCTTCCATTGCCGTACAAACAGCAGTACAGTGATCTCATCCATTGTCCCATAGATAGCAGTAGAGTGATAGCGTCAACTTGATTGACCCCATCCAGTGCCCCACACATGGCGCTAGTGATAGAGTCAACTTGATTGACCCCTTCCAGCACCCCACACATGGCACTAGAGTGATATAGGCAACCTGAATAACCTCTTCCATTGTGTCCCACACATAGCACTGGAGTGATAGAAACAACTTGTTTGTCCTCTTTCATTTCCCCACACATAGCGGTAAAATGATAGAGTCAACTTGATTGACCTTTTCTATTGCCCCACACATAGCAGTAGAGTGATAGAGGCAACTTGAATGACTACTTCCACTGCCCTACATATAGCAGTACAGTAATAGAGGCAACTTGAATGACTACTTCCACTGCCCTACACATAGCAGTACAGTAATATAGACAACTTGAATGACCTCTTCCATTGCCCCGAATATGGCACTAGATTAACAGAAACAACTTGAATGACCACTTCCATTGCTTCACACATAGCACTAGAGTGATAGAGTTAACTTGATTGACCTTTTCTATTGCCCCACACATAGCAGTAGAGTAATAGAGGCAACTTGAATGACTCCTTTCACTGCCCTACATATAGCAGTACAGTGATAGAGACAACTTGAATGACTTCTTCCACTGCCCTACATATAGCAGTACAGTGATAGAGACAACTTGAATGACCTCTTCCACTGCCCTACACATAGTAGTACAGAGATAGAGACAACTTGAATGACTCCTTCCACTGCCCTACATACAGCAGTACAGTGATAGAGACAACTTGAATGACTCCTTCCACTGCCCTACATATAGCAGTACAGTGATAGAGACAACTTGAATGACTCCTTCCACTGCCCTACATATAGTAGTACAGTGATAGAGACAACTTGAATGACCACTTCCATTGCCCCACACATGGCGCTAGAGTGATAGAGTCAACTTGATTGACCTTTTCTATTGCCCCACACATGGCGCTAGAGTAATAGAGGCAACTTGAATGACTCCTTCCACTGCCCTACATATAGCAGTACAGTGATAGAGACAACTTGAATGACTACTTCCACTGCCCTACACATAGCAGTACAGTAATATAGACAACTTGAATGACTCCTTCCACTGCCCTACACATAGTAGTACAGTGATAGAGGCAACTAGAATGACTCCTTCCACTGCCCTACATATAGCAGTACAGTGATAGAGACAACTTGAATGACTACTTCCACTGCCCTACACATAGCAGTACAGTAATATAGACAACTTGAATGACCTCTTCCACTGCCCTACACATAGTAGTACAGTGATAGAGTCAACTTGATTGACCTTTTCTATTGCCCCACACATAGCAGTAGAGTAATAGAGGCAACTTGAATGACTCCTTCCACTGCCCTACATATAGCAGTACAGTGATAGAGACAACTTGAATGACTACTTCCACTGCCCTACACATAGCAGTACAGTAATATAGACAACTTGAATGACTACTTCCACTGCCCTACACATAGTAGTACAGTGATAGAGACAACTTGAATGACCACTTCCATTGCTTCACACATAGCACTAGAGTGATAGAGGCAACTTGAATGACTCCTTCCACTGCCCTACATATAGCAGTACAGTGATAGAGGCAACTTGAATGACTCCTTCCACTGCCCTACATATAGCAGTACAGTGATAGAGACAACTTGAATGACTTCTTCCACTGCCCTACATATAGTAGTACAGTGATAGAGGCAACTTGAATGACATCTTCCACTGCCCTACATATAGCAGTACAGTGATAGAGACAACTTGAATGACTCCTTCCACTGCCCTACACATAGTAGTACAGTGATAGAGACAACTTGAATGACTCCTTCCACTGCCCTACATATAGCAGTACAGTGATAGAGACAACTTTAATGACCTCTTCCATTGCTTCACACATAGCACTAGAGTAATAGAGGCAACTTGAATGACTCCTTCCACTGCCCTACATATAGCAGTACAGTGATAGAGGCAACTTGAATGACTCCTTCTACTGCCCTACATATAGCAGTACAGTGATAGAGACAACTTGAATGACTTCTTCCACTGCCCTACATATAGTAGTACAGTGATAGAGGCAACTTGAATGATATCTTCCACTGCCCTACATATAGCAGTACAGTGATAGAGACAACTTGAATGACTCCTTCCACTGCCCTACATACAGCAGTACAGTGATAGAGACAACTTGAATGACTCCTTCCACTGCCCTACATATAGCAGTACAGTGATAGAGACAACTTGAATGACTCCTTCCACTGCCCTACATATAGTAGTACAGTGATAGAGACAACTTGAATGACCACTTCCATTGCCCCACACATGGCGCTAGAGTGATAGAGTCAACTTGATTGACCTTTTCTATTGCCCCACACATGGCGCTAGAGTAATAGAGGCAACTTGAATGACTCCTTCCACTGCCCTACATATAGCAGTACAGTGATAGAGACAACTTGAATGACTACTTCCACTGCCCTACACATAGCAGTACAGTAATATAGACAACTTGAATGACTCCTTCCACTGCCCTACACATAGTAGTACAGTGATAGAGGCAACTAGAATGACTCCTTCCACTGCCCTACATATAGCAGTACAGTGATAGAGACAACTTGAATGACTACTTCCACTGCCCTACACATAGCAGTACAGTAATATAGACAACTTGAATGACCTCTTCCACTGCACTACACATAGTAGTACAGTGATAGAGTCAACTTGATTGACCTTTTCTATTGCCCCACACATAGCAGTAGAGTAATAGAGGCAACTTGAATGACTCCTTCCACTGCCCTACATATAGCAGTACAGTGATAGAGACAACTTGAATGACTACTTCCACTGCCCTACACATAGCAGTACAGTAATATAGACAACTTGAATGACTACTTCCACTGCCCTACACATAGTAGTACAGTGATAGAGACAACTTGAATGACCACTTCCATTGCTTCACACATAGCACTAGAGTGATAGAGGCAACTTGAATGACTCCTTCCACTGCCCTACATATAGCAGTACAGTGATAGAGGCAACTTGAATGACTCCTTCCACTGCCCTACATATAGCAGTACAGTGATAGAGACAACTTGAATGACTTCTTCCACTGCCCTACATATAGTAGTACAGTGATAGAGGCAACTTGAATGACATCTTCCACTGCCCTACATATAGCAGTACAGTGATAGAGACAACTTGAATGACTCCTTCCACTGCCCTACACATAGTAGTACAGTGATAGAGACAACTTGAATGACTCCTTCCACTGCCCTACATATAGCAGTACAGTGATAGAGACAACTTTAATGACCTCTTCCATTGCTTCACACATAGCACTAGAGTAATAGAGGCAACTTGAATGACTCCTTCCACTGCCCTACATATAGCAGTACAGTGATAGAGGCAACTTGAATGACTCCTTCTACTGCCCTACATATAGCAGTACAGTGATAGAGACAACTTGAATGACTTCTTCCACTGCCCTACATATAGTAGTACAGTGATAGAGGCAACTTGAATGACATCTTCCACTGCCCTACATATAGCAGTACAGTGATAGAGACAACTTGAATGACTCCTTCCACTGCCCTACACATAGTAGTACAGTGATAGAGACAACTTGAATGACTCCTTCCACTGCCCTACATATAGCAGTACAGTGATAGAGACAACTTTAATGACCTCTTCCACTGCCCTACACATAGTAGTACAGTGATAGAGACAACTTGAATGACCTCTTCCATTGCCCCACACATGGCACTAGATTAACAGAGGCAACTTGAATGACCACTTCCACTGCCCTACACATAGCAGTACAGTAATATAGACAACTTGAATGACCTCTTCCATTGCCCCGAATATGGCACTAGATTAACAGAGACAACTTGAATGACCACTTCCATTGCTTCACACATAGCACTAGAGTGATAGAGTCAACTTGATTGACCTTTTCTATTGCCCCACACATAGCAGTAGAGTAATAGAGGCAACTTGATTGACCCCTTCCATTGCCCCAAACATGGCACTAGATTAACAGAGACAACTTGAATGACCTCTTCCATTGTCCCGCACTAGAGTGATAGAGTCAACTTGATTGATCCCTTCCATTGCCTCACACATAGCTGTAGGTAGGTATGTGCAGTATCAGAATTCCATCAGAATTCATTCCCTAAGTGTACATTAAAGTGTAAATACATCTTAAATTAATTGATGTCCAGCTATTTACATACAAGACTCACTGGATTCAATACATTCTAAGCCATGTATTGAGTTTTGCAAACAACTAAATGCATTTAAGTATGTCTTGACTGTACTACAAACGCAAATACCTACCCTAATGAGATCTGATTTATCAGCTAATCCTGCCCAGTACAATAGCAGCAAGTAGACACATATCAGGATCAGTACCGTCAATAGAACTGCATAGTTATCTGACAAATCACTCCAACTTAGGGCTTTGAAATCAATGGTGTTTGGTGGAACAAAGAATGATGAACCAAACGACGTTAAGTGGTTACACATGCATCGGCTGAATTTGGAGTTTGAGATAGCACTCACCTTAAAAAGAAAACAAATGTAATTAGATAATAATACAGATTAAAATGTTTTAGAATATTCAAATCAATTCCTAGTGATTAGACAGAACACAGGGTCTCTTTCTTCTGTCAGAATATATTATCGCTGACAGACTGATCAAAGCAATTGTTCTTTTGATATATATTCCAGTATTTTACGGATTAGTCAAATATATAGTATATCCCATCACCCAAATCCTGCTACTAATACTTAACAGAAACTATGAGTTAACCTCTACTAAAGGCTCCTTTGATTATCAGAATAGAACTGTTAATATTGATTGTCCGTGGTATTTTTCTAAATACAGTATATCTTATCAATTGGTAGAGCGTTTATTAGTTGAAGGTTCGAGCTTAATCCATTACTAAGAATATGATTGATTTTTCAGGGACAGCCCTAAAATGATGTAACTTGCAAGATAATTACATATTAAACTTAATGAATAAATATAACTAGACAATGTTCCTGTCCCTGCTATGACTTTGTGAAGAAATATTGTCATTGTTGTTTAAGCAAAACAATGCATACATTTAAAGATATATGCCTAAATGACACATATACAGCTGCTGAAAAATGAGTTATTGCTCTAAAAATTCATTTTCAGCTACCCGAATACTACTAAGAACAGTCAACATGACTTAATCTAACATTCACTTATATACTGAAAACATAACAAAAAAAAGTTGTTTGCGTAAGACTCAGAATAGATAGGTCAAATCATACATGGAGATTAACAACAAGGAGTTGACCCCTACCTCGTATTTAATATGAAGCTCATTGAAAGGCCAACATTCAGTTATTAACAACTAATACTTATGGTATAACAGTTCTTGTGTTCGACTGGTGCTATTGTGTTAGAGAATGTGCACATTCTAGCAAGCAGTTCCGAACAAGGAATACGGAATGTACTCTCAGCAATGATTCAATAACGCCTGCCTGGCACAAACATACATTTAAAATATGTGCATATATTTACTTATTATGCTGTATTTTCCCGTCTAGCGTATCAACGTTTGTTATTATTATTTATTAATCCTTTATTTCAGGCCAAAAAAGTCCCATATTAAATACATAACAAACACGAACACTAATAAATACAACGTCTAAGATTAGTCCAAAATTTGGATAAGAAAAAATTGTCAGAGTTGACACAAGTACGAATTAAAGCTTAAGTAGGCGCTGACTGAAGTTATATAATGCCTTGCGCTGAAGAGATTCAAAGTTGAAAATATTTCTATTTACGCAATCACCACTGGCGCTGCTAGCCCGTTTAAGGCTAAATACCAATCTTATAGCGTTATTATAAGCCACTCGCACAGTATTCACAATTTGTGGACGATAAACACACCAAACATTCAAACAATATATACTGTATAATACGTTCTAAATAACAAACACTTAACGTACTCTGAACTTTTTATAAATTTTCGTAAAAGAAAATTTTCCCTAGCATAAATACACCGCAATTGTCGCTTCATATCAGCTTCATCCTTGCCATCTGATGACACCATATAGCCCAGGTACTTTTTCACTAAGACGAAAACCAGAGGTTTACCAAACAAGTACACGCTTGGGACGCTTGTCTGTCCCCACGTTTTTGGAAAAAATACATGCATTCTGTCTTAGTAGTGTGGAAAAGAATGTCAAAATCCTCACCATAACACTCGTAGATCTCAGCGAGCTTTTTTAATGATTTGACAGAAGGTGAAACTAACAAAATATCATCAGCATAAAAAAGATGATTCATTATTTTACCAGCTAAATGACATCCAACACCCGCTTGTTGCAGCCTAGTACTGAGATCATCAATATACATTGAAAATAACGTCGACGAAAGAATGCTTCCTTGTCGAACTCCATTGGTCACTCAAAAGGACGCAGATATTTCTGAAGCCCATCGGATACAAACAGTTTGACCTCGATACCAATGCAATAGACAACGCACAATGAATACAGTCATTCCCCTATCAAGTAATCTTTTGAATAACTTCCAATGGTTTACCCTGTTGCGTCCATGAAACAAGCAAAAACGGGCGAGTTGTGACTTTTATAAAAGTCGACAATTTCCTTCACTACGAAGATGCACATTTCTGTTGAATGCTTGCGTTTAAACCCAAACTGAAAATCAAAATTTAAAATGCACAACTCAAATAATTTCGATAAAACGGTTACTATGGCAACAGGTCTATAGTTATTCACTCTTGTGATATCGTTTGTTCCACGTTGATCAGGATTTCATTGTAAAGGTTTCTGTTAATAATGTATTGGCTTTAATATTGTCACCTTACTAAGGGTGTAGTTGCAGGCAGTATTTAAATATAGGATTATTTTTGTTTAATCTGATCATAAAACTAGAAATATGTATATATCATGATGAAACATATCATAATGAACATATGAAAATATATCAAACAAAGCTAAACATTTAAGAACTGGTTAGGGAATGTTTAAGTATATTGATTTAAAATGTGTATACCTAGAATGACTGCTTGTGCACACGCAACGCTAAATGGCACTAAATGGCACTAACATACATAGATTGAATCCAAAATAATAGAACTAACGACAGCTAATTTAAAAGTAAAGATTCACCTAAAACTAGAATTATGGTCACAATTATTTTTGCACCTGTAATGCAGTTATAACTTCAATATATTTCTACATTTATTGAGCATTGACCATCAAATATGTGAGACTTACGTAGCAACCATCTGAGCTCCACTTTTGGTCTGTTTCACTCCAATACCGGCATCCATATGCAAATTTTGCCAATGTGTAATTATGGGTAATATTACCACTAGTATCATTGAACTCATAATCCAATGGTATAACCCAGGTTGCATCACTGGTCATATTGTCGCCAGACGAAGATGTTGTAAGATTGTTTGTTGCCTGGAATGATGTTGGAGTTGTAAACTGAATGGTTGTGGGTGTAGATGTTGTAGTCGCATTGATGGCAGTGCCATTGTCTTCAATATCAAAACTGTAATTTCCCACTGTGTCCACTTGAGTCTCTATTGTCCCATTATAGGTTTGGTTTAATACTACAAACAAGGATTTATATTTTAGTTTACATATAATCATTTGTTAGCTGTATAAAAAGACATAATTTTTCTAAGATGTATATAATTCAAATAAGGTAATAATTGCGTTCGATCACTGCTGACAACACACCAACAATGGGAGCGAGCCCATACACCTATGCACATTAGTTAGACAGTAGTTTTAAAAGTAATTCCCACTTCAGCATCAATGATAGCAAGTAAGATAATGTGTAAACTAGTCTTATAAACGATATAATCATTTCGGGGAATTACATTTTTCACTAGTGTGAACAATAATTCATTCATTAAAAATAGCAAACCTTACCAATTTCTTGTAATCCGAGAATATAGTTTCCACGATCTATAACATAGTCACTTGGTAAGAAAAATGTGTAGCGTAATTCTTCGATTATATCCAAGTCAAGCTCATCCCATTGTGCTTCAGTCAAGTTCAATTCATGTGGAATAGGAGTCATTAAGTCATAGTCATCGATGCTTGGATGATCTTCAAACTTAATATAAGCATTATACACAACACGTGGGTCAATAGCGCGAATGATAAGGGACATGGAGGTATTCGCTTCTTCCGCTGTTATATTCTGATAAGATAACTCTTCTTCATACTCGGTTCTAAATTCCGCAACTACTACTTCAATGTCTTCAAATGAGTTGAACGTAATTTCATACAGACTTGTAGTATCAGAAACTGGTAGTCCTTCACCCATAGCATCTGTGAACGCAAGACCGAGTACTGAAGAGGTTACGTTGTCAGCAGTGTCATCCCAGGCAAAGAGATTATCTGTCATTTCCGTTACCTAATAAAACAATTTAAAAATGCAGATAGTGTGTCACATAAATGTCTAACATCTTTATGATATATTTCATATTGACAAGATTGTATGTATTTATTGGTTCATCATAAATTCCCAATTTAGTCAGGTTCTTGATTCCAGATAAGACAATAAATCTGTCAAAAAAAACACCTATCGACCAAAGTGGGGAGACAAGTGTACACCAGCGTTATATTGTCAACATTTCAAGTTTGAAATTCAAAGGCATTGTTGAATCATGTCAGGGAAAACGATATTTGTGGATGTTGTTATTGATTTCACAATCACTGTACATTTTACCAATAGTTACATTTGTTATTGTTGGTTTTGACATTTTCGCTTCCAGTGCGCTTAGACTGTTGCTAACAATTACACTGGTATTATTGTATTAATAAATTGCATGAAACATAACTTTTAACGATCTTAACATATACCGCTATATTTAAGAGTTGGGATGGGATGCGAAATTTTACAAAACTTACCTCTACATTCAAATATCCTTCTTCTGTAGTTGGTAAACTATCCAATTTTGGGAGACTAAATGTACCACTATTTGTGTTGAAACTTTGGTTGGCCATCTGTAGTGGTGTAGATCTCATGGCTTGAATGAGGAGTGTATCCGATCCTAAGAAAACTTGTTCCTGTCCAACAAGTCTGTCAGCAATGGATAGCATAGCAGCCTTATGTGCAACTTCTAGAGCATGGTTTGTTACACTTGATACCTGTAGACGACAGTGAAGAGACGGAAAAACAATGCAATTCAAATTCACCAGGCAGCTAAACTGATCGTATATAGATCTCAGGACAAATCATGAGTTTTCTGACGCACAAACTACACACACAAATATATAATATAACGAGTAACCTTGTTTCACCTTTGATGAGCCCAAATAATCCCTTTCAATGCAGTTTTATCTAATTTGTATAAATAAGAACCAGCCATCTAAAATTTGACATTAACTACATACTTATGGGGGTATATTTTAGATTTTATAACCTATACAATAAGTGTTAGTTGGTACACACTACATATATATTAGATGGCGTCACCAAAACGTAGTTGAAAGTGCATTCTGTTTTGTGTGAATAAGACAAAACAAAAATCCGAAAGTTTTGGAGATTTGGCATATAGCTCCGTATATCGACTAAATTACTATTACTAAACAAGTCATTGTCAATGACACGTCCCCGTTCCGTTCATATTTGAGTGACATATACATTCAAAGTAGATCATGACCGAAATCTCAGACCACTTTCAGTGGTCTGATCCGAAATGCACCTGCATATGTACAACACATTGTATGATGTGTGTGAAGTGTGGTCTTGATCTGTCCAGGCATGTCGGAGATATGGATCGAAAACTAAATTATTTAAAACAAAATGGCCGCCAGTCGGCCATTTTGAACTTGATCCAATGAAAAATTGGTGTGCATCAAGCTTATATTATGTTTAATATATGCACTAAATCTGAACAAAATCCATGCATGACTAAGATCCGGTTTCGGAATTGTGAAAATACGTGATTTTGATGCATTTTCGGCCTTAAAATGGCCGCTATTCGGCTATCGTTAATCGGATCATGAAAAAATGCATGTGCATATGTCCCATATAATGTGTGATGTATGAGTGAAGTTTGAACTTAATCGGTCCATGCATGTTCGAGATACAGGTGATCACGGACGCACGGACGCACACAGGGCAAACCATAAGTCCCCGTTTTCGGACTACGTCCGAACGGAGACTAATTACTGTTAGAATTAGGCTACTTGCGTGCGCAAAAGACAACTGCCCAACGAATTGTTTGACGCAGATACTATCGTAGTATAAAATAGTTGTATAATTCAAAAGGCTGCTTAATAGTCAAACAAGAAACAACACAATAGCCTGACGTGTAACACAGATTAATCTTAATGGAAATATTTATTTTGCAGTGTAGTCAATCTCCCCATCGTCGAACAGAGAATGTCGCGAGCGATACAGTGTTGTGATGACAAGCTAAAATGCTGAAAACAACTAAATCGGCGATGTTTGGTTACTGGAAGGGCAAGGCGTAACGGCGTATATTTTATCGTAGCTGTTGTATGTATTACTGACAATATAACTTAAAGGGATTGTTTAAGCTATGATACGTACTGCTGCCCTTTCTTCCTCCTTATATGTTTCACCTTTTTCTGCTTCCATCTCTCCAGGGGGTGTATCACCGTCATTTTGGGGCTCAGCAAACGTACTCTTACTATTACTGTATTGTTGTGAACCGGATTTCAAAATATTGCCAAGACCGAGCACCAAGTCTGGAATAGAGCATCAAACATTGTAGTAAATTGCAAATATCATAGCAGGATCATAATGTGATAAGGATATTGATTCCTACCTTTGGCTGCTGATATATCTTGATCAGATGAGGATGTGATTGACATCATTTTCTCGGTTACAGTATCCAAAGAATTTACAGCAAGCTTCTATACAAGACAATAAAAACACAGTTCTAGTTTATTCGCCTATATCGATATATCAAAATATTTCATTAGCCCAATTAAACTATATTTATTTGCAAATCTGTATAGAGTTGCATTCTTGAATTCACATAATATCACATAACAATTAAATTTAACAAGTTATTTAAAATAGCACAGTCTCGTTAGTTCATTTCATAGTGATCTAATAAGAGCTAAACATCAGACATTCAAAGAAAATGGGCGAATTACGTTTAAAGGAAACATGTAGTTGCAGACGGTAGCAGCAACATATTTATATGTGTCAACTAAATTGTAGTTAGTACGATGATATACATTCGTATTGTTACAGTTCTTAGTGGTATGAAAAAAAAAACATGCATAAATATATTTTATATCATGACTGATTTTCACAAGACATACATAATACAAACTGGAATAGTATAGTATAGTATATTTTATTTTATTTATGTTTTATTTGACACTAAATAATATATTTTGTTACATTATCTGTATGTATGTATATATGATATGATATGTGAATTTAGGCTCGTATTTAATCAGCCCAGTCATGTTCGAGATGCACAAATATCGTTTTCACAATACGTTTGCAAGGGAAATAAAAACCTTAATGTTCCAATATGCAGGATTCACTTATACAGGTCTATGGTCATATATGAAGTTTAACAATATACTTACCCGACTGTCAAGTGTTACTTCATCTGTTTTATCAGTAGTATCTCTGATGGCAATAGCTGCTTGTTGTGCAGCTCCTGGTGTCTGTACTCGATTTGAGATATTTTTCATAGTCTCTAACATAGAAAACCGAATCTCCTTTTTCTTTTTGGACGTGTCAGTTGAGTTAGCACAACTTGTAGCATTGGTCGTTATATTGGTTACGTCTGCATTTTGTGTCATATTGAGGCACTGACAACACATAAAAGTAATTTTAAAAATGACATTGAGTACACATAATTCTACTGTAGTTACAAATTTGATTAGACAATTTAACTATTACAAACCTCGTCTGGAATGTCAAAATTAATTTCCGATGATATACTGGATATATATTGCATAGCAGTTAATGTATTCCCCCATCCAACCATGGCATTCAAGTCACTGGATTCTCCCATGGTCAAGTTCAACAATTCATCATAACGTATGCCTTCTGGATCTGGTTTCTTCATCACCTATGGATTATAATGTTTTAGTGTTGAGATTTATCTGTTTTCTGATTCACAATATGGGCAGTGGACACCTGATGTAATATGTAGAATGAGTAGGTCAAACGGCCATAAAGTAAACAAACAACAGGCGAGTTAAAGTTATATTTTGTGTTGATAAATCATATTGCTGATAAGTCATATGATTTATGTTACAGTTGGTGTATCCAAAGAATTATTTCACATTTCAGAAATTCAATTTATGGATGTCACGCTATCACAATAATTCCGCATTCATCACACCCTATTTCGAGTTATAATTGTGGGGCATTATTTTGAAGTTCAGCAGACGTACACCTTATTAACCCCAGCTGGTGGAGTATGTTTTTTATTAATAATTTCACTGTTATTTTTGAAGCATATTTCAATACTTTCCGATTGACAACGTGGAAACAATGTGATTCACATTTTGTAAGTTTATAATTTTTAAAGAAAATAAATTTTACATCTGTGGTTTTCAGTCTAATGTATTCAAAATTAAAATCTTATTTATTGAGATATCATAAATTGGCAAATTAGATAATCGTCTAACCCCAGAGAATCTATAAACTTCAATAGAACGTGATGATTAGGCACATTATGCAAATTAGACAAGTAGAATCTGATGAAGTATTTATCATTGATTCAATTCAATTACATACCATGTTTTAATCAAATGCAATAATTGGTTTTGAGTTATAGGTAGAACATTGGATAATTGTTATATGCAGGTCTGTACATTGTCATATAGCATATATGTACCAAGTTTCATTGAAATGTAATTGTTATTACTTGAGATATTGGTGGAAAAACGATAATTGATTAATTATAATGCAAATAGGTGAATAATATGCACAGATTATTATTTAAACCAATCAGGTCTGTGCATAGTCCTAGAGTATCTATGTACAAATCTGCAATCATGTTACAGACAAAAATCCCATAGGAAGCCACGTACACACGCGCGCAACTTTACATCGTATCATCGTTGTGACGACACACATTGGACACACACACTTTTATCATAGTTGCGATATGAACTCGATCACATTTCTATATAGGGTTGCGTATAATTAAACTAAACATAGAATTGCGTTTTTTTCAAGTTAAATTAAATAAAAACTTAATATTCTGTCACGACATAGAAATGTTTGCAAAGCTTATGCTTAGGGCTCAAGGGCTTGTGTGAACATTTAATTCTGGAGTTCATAGCATTGTTACTGTGTGCACAATTGCAAATTCTTCTTGTAGTGCTTGAGATATTTTGTTGAACAAATTTTAAAGAATAATATGTCACAATGCTATTTCGACTGAACAATTTAAAGCAAAAATAGTCTTTATGCCACCGTTTAATCAGTCAAAAGATCTAAATCATCACATGACAGACATATTGGCAATTTATTTATCAATACACTGTAAATTAAAATGCCTACCTGTACTACAATGGTTTCAGTAGCAAAATCTCCTAATGCATCATATATTCTTACATCAATGTACACATGAAAAGAAGGCGGGGCACCCATACGCAATTTCGATGGGGGTGTGTAGGAATCAGGACCATAGTAAAATACGTCACTTTCATGTGAAGCTGTAATGAAAGAATTAATCTTTGTTTTACTTTTGCAACCATTGGTGCTTTGCAACTGTATTCCATTGACTGCTGCATATAAAACAGAAGGGTGAGACATTATGAGGTTAATCACAAAATACCAGATTTACATTCGAGTTCATCAGAGTACATCGTCAAGAAAAAAAAACACAGTTTATGATGTATGAGAATGCAGATTTCGGCATTTTGTATAACCATATTTTTGACCCGATGCATCTACATTGGCCTTTGCTGATACAAGATATGAGAGACATGCTATGCATCTGTGAGCAATGTACCAGGAAAATGACCAAAGCTGCGATGTTGAACATTGTGACATTCGTGTGTTATGGACTTCTTGTCTTGAAGAAATACAAAGGTAAGATTAATGACATCCTTATGATTAATGATCACTTGACCAGGTTCACAATGGTAATACAGACTAAAAAACAGACAGAAAAGTTGCGTACCGCAATCAAGGATGGAAAGCATATATGGCATCCCTTGTTTATGTGTACCATTCATGTATACAGTTCTACAAAGAATAGTACAACACGATTCGTGCCCCTCAACTGACTCCTGAGAGTGTGGCACGGTTCAAGCAAATGCAAAGGCAGGCAAAGAAGGACATACAATGAGTTCAGACACCGATGAAGTGTGTCAATGCATTGATGTTCTTCCACTCTTGAGCAGTTTTCCAGAGGTTGGTGTAGCAGTAGTAGATATCAGAGTTATCGATGGACATTACCTTACCCTACCTTCCACCTACATCTCCCTTAATGGACCATATACCTAAGCCTGAGAACTCATTTCAACTCGCAACTATTACTGAAACAGAAGTCCTGCATGCACTGTCTTCGTCGCCTTCTCATAAGTCATCCACCACTGGTGATATTACTATAGCAATCAAATTATCCATACAAACCATTGTACCATCTCTCACTCATATCTTCAACATGTCTATAAGACAGGGCATTATGCCATCAATGTAGAAGAAGGCTACTATTACACCAATATTCAAACAAGGCAAGAAGGATAAGCAGGATTTCCAGAACTATCGTCCAATCTCACTTTTACCAACCTTATCAAAGGTACTTGAAAAACTAGTCTGCAAACAACTAGTTCAATTCCTGGAAGCAAATAAGATTCTCCATCCCACCTTCTCTGGATTCAGACCAAGGCACTCCACAACTACACTTCTACAACGCCTTACAGATGACATTCTCGAAAACATGTACAATAAGAAACTGTCATGTCTTCTAATGTTAGACCTATCAAAAGCATTTGATAACGTCAACCATGATATTCTTCTCAACAAACTCAAGCATTACAATTTCCATCCCACAACCTTACATTGGTTCCGTAGCTACCTTTCTGACCACACTCACTCAGTGTGTTAAACTTGGTAGCCATTACTCCGAGCTCATTGGTGTCAAGACTGGTGTCCCACAAGTTAGTGTATGTGGACCTGTTTTATTTTCCATCTACATCAATGATCTGCCAACTTGGCTTCAATCTCCTTCACCAATATATGGTTACGCTGATGATCTCAATCTCCTCAAATCGTCTACCTACACCAACCTTGAATGCATTCACAATGAAATTGAACAAGAAAATTAAAAACCGCCTGCTACTTTGGTTTTCTGCTAACTCACGCTAACTCACTTCAACCCAACTTATCAAAATATCAGTATATGCTGTTTGGCACTCGTCAACAACTACAGAAAGTACTTGCTCACATCAAAACTCTCATTATAAAAGATCAAACAATTCACTCAACTACATCTGCAACTTGTCTTGGGCTGAGAATGGATTCTGAATTAAAATGGTGTAACCATATAGCCTACCCTCGTAGGACATGTGGATTCCGCCTATCACGCCTCGCAAGATCTCGTCGCTGCATTCCTGAGAAAGCTCGCAAGGACATAATCTCTGCCACAGTATTCTCACTACTTGATTACTGTGACACTGTGTATTCTAACTGCAGCATTACACTAAAAAGTAGTCTGCAACGTATCATCAACCTTGCTGTACGTATCCAATGCAAGTCTCCATTGCAAGATCAGCTCTTGGTTGGTCAACCATTCAAGACAGACAAACTCAACACTTTAATAAACTCGTTTACAAATGCAAGCAATATTTAGTCCCACCATACTTATCTGACCTTCTCATTTCAAACTCTGCCATCCATTTCTACAACACCAGAAATCGATTTCATATTTCAAAATCTCACACTCGCTCTTTTAAATATTGCGCAGCTACAGCTGCTAATAATATTGTATAATTTTATCTTACTACTTTGTTGTCAATTCATATTTTACCCCATTTATGCATTTTATCGTTTTGTTCGGACTGCTATGTTATTGTCATTTTTTATTGTAATTTTATTATATTATTTTGTAGTCATTTTATTTTATACCCTATTTATGCTTTTTATATTGTGTTCTCGTTATTTTTGCAGTAATTTGTTTAATTCTATGGTAATTTTTATATCCATATGCTGTGCACGAAAAAACATTTATGAATGTACTGTTCTAAATGAATAAATTACAAATAAATTACAAAATATTGCCACTGATCTTTATCATGTTCTTCTTCACGATGGATGAGCCAACATTTTGTACCACAATGCAACTGCCATCAGTGGACTTCAGGATGATCATAAAAGTCGAAACAGGCAGTCCCTGGAACAATGATGTCATATTCCAATGGGTTAGGAACCCACTGCAGGTAGCAACTCATCCTCATCATAAAGGGTACTGGCATCTAAGTCTTCTACTCATGGGTTGTTACCACTTACATAATGCTCTGAGACCATTGAATCCCACCATGCAGCCTACTTGGTGACACATGGTGACTGACTTGTGGGTCTCCAATCCTCGTTGGCCACCCACATGCATTTTTTGAGTTGGCAAACCCTGTCTTAATCCCCCTTTTCTCATACTGGAGTGCGATAAGACATTCGTTTGCTGCATTATGTCCTCTGTATTTCACAGGAAGCTTTGTGCAACCATCAAGCTTTGTGCAACCATCAAAACGTACAATAATATAGCAGTAGTCTAAAGGCTTTGTATTGGGTGTTACTTTTTGATGGGTCATCATAGAAAATGGGGTTGGTGCCTGTTTATGATGATTCTAGAAAGAATACTTGGTGCTTCTTCTGGCAACTCAACCCTCACTGCTGTTTTACCTATAACACAGCATTCTGGCTTGTGGGCCTCTATCAGATCTTCTTGAGTGTCTTCTGGATAGTGGGAAAGCCCTAATGCCCCGGTCTCATGGGCCTGCAGGACTACCTCCCAGTGGTGACGGGGCACTGGGTCTGTATATTCCTCCCTGCCATTAGCATTGTTTGTCTTAAGTTGATCCGAAGTAAGATTCTACTACCTATGACCGCTGCATAATAATAGGCTCACCTGTATTGTTATCATCAAACAGCTTCAGGATGTCCTTCTGGTAGTCCTGAGTTGTTCGAAAAATTGTTGGTACAGGTTTGGGGTCAAACTCTTTCACAGTGGCTTTTCTCTTCTTAGACGAGACAGGGGGAAGGTCAATATCTCTAAGCAGTAATGGTTTTAGCAAGTGCTTCATTGCTTTTGGGATTGGTTCATCCAGGATGTTGTGAACACTCTTGATTAGCTCCGGTGCTTTCAATTCATATGTATGGTTTGATGGATATGGTACATTAATGGTGTTCAGAACAGTAGTAGTACAGTCATGGCAAATCAGTGGTCAATCTTCAAAGAACGGCAACAATGCAATTTGTGGGCTATTTACCCTTATGTCATTCGTTCGAGTACATATCGTAAAACAATCACAACATTTTGGTAAATACTATTTAATGTTAAAGTGAATTTAGTGAGATAGATCGGTCCGTACTTTCATGCTGGTAGACAGTTGATGAAACGTTTGAATAAATAATGTTGTTATACTCTTGAAAAAACGTAATAATAATTTGCTTTTATATTCAATAGGTTGAATATCTGCAGGCGACCTTCTTAATATTTGCTAGATTGACTTACTATATAAAATGTATGACACTTTACAATATTGGTCAATAGATACATACGTTTGAACAATTATATGTGAACAATATTGACCTGGCCAAGGTCTATATAGAGATTTGTCAATACACTCTGAGAATCGACAAATCTGTACATCGACTGAGGTTTGGGTCAATATTTTTATTGTTATACCAAATAAAACAAACATTTTCTAAAAGGCTGAATTGCAAGATCTACTCTGCCAAAGTTTTCAATTACAACATCCAAGTTCTTTATTCACAAGCAGCTGCTTCATCACACTTCCGATGCTTCGCATAAACCCTTCCTAAATTACCGTAACATTGAAGATTGTAGATATTAACAGAAGCCGCGATGTTTTTACATACTGCACTAGGGGTCAATCGGACGTAAATAAAACGCAATATAACAACACATTTCCGGTTAAACTATCAATTCATTGAAACCTGTATGAACGTATTCGTACGTACGTTCGAACAAAAGTACAAATTGTAAATCTACTATGCCTGTCATTTCGAAGCAGTCTGCGCAACAATGTATTGCTGGTCAATGGTTTGAAAGCGCCATCTCCCTGTAGAAATAGTTTGCTTGTGCAGACGATGTTCAATTTCAAATTTTAATATCATGCGTATTTATTTGAATAATTATCAGTAGCACATTCATTTAACACGTAGAGGTAAATCAACTATAGGCATATCTTAGAATATATAGGTAACTTACCATGGATCCTGCTTCTGAACTCGTAGGTTAAACCGCTACTCGTGGCAGGAGCATCACCAATTTTTATATCAGGCCTCTTTATAGTTGCTAAGCCTTCATCAACCCAGTCAAAGCAAGATATTTCGAATTTGTCCTCTACGTAACCTGTAACACAAATACAATACAGGTATGTCTAAGTATCTATTCATATCAGTCTATTCTTACCAATGTTTTTCCTGGCCTAAAAACAAGTGTTTCAATCCACATGTTTCAAAGTATTGCTTGCGAGATCGGAAGACTGTAGTAAGCTACAACACATTGTTACACCGTATCAGTTAAACCCATGTTCTGACTATATAATGGATCTAGAACAAAGGCGTTCATAATGCCTCTTTCAGCGTAATGTCGACTTCTCTGATGAGAGATCCAGTAAACCTGTATATTTCATTATTTCCCTTGTGAATAAACTCTTGCCAATTCCTGTTACTGTGAATAAGGTTAAACAGCTTTGTTATCTGTTTGGAGCAGGTTTTCCGTATTTTTTTTAGACAGACAGACATTTAGCATTCTGAATTTGAATAATCATATCTCCAATCTCCAAAATATTATTCAAATGGCTACTATAGATCTATTATCATTCAACTTACCAGATGTTGGTTTTGCCTTGCAATGTCCACCATATGGGGGGATGTTAGTTATAATTTCCCATTCGGTATAACCTTCTTGGTTATCGAGGTATGCTGTAAGTCTGAGACGATATCTTGACGCTTTTTCAAGCTTATGTGGATGAAATGCTAATCCCGATGTGTCAATGCCTGAAACGTACAACATTTAAGTCATTCCCATGTATTTAGATAACACTTACGCATTGATACACATCTACTCAATCTACTCGATCAAGGTTGAATGGAATTGTGGCTGCTCATACACATAAAATAATGGCAACATTATTCACATTACCATACAACTCAGTTACATTCGTGATATTTAATTGCTGATATGGCGCAGAAACAGTATTTATGTTAAACTTTACACATGTCCAATTACAGCAATTCCAGGCACTGATATGACGCTGAAGTAGTGCTAGATGTTGATAACTTACTACATTAGGTTACACACTTTGTTTTCAAATTTACGGAAGTTGTTAGAAATAATGCAGACAGCATGTCTGCAATTTGAAGCTCCGCCCATAAAAGTGGCAGTACATTAGTTTTGAATTTCTCCTCCAATAAACGATCGAGGCTCTCAACTTAGTTTCGTATTTCAATTTGAGTCACATGTTATTTCAGAGAGAGAGGCGCATAAAGTGGTCGCACTGTAAAGAACGTTATTTTATGGAGCCAGCTGACCGACTGATCATGACAGAATTATTGATCAAAATGCAATATTCCTATTATGCCATGGAAATATCCGTTATTAGATTATTAGTTCTCGACGATGAGAACCAAAAGGTTGATGTGCCACCAAATAATCGCTTTAAAAAGCTTATCACTGGCAACACACGATCACACGTCCGGGGAGGGTTGCCGCCGTACACAAGTATTTTTTGTCGAATTTCCTGTCCGTAAATGCGCGGTCACAATGTTTTATAATATTCGACATAGTCTATAACGTTGTCAGTTTCCTGGCAGGATACCCGCAGGATACTCTCGGTGGTAACAAACCGTTTGACGATATTATAAGCTGTCTACTTTGAAACACCATTTCGATCTCCAATCTCGGCAAATGACAGTCCACGAAAAATCGTCAACTCTTGTTCTCACTTCAACTGTTTTTTTAACTCCTTGCTTCTCCATTTTGGTGCTTGAACAACTTGGACAAATGCCGATTTGTAGACTCGCAATCGACACGAAGACTGACTGTGACCAAAAGTCCAAAAGTGAATGAAAGACTAAGTGTACCTGACTTTGTAGCAAAAATAGAAAACATTGTAGGCAATATCTATCAATCATTCCTCTGACTAATAGCCGATGTTTATATTTTTAGTTACAACTTCTGTAAATTTGAAAACAAAGTGTGTAACATATTGTAGTAAGTTATCTACATCTAGCATTACTTCAGCATCAAATCAGTGCCTGGAATTGCTGTAAATATGTGTGGTTGGCCATCGAAATACATTAATACACCTTAATAGATGTATTCACTCATATGGTTGCAAACGATTCATTATATGTTCACTTGGCATTAATCTTGCAAGAATACCTCATTAGCTATTTACACAACATGTCTGAATGGCTGTCGAAATTTAAATACATATCTCACTATTCACACACACTTCTCATTTAATATGCATACATAACTTTTCCATACTAGTATATACACTAGTATACCTAGTATTCATTTATCCATTCTTATTGTACAATGTATGTAGACACATACAATTATGCACACATCATTAATTCTGCATGTACAACCTTGTCATAGTCGTTTATACTAGTATATTAGATTAGGGAAAGAGCATACTAGTAAACACGGCTATGATTTATGTCCAGATTTAATATTTGGAACAACAGGAAGCAAGATAGTTTCCCACTGGGGGAAAGTGAGCAGCAACACTAGATTCACATTGATGCCTTTCCTTGAACATTATCATCAAACAGTTTTACCATCATTGTGATATTGATTAGTTTGGGAGACACCGTTCATATTGTAAATGACTTGATCATGCATTGATTTTAATTGAATCGAATACGGAGAATTTGACAGTTTGCAAAAGCGAACTGGTGATCTTATGATTACTGCATATGGTCGTTGATTAAATCAAATAGTGATGATTGTTACTGTAAATTGGGAAATTATAACCCCTATTGTGTGATTGCACTACAGTAAAACGAACACTAGACATTCTACATCGGAGAGTGACCATGATCTTATTAAGATGACTAAACTACTGTTGAGGGAATGACCAGCTCGATGAAAAAGAAATGACACAGTTTGTTTTCAAGAGAAATACCCAAACATATACCTAGCAACTTGATCAGTGTCATATATTAAGTCGAGATGAAGATAATTGCCAGGCATATGAATTGGATTAAATGCGAGATCCGTAGTCACATTCACTATGCTTATAATAATGTTTATGTTCTGATAATGTTTCAATCAACACAAAAATATGCTATTACCTGTAGATGTCATACGTTCCCAGTTGTAAATCTGAACATAATTTCTATCTAAATTCTTATCAATCCATAGTTCCCATTTGAATGTCATCAAAGTTGACCATTGCAAACGTGTACACATATCACAGGATGCATTGAGAGTGAAGATGCTTGATGGATTCACCTTGTATCCACAGTTAACAGATACACAACTAAAATAAACACAGACAAGCAGCATGTCATCTGGTATACTAGACTGTCAATCGTCGTACCTAATATTAATCTGTTATTATTAACAAATATGCGTGAATAAATTGCGAACGCCGGAACAGGAAGTATGCCGCTAGGCACGACCGACTGTCCGGGGCTGCAATTCACTGGTAAGATTTGTAACCATATGCAAATGAATAGTCGCGGAGATGTCTATCATTTTATCGCGGCCAATCGTGAAATAGGTCAGAGGTCGCTGGATACTAGGATTGCCCACGACTTACGCGAAGTTTGTTTTGACTGTACTATACTGTACTGTACTGTACTGTACTATACGCGATTGCGATCAACAGCATTTTGTGATATCATGACACAAATCTTGACGAATGCAGTGCTGGAACGTTTAAACTACCATGATATTTCTTGCACAGAATACCAGCGAGACTCTATCGCAAACTACACAGAGGGGAGAGATGTATTCGACAGCGTGCCGTGTTGACATTCGTTTTGTCAAAAAGAACTCGTTTCGAAACCATAGATCCTCCATTTTCAGTTGCCATTCTCTTAGAAGAAAAGCCTGCGACTCACGCTTAGTTTGTTGAAATTTCTTCCTGAACGCATCCATGTTTTTATGCAGGATCGCCGCTCCCAGTCCACATTTTCTGCACGCGTACGAGCTGGCAAGATGTAGATCGATCGTCTCTACCACAATAAATTCGATTTCTTCTCATGTCGTAGTTACGTTTCCGTGCAACAGTCTCCTCCGGTTTTCTATATTTTCTATATAACGGCCACAAACAATGCACGTTGTTTCCTTGGTTCTAGGCGATTTAATAGTTTTCTTTGTTATTTTGGTTGTGTTCATAACGTGAACACATTTAAGAGGTCAGCCATATGAAACAAATTATGTTAATATAATTTATTTTGTGACATCAGCATCAACTATGTATTCTTTTTAACTAGAAACCTGCAGATAGGGGCAGTCTATTGGGACTAAAGTCCCTCACGTGAGATGCTTTGCATTTTCCATCAAACGCCATAGGCGTTTGAATGTCTAAGATAAATAATCACATTGGGCCAGAGGGCTATCGACCATCTACTGGTATACATGTAGCTTTGCTTTGCACCACATAGAGAACCGCTAATATTCTCACAAGATTATTATGTATGAATGTGATAAAAATAGCCGGTAATATGAATAGCTACTCCGAGTCAGTGGTATAATCATGGCAGAAAGTGTGGATCCATGTCAATTCTAAGAAGAACAGAAGTTACTGATACACTGATCCGCTGCTCTATATGAAACAACTAACCATGTACGAGGCAACCGTTGCTAACATCAATATAATGGTTACATATTTAATGAAACAGCAAACTGTTGCCCGGAACAGCCAATTGCAAGCCAGTGTAGTAGTATAACATTTCATTGTTACCATTAGATAAGCAAATATTGCCATGTTACCGTGACAGAACTAATAGTTGCCACAGTTAACAGCCATCTGTGTCTATGCAACACCCAACTCTTATCATGAAAGACCAAAGTATTGCAATAAAACAACCAACACTTGTCATGACAGTGTTAACTGGTGCCATGAAATCATAATTTAGCACGATGCGATGAAGCAGTATAATAAACCTGTTTTTATTTTCAAAAACATCAACAACAAGCCATGCATGGCACAGTCCCCGTTAGTTATCAAATTTAAGATATATAGTTTTGTTTATAGTAATATAGCTGGAATATAACCATGTCAGGAATATGATTTTTTAACATTAAAATGATTGACATTTGTATCTGATCGTCAAACAAGTACTTGTCCATATTGAGAGATATTGCTCTGGAACAGCATTCAAAATCAGCCATTTTGAATACATGTATATACAACATGATGTATAACGAATATATAAAATTTGAATATATTCAGTCAAAGCATTTAAGATATATGGCTCTAGAAACCCAATCATTAAAATAAAATGGCCGCCAGTCAGCCTTTTTGAATCCAATCCAAATAAAATGACGTGCATCAGGAACCCGTAATGTCTAATGTATATACCAAGTTTGAACAAAATCCATCTGTAAACAGCCGAGAAATGCCATTTGGCCATCTTGAATCAGATCGTGAAACAAATTGACGTGCATATGTATAAATATGATGTATGATGTATATGTGAAGTTAGATTGTGATTGGTCCTGGAATTTGGAAGATACAGGTCCGGACGCACGCACGGACGCACGCACGAACGGACACACGGAAGTCAAAACACAAGTCTCCGTAAATAGATAGATAAACATGAACCTTTAATTGTTGCCATGAAAAACACTACTCTGGGCATAAAACAGGAAACTGTTCCCATAAGACAGGTGAACGTTACCATGGATTAAACAACCAATTCTATGAAACAACCAAAAATTTACCGTCAATGGTTGCCAGGAAACAATAACTAGTTTACATGTAATATCCAACAACCACCATGAGACAACCGCTGTTATAGAACAGCCAACTATTTCCAGTCAACTGCTACCTTTGAAATACCAACCTGTTGCCTTGAAACAACAAATAGTTGGGTATATATACAAATATTATGGGTATTGTAATAATACATAAACAATACTTACCGCAATTCCAATTTAATAGGAGCATATCCAACCACTTCATTGATCTGTGTGGAACATGCACTTCGATTTCCTTTCTTCCCAGTGACAGATACAACAATGGAGGTATTCTCAATCACTTGGTGAGCTGGAATAATAATTATGCCAGTGGTGTCAACAACAGCTCCAAAGCACATGTCAACCGAACGCCGTTGAAAAGAGCAATAATCAACTTCATCCCCAAGGAAAGTGCCACAGTACCATTCAAACAGTAAGTTCGATGGTGTTCCTTTTGCAACATCCGGATCATAAGATAAGCCAGTAGCATTTATTGTTAGAGGTGTTTCCATTAAAACGGATCGTCTGTTTCCTCCAAGAATGTTCACCACCAGTGGTGACTCAACTATAATCATGTACACAAACTGTATTGTTCGAATTCCCGTGATATTTATCATGCCAACAGTTAGCGTAACATTATATAATCCAGTGCTAAATTCGCGTGGAGGAAACACGATATCAGACAGGTTCGACTGCTGAATGGGAACTGGCGTCTTATTGAAATCCCCGGGATAATCTCCCTCATATAATCTTGTCACAGTCCATATAAACTCAGCGTAAAAAGTGGCTTTACAGTCTAGTTGAACGATGCTCTGGATTAAAATTTCATCGGACCTGAAGTGTTTGCGAGGTTCATGAATATCTTCACCAGTCCCTGTTATCTTGACAGTAGGAAAGTTACAATAGTCCTTGTTGATCGCCATTGGATAATTCACATCATACCATTTCACATAGTTCCCAATGCCAAGCTTCAATGGATAATTACCGGTACCGTTGTACATGTATTGAAATTCAATTTCATGCTGGTCTGTTATCATCCAAATAATGGGACTATTATCGCCATAATCAAGTGTAATATAAATTGGTTCGCCTCCCTCAACATTAATTGTGAGTTTGAAAGGCTCTTGCTGCGCTATGTAAGGTTTATAATGTGATATTTGAGGTCTTTCCACTTTGTCCATGATCATCACATAGAGAAAATGCTGTAGAAATGATACTAGGTTAACTCCATTAAGTTCCAGTCCATGCTCTCCTTTATATTCATAGTCAGCCACGGTAATATTCGCCCAACCCCTTTTCGCACTTTCAATATACCCCATGTTGGTAATATTCTTCCCGTCAAATTTCAAAGTAAAAGAGACGTTAGTGCCATGAGGAATAGTCCAGGTCAGGAGGATGTCTTTGCCATAATCCCAAGCGAAAGGTTTCAAATCAATTGTAGATAAGATCTCCTGGACGATTGCAGTGGTTGATGTATCGAATGTATAAAGACGATTAGAACAGTTTATGGTAACTTCAAATTCACCAACTGATTTGTAAAGATGAACTATTTCATCTACATAGCCCGGGTATTGTGTAAATGTGATAGCATTTTCCCCATCACCGAAATCCCAATCACAAAGGACATGACTGCCTGTTGCAATTATTCTCTCGATGATGGTGTTATTTCCTAAAGGGGTCGGTTTTGTGAAAATTAAAATTTTTGTTATGTTTTCAACTGATTCTTCCACGGTCACATTGAATGTATATGTTATGTACGTGTCAGCAACGTTAACAAGAACAGTAATGATGAATGTCTCATTCGCTGGAAATGAATGGAAAAGCTCTTCTCCGTCTTCTCCTCCATACTCCACAATGTAGTAGTCATGGCCAAAGTCAATGTAAAATGTAACATTGACATTGCTTTCGTAAGTCAATATGATGGGCGTAGACTCATTTACTTCAATATATCTTCCATTTCCAGCTGAAAAATTCACATTCCAAATGGCAGGTTCTGGATATACCAACTCAAATCCTGTTGTTCTCCAAATACTTTGGAAGTTGTCACCACCGCATAACAAATTAGAATCACCAGCACATGGATAGTTGCAATTCTCTAATAGCGTTGTAGTAGTCATGGAGTTACCGCAAAAACATTGGTCTCCGTTTTGTATACCAGCATATAACATGCCGGACCTCCTGCAAGCTAGCCGGCACTCGTCCGGAGTCATCCATCTTTGATTAATAGCATGTTCCATTGATGGTTCTTCATCTAGACCAATTTCAAAACATCCTTCAAAATTCACACCTGCAAACAATTTGTTTTTAAATTAATAACTTTAAACATGAGAACATAAGTATTTTTCCTAATTGAGGTCAGACTTGTGTTATCAATGCATAACTGTGTGATGACAATGAATATAAACAAAAGTACGACCTACTAATTGTTTACTGTCTGCATATTGTTTCTACAAGCATAAAAAGTACAGTTTCAACAGATATAGACTATTTGAAAACAATTCCTGACCTTTTGCTGCAGTTTGGTCCAACTGATCTAACCGAAAACCTTCCCAGAACATTAATTCGTCCATATAAACAGGTCCTGACGTTTTGGCATCAGAATATGGCAATCTTCCTGCAAAGAAATTTCTTGTAGGATAAATGCTTATTTCAGGATAGTCATCGGGTCGTTTATATCCTTCAAAGTCTACAGCAACTAAAACACCATCTGCATACAACGTCAAGCCATACTGTGAACTCCAATAAAAGAATATATGAGTCCAGGTATTCTCTGCCAGCTTAAAATGAATACGCCACTTATTAGTATCATTAAAAACGGCTACTTCATGGCGATCATACCGGAATGCTACCGAGAAACCCATAACAATACCACCACTGGACAAGTAAAACTCTTCTTCGTTAGGCGTAGTCGTGGGTTTCAACCATACAGAGACTGTAAATCCATAAGGTTTACATTTCAAAATGTTTCCAAGGCATTCTCCTCCAAAGTAGCCCAAATCAACTGCCTGTGAATTTCCACCAAGATAAAGAGCATTCCTTGATACTCCATTCGGGTCAAGAGATGTAATGTGTTCAACAGTAGATTCTATATTAGTCTTGGTTACAAGATAAGAACCCATTAGTTCATCCATTGGCCAGTAGTACAGTGTATGCGATGACACAAACTCTAATAAAAATAAAAGTATGAGATTATTAGACAACAGTCTGATGTACTAATCAACATTTAATTCAAGCTAATGACACATTATTTCCTACTGTATATTTTTCATGTGCCTAAAATTGTGTGATTCACACAAAAAATATAGTAGGTCATCGACTGCTTGTACTTTACCATTATTGGCCTCGCCTGAGGACGATATCATGAATTATTATTATAAACAAAAACGCAAACTGTTTGAGTTGAATCAAAACTTGGAAAGCAACCGAAAGTGTGTTTCATCCTTTTATCGTCTGCAACAATTCGTAGTTGGTATATCAGAGGCCAGTGTCACATATAATATATACACACGGATGGATCAACGTATAGTGTGACTTATTGTGAATCTGTCATTTAATCTCAGTCCTCTAAAATTCACCTTTGATGTCGTTCAACTACTACTAATTTGTTTAGATAGAAATTGTGTCACTGTAGAACAGTAAATACAGGGTCCAACCCATTTGATATTTGGCAAAATGTCGCATGATAAAAATAGTTTTGCTTTACTTCCTGTTTATTTAATTTACTATGTGACACGTTTACTGTCTCAACAATGCATTCATGCTAGACTTTTTGTATTACAATCAATAAATTTGCTTTTCAGGTACGCTTCTTCATTTTTCAGTGCATGTTATGGAAAATTACGATATACTTATTATATATTTATTAAAAAAAATTATCAGCGTTATTAGCTTGGTAAAGTTGTTGCACTAAACTATGCTGATTTATTCTCATCCCACTACTGTAAATATATTACTCTCACAAGATACATTGTCCTCAATACAATTGTATTGTCAACAACAACAGTGAATGTAACATGTTATTATCAAGTCGAAAGGGGCTAGGTCAAACAAATCTTTTCGAAAATGCCATGCAATACAATTAATGGAGTTAACATCGTACACAAGAAACTGACATTTTTCATCACTCACCAAATAGCTCGGTGAGTGTCTGATGATCTGTGAAGTAATATATTTCGTCTACCATTATTTTTCCAATGGCACAAGCCGATCCTTCACAACGTCCAACGACGAGGCCATCAATGAGGGAGTCGTATTTGGACGACAAGAATGTCTGCCCATCCAATTTCTCAGTAACATTAGCTCCGTTGATGTACATTTCTGTATCTTCGTAGTATGGTTTGCCGAGAACGATCACATGGTTCCAGCGTCCGCTCATAAACGATCCAGTCATTGTGTACGTGTCAGTCAGGTCACTCGTTCGGCGGGAAAACACCAATTCCGACTCAGCTACAGAATAGTCTATGTTAAAACCACGTGTAGACGACGACATCTTGAACGAGACTACGCTGATTTCACCACTTTGGGTGGCGCCATCGATGTCAATGTACAACCACATAACCAAAGTAAAGTTAGTTGGACAAAATATGTCTCCATCACTGCAATCGTAGTCAACATCGTACGGTAATGTAACATAATTACTGACACCCAGAGTGCTGATAACAATAGCATCACCATTGAGGTCTGTCTCTTCCGCCGTCGCAGTACCATGGAGTACTGCTGTGCCTCCATGCTCCATGTGTCCACCATACCAGAACCACTGACTGATTGTTGCAGGAGAGCCTAAGATTTCAATTAAAATAGAATAGAATGCATTACATTTTTTAAACTTTTAGTGAAATGAACCAGGTAGGCGGCAACGAAAGAGCATTAGTACTCAATCGGAAAATGACTTGTGATCAATCGTGTTAACTACCAATCGACCTTGTAAACATAACAAACAGCAATGTATCATTTTGTGATCAACCAGCATAACCATATGATCAACACAAATAGTCTTTTTTTGATGAAGAGTCTTCTGATAAACTGAAATATTCATAACAATCAACCAAAAAGCCAGTTAATAAATAAAAGCAATCATTTGATTAATCGAATCAGTCAATGAACGAATCAAAAACTATATGAACTACTATGTGAAAACCAAAATAGTCATTGCGATCAATCAACACTGCCATTGCAATAAAGCGAGGTAAGTGTGTAATCAACCAAACAGCCATTGAAATCACCCCTCCCCCAAACGGCCATTTAAATCAGCCCTCTCCCAAACGGCCATTCGATAAACAGAATTGGCCATGTTATTGACAAAGGCAACTATTGTGATCCGCAACCAAAACAGTTTTGTGATCCGCAACCAAAACAGACAATGTGATAAACCAAAACAGACAATGTGATCAACCAAAACAGACAATGTGATCAACCAAAACAACAAATCAATACATGTTTCATTTAGTTATCAACCAACACGGTCAATAAGGAATGTGCCACAGTGCTGAAAATAATAATAAATGACGATAGTTTATTTTGAACAAATTGAGGTCAAAGGTTCACAGATTTGCTCGGATAAAGCAAATGTTCGAAAAAAAATGTTTATAAACAATTGCTATCGCTAAAATGACCAAACAGCTAGAAATATACTGCTGTGATAAAATAGACCGGAATGTGTGTTCTATTTATAAGCAGCACAGTAAAATCTGACTGAAGAACTATACACTTGCGTTGTGTTTTACATTCTAAAATGAACAAACCTGAGGCTGCACAAACGTAGATAATTTTAATCAACATTATTATCAACAAAAAGGGCTATTTGATCAACCAATAGTATCAATCCTAACAGTAAAAATAGAGATGTGATCAAATAAAATTATAATAAGATTGGTCAAAATAGCCATCCATGTAAGTTGCCTTACCGTAGCTATCTGGTATTCCATTTTGACAAATGAAATAATATTTATTCAGATCACAAGATTTGTCTGCCCATACACCGCCATGTTCCATCATTAGAACTACACAATCTTCACCACCATTGACATCATCAAAATTATCAGGTTCATACTTCTTCCAATTTGAATACTCAAGGACAGAACCATCAGACCACACATATTTGCCTTCCACTGAAGAGTAATTCAATCCTGAACACACAAAAGCAAAAATATAATGAATTTTCATAACATTCTAAATTGTATAAATGTTATCAACAATTTCAATGGTGATTTTCCGTTCAACTGCGAAGACACGCGTCGAACGTCTGCCGCAAAAAATGGTTTGATTTTGAACTCGAATTTCTTTATTTCGTAGCTCACATCGACCGGCCGATCTTAGACAGAGAATATTGCTTTCGAATACCTTCACTTAATCGAAATTGTCTATCATCAAATGTGTACAGCACATTATCAAGCATAGAAATGCCTCCAAAATATTTTTGCGTTTGTCGAATCCCACCCGATGTTTGACGCCGCTTCGACGCTATGACCTTTGTTTGTCCTGTTTTCACGTTCGATTTCACGCATAACGCGTGATTCTCGCAGTGAACGGAAAATTCTGTCCGGTAAAATTCAAAAATAACAAGCATTTATACACATACACGATCATTTCACAATGTATATGCAGTGAAGGTGAGAAGTGTGACATCAATGCTGAACTGAACTTACCAATCATATACTTCATATTGGTGTCGTGATATTTTGATAAGTGTTCCACAATATCTTTCTGTATGTCAGGATTAGTTATCATAGCCAAATGCCCACCATTGAAGTAGTTTTCACAGTAAGTTTGGGCATTATTTCTGTTTTCTTCTACCTCAATTATTCTGTGGCACTTTCCACCAGCGATGAATGTGTCTTCGCCTATACAGTTATTCACTACAGAAAAATCAAATACCATATACTGATCAGATACTAATTGTTGTTAACAATTTATTTTGTTATATTTGTTAACATCTCTCAGTATGAAGTATCCCAAAACAAAAACTTTTGAATCCATGTAGGGAATCTTTCTGTGTGGCCTTGGAATACTCAACAATAAAGGTTAAAATCAGAGTATTTGTCCATGCCTGTATACTTGGTATGTATGGCCTGTATACAAGTATCTGTTAGTTGGTGTAATTCTATGTAATAATCGAAATTGAACATTTCTCAATGATACATCGTCCTTAGTTGTATATGGTAGAATGAAAATATCTTGAAATTCTTCAGTTTGCAAATAAAAAACTGGCTCCACTTTTTTACACCAGTAAGTGGTTTTGTTTTTAGACTTAATTGACGAATGTAATAACTATAAATAGAAATTTTCTTATTGCCACTGAGAATATAACAGATATCCGTCTTGCATGTTGTCTGTTTATTTTTTTTTAGTTTTGTATTCCAATTTTTGGGAATTGCAGTAATTTGGAGTAATATTTCATTTTTGGTCAAATACATTTTTACGTTCATCCAATAAATCCCCAATTACATCGATTCCCTTGTGATGCCAATTCTTATACATTACAATGTTATTTCCTACCAATATTGCTGGGTTATAACAAAGTGGTTGATTTACAATATAATCAGCTTCTGTTTTGGTAATACAAATTTCTTCCCATACAGTAAATACATACATAGCCACCGTCGTTGTATTCTAGGCACATTCTATTTCTAATAATTTTATCATAATTAGAGTTCCAAATAAAGGTCTTTGATAATATTACCCGGCATGTTTGGAAGAACTGTCAGTTTTGAAATTGCTAATGTTTTACCACTGTAACTTTTCCTTTCACTGTAACGAATGTCAAGTGCCCCTTTTCCCATGATTTAAACAACTTTTTAATATCGTTGATAGCGGGAATATAATTAAGGTCACATAGTAGATTTAAATTCACATCAAATGTGACCCCCAGTACTTGTCTGTCCAATTTAAACCTCTGTCTGATAAAAACTTATCATGGCAATGTCGTTTACTCCCTATCCAAAAAACACTAGTTTTTTTCATAATTAGGGCGAAGTCCTGAACAAATAGATAACTTTATCTAAGGTTTTGAGCTCTTCCCTCAGGTTCAGTTCCATCAGTTCTGCAAGACAAAATATACGAAGAAGATGACCTTCTATTCTTAGCAGATCGACTAATAATACCAAAGACAGAGCGACCTGTCATCCTTGAAAAACTACACACTTGTCACTAAGGCATCAAGAAATTAAAGAAATCCCATAAATTGTATGGGATCAGGTTAGCTTCAGCTCAAGTGTCAATTTTGAGATTGATTTGAGTTCAACCTCAACTGGTTCCCAACAAGCCTGCTTGCTCTGGTTTAAGTTGCCTACAATGAGTATGCTACCCATTTCAAATGTGATGTCTGGGTCCATAGGTTGGACTGCTGTCACATATATGACTTTGTTTTTCTGTTTTGAACTTCTGCATTTTCTAGCATATTTTTTGTGCGACAGAGGTGACACTCTTTACCATATGCTGGTCAGTTTCTTGGCTCATGTTTTGTACCACAGTTGCCGCATGTGTCTGCCTTGAGTGTTGCTGCACGTATCGGTACCTCTAATTTGTTGGTGTTTACCTGCTGATTTCATGGGCTGTCTTTTTACCATATCTATATTTCTATCTTCTGTCCTGCCTGACATCATTTGTTCAATTTCTTTTCTGGTTGTCTCCACTGCGATGCATTTGTCACGAATGATGTCCAGTGTGATGTCATCAACTTCTAACAATTTCTCTTTTAGCTCATTGTCAGTCAGTGAAAATATTATCTTATCACGTATCATACTATCTTTCTCTGTGAATTTACAATGGCATGCCAGATTTTGTAGCTTTGTGAAGTAATCAACACCTTCTTTCCACAGGTATAGAATCTGTATCTATTGAAAACTATTCTTTTCTTCCCCTGGAAGTGCGTCTCAAATTTATTGAGAACAAGTCATGAATGACACTGCCTTCGCTAGTTGTCATTCTAAAGTTGCATGGACATAAATTGGCAAACATGATTTCTATGGAATTTTCAAGTTTATAGCACTCTCCATCCAGGTCAGCATTATTCTCAGCAAGGAAACCAGATAGCACCAAACCAGTACAACAGGTAAAAATGACAAGGAAGTATACAAATCAGATCTGCAAATATGTAGAGTCAGTGTTGTGTCTGTTTGGATGAACTAGTTTGTGGCCCTGGTTTAGTTTCAATATTTCTAATAAGGACAAGATTACTTCTCATAAGACAATGATACAAATAAAGTGCAAAAATCCAGAAAAAGTTTTTATTATCATACATTAATATTAATAAATTGTGTGAAATTGTATGTACAAAGAAACACATATTTATGCTTTGGTTGACAGCACTTTTCAAAGTAAAAAAAAGGACCTGTGAAACTTTATACAATTGTCAAACACGCAGCGAATAGTACCGGTATGTTTTTGTAATACATGCAGTTCCAGTGGCCTTGCTTTCTGAGAAAAAAATTCTGGCTTTGCACCTGAAAAAAACATACAAAAAAACGTTTAGTCCAAAGTAAGCAGAGGTTGTAGCATATGTGCTCCCATTGGTTGTTAGATTTAAAAAAGATATTTGAGTCTTTTTAGTACGAAAAAATATTACTTAATAAATTCAGAAAAAAAT
The DNA here is from genome assembly GCF_978046115.1 of Saccoglossus kowalevskii. Classification (NCBI taxonomy): domain Eukaryota; kingdom Metazoa; phylum Hemichordata; class Enteropneusta; family Harrimaniidae; genus Saccoglossus; species Saccoglossus kowalevskii. The sequence goes on from NC_140657.1 coordinate 33,665,858, forward strand.
TGCAGTTCACACGGTACTATTTTAAACATGTTCTACAAAAGTCTAGGATGAACTAATTCAAAAGTCTGTTTCCACTCTACAAAGTTATCAAATTAATATTCACGGGATTTTGCAAAAATAAAATATTAAGAATGTGCGAAAAGCACTTGTGTTTTCAATGTCATTAAAATTTGACCAGGGATATGCAGAAAATTTCACTTGAGCTGAACCAAATAGATGCCAAGCTATCAAAAGAAATAAAAAAATACTATCGAGAAAAATACAAAAAAATTAATACATTTATTATAAAAGCAGATAGAAGTGCATAACAAACTAATCAGCAGAGGTAGTGATCATGTAACCTAAGTGTATGTCAAATTTCCTTTGAACTGGATTTAGGCGCCGGTCAGTCAAAATGACTATTTTGAACTGTAGGCATTAATCTGCGATTCTGCCGGTGACGGAGAGATAGAATCTAGATCAGGGGAAGCCCCATGACCTCAAGATTCTTTTACCCCTTACGTCACGAACCCACGTGACCGAGGCCACATGGCAACGCCATAGGCAGCCGTCCATCACTCTGGTTCCATTCTCTCCGCCTCAAGGACTTAGACCAATGCGACGGAAAGAGTGGGGAGGTTGGGGGGACCCGGAGTCTATGGTGGGTATGAACTATATGAATAGGCGGGTTCGAAGAACCCTTGCCTAAATTGACTACGTTCAATTACCCACCATAGACTCCGGTCAGTCAAAATGACTATTTTGAAATGTAGGCAGAGTCAGACACCGATAGGTGGCGGGTTCTTCCGAGCAAACAGAAAAAAAAGGAATGATGAAAGTCTTTTCCCAGTCCGGGATGAAAACAAACTCAAAAAGACCAAGAAGGGTATTACCCTGCCTGTGCTGTCCCAGAAGCAAGAAGCCAATGCTGCTGTGGTGACAGGGTTTGGTGTGCCCGAGAAAGCTAGACCCAAGCCGAACTCGGGGGTGATAAGCTTGAAGTAGGACCGAAACAGTTCGCATGAGGGCGTAGGTCGACAGAAGCGAAACCTGGGAGCTTCCAGGAAGTGCTAGTGGAACAGACAATCTGCCCGCAAAAATGCAGAGACTGACTTATCGCCTATGCGTAGAGGCCCCTGCAGTCGTTCGGGCTGGGTCAGCAAACAAGGCCTGACCGGCTACGACGGGGCCTAACCTGAAGAGACCCTGCTCAATAGATTGGGTGTCTCCTAGGTAGTAGTTGATGAAGACGTTCTGCGTTCTCCAGAAGCCTGCCCTCAGAATGTGTTTGAGGGGGGCACCTGACGCTAGCGCTAGTGAGTTAGCAATCGCACGGACCTCATGTTCTTGTACTTGGTGTCTCTGCAAGGTCTGTGTTGAGGAGGATAGTGTATTATAGACCTCCAGTACAGTCGCAGTAATCCACCTGGGGATGGAAGTCGGGAAAACTGGCTTATCCCGCTTGCCAGGGCTGTAACACAAAAACATGTGTTTGGTTCCCCATCTCGAAAACCTGGTACGGTTCTCGTAGCAACTCAGCGCTCAAACCGGGCAGAGAAGCAATTCCTCCTGATCCTCCGGACTGACAATATTTGCCCACCGGGGGATGACGATCGGTTGAGGATCGTGTCCCAGGATTTGCTTCTTGGCGAGAAGCCAATTCGTGTCTTAGTACAACTTGATCGCCCATAAAAGCGGCACAACTGTCCACAAAGGATAGTGCGCGCCTAGCTTTGAACGGCGCCTACCTGAGGCAAGGGCCAGTAGGAAGACTATTTTCCACATCAAAAAATTTAGTGGTGCTGATTGGAGAGGCTCAAAAGGCAGTCTGCTTAGAGCAGACAACACAGCCGACAAGTCCCAGTTGGGCGGCTCCCTTGTATGGGGTCTTGGCTTCTGGAAAGCAGTAAATAGTCTCCTAAAAATACGACAATCGGCTAGTCTTGTTCCCGTATGTTCTGAGTGGTGGGGGACAAGACCGACCTGTAGCCAACGCTCGCTGCATAGAACAAACCCACTTCATCAAACAGGTGGATGAAGGAGACTGCTACCTAGCCAATAGAGGGATGGTATGGATCAATCTCCCTTCCGCTACACCAATCAGCCTAGAAATGTAGGCCGCGTAGGTGGAATCCCTGTTCGCCCTAGCCAGGATGTTGGCAGCCCGCTCAGATAAGGCTTTCATATGTGCGGGTCTACTGAGAGCCTCTATGCGTGATACCTGCTGGGCTCGTTGGTAGTGCGCCATCTGGTTGGGACGGCAGGTCCGGTAAGTCCGGAAGCACTGCTGGCGCTTCGACTAGCCTTCCCAACAGAAGTGGAAACTAGGCCTTGCTTGGCCAATTGGGTGCAACCCATGATAATATGCGGGTGTGCAACTGTCGAAGCTTGTCTCCGGTGCCCGGTGAACTAGCGGGAAGGGAGGAAAGGCGTACACAACTAAGTGGGTCCACAGGGCTAGCAAAGTGACCCTGGCCCAGGCTCCTGGAGTCAGCAGGAGTGTTATGTACGTCGGGAGCTTGGCGTTCCGGGGTGCGACAAAACGGTCCAAGCTTGGACCGTCCCACGGCCGAAACAGCCTAGAGGCTACCCACTGGAGTATCAGCTACCCTGTGTTCTGGAGACGGAGCCGCCCTGAAAGGGCATCGCCAGACTGTTCCTCACCCCTGGAAGGTGGTGTGCGGTTAGCTCCACATTGTATTCCAGGCACCAAAGGAGGATTTTGCTCCACTTGGACTGACAACGATGGGAAAGCGTCCCCCCTCCTTCTTGAAGGAGACCACCGCTGCATTGCCTGTGCGGAGCAGGACTCCGTGGTCTCGAACTACGGGTAGAAAGCGTGGTAGTGCTAAGTACACTGCTCTCAGTTCGAGCCGGTTGATATGGTAGTCCCGAAACTAATGCGGGGGCCATATCCTTGGGCTTATTGGCCCAATAGATGCGCTCCCCAACCCTAGGGGGAGGTATCTGTTACCAGAGTTATACCTGCGGCGAACGGGCCCAAGGGGCTCCCCTGTCCGAGGTTGGCCAGTGACGACCACCAGGGCAGGGCTTCCTTCACTTGGTCCGAGATCGAAACCGGCCTATCTAGTTCCCATAGGAGAGCTCGGCACTATAACAAGCGTTATACCGGGCGGCTGCGTAGTGCGGCCTGGGGAACGACCCTTTGAACCGAGGTCATCATTTCGATGATCCGTGTTAGTTCGCGGAGGGACACAGAGGGAACGCTGACTAGGCATTTGGCTAGGCTGCCTAGCGCTAAGCAAGTCAAGCATACCTCTGTGTCAAAACTCCATGCCCAGGGACACCAACTGTACGTTGGGTCGAGGTGGGACTTGTCGATTTACCAATGAGCTCAACTTGTGAAGTAAATCCTGTGTTAGCCTGACACGTTTGGCTATTACCCCTTGCCCGGGTTGTTGGTAACCGGAAGTCTGGGTATGGATTGAGGTGTACCGACATCTGGTGAAGCAGCAGCACTACCTGTTTCATCACTCTGGTGAACACGTAGGGCGCTGTGCCTAACCTGAATGGGGAGGCACCCGAGATTTGAATACTTGGCCCAGCTGGGCGATTTGAAGGAGATGGCAACTCGCTGGGTGCATCCGTACATGCAGGTAGGCCCCGCTTAAGTCTAGCGGGGCTAGCCAGTCAAAACTGTGGATGGAGAGAAGAACCCTGAATGGTGTCTCCATGTGGAACCTATCGAAGCGCACATACGATTCAGTCTGCCTAGGTCCAAAACTGGACGCCTGCCATTTGTAGATTTGGTACTACGAACCCATTTGGGTAGAAGCCTGGCCTTAGCTCCAGCTGATGTACCCTGTGTATGGCGTCTTTCCCCAGCAAACTGCTACTTCCTGTCTGATTCCTGTCCCCTGGCAGTGCCCAACATGGGAGACACTGATGTGGGGAAAAGGAGATTTCAGCGGTATCCCGTAAACTGATGTTACCACCTGGAAAGGTCCAGGGATCGGTCACCCGTTGTCTCCAAACCGGACTACACCAGCGCAATCTGTGTTGACAGGGATATGTGGCCATGTGTTCGGCAGTTGCGAGGGGGGGGGGTACTTCCTTCCCCCATCAGGTGAGACCCACGAAGAACCCCATAGGAGGAAAGCCTCCAGGGGCACAGCCTCGCTGCAGTCGGTAAAATCGGGTAAAAACACCGCCTGAAAAAACAGACTGTGAGGATGCCCTCCGATCAGTGGGGGAGACCGAGAAAATATCGGTACCTCCGCTGTTGGGCCTCTTACTCGACATCCCGGTACATGAAGTACCGGTAGCCGAGCGTGAGGACTTTCCACTCATGCAAAACACGCAACTCACTTTAACCGATTTGTTTAGTGGACACGCGACCTTGCTGTGACACGGTCAGTGTCAGCGATTTTGATGGCTCTGAAAGAAAATCTCAGAACTCCAGAACTCCAGTGAAAAAAACACACTTTCACACAAAAAACCCCGAAACCCACACGTAGCCACGACAAAGTATCTCGGATGCGGGTTCTATGCTGGTAAATTCTGAATAAACCACTGTACGATCGGCTGGAAAGACAAGGAGACCGGAAGAAAAAGGCAGCGAGCCTTGGAGCTGTCATTACATCGATATATTGCTAAATACATTAACAATAAAAGACGACATGCATGAGGGAGACGAATTACAGTTGTAAAAGGTGCCGCCATGAAATCAACATGTGACTACGTAGTGGCGCCGGATTTTGATTTCTTTGCTGTGAAAAATACTACACACAAAGGGGAAAACGACACGAGGGTAAAAAAAGACAAGGAAAACTTATCCTACCAGCTACCATGTCGGATGCCGAGCAGCGGCAACAACCCAAGCTATAAATCCGGACAGGAAAAAAAGCAGGCGATCCAGCAGAGCTCGCTAGATTTCATCTCCACTCGAGGCGGAGAGAAATTAAGAGTGATGGACGGCTGCCTATGGCGTTGCCATGTGGCCTCGGTCACGTGGGTTCGTGACGTAAGGGGTAAAATAATCTTGAGGTCATGGGGCTTCCCCTGACCTAGATTCTATCTCTCCGTCACCGGCAGAATCGCTGATTAATGCCTACAGTTCAAAATAGTCATTTTGACTGACCGGAGTCTATGGTGGGTAATTGAACGTAGTGAATTGCAGTGTTCATTCCAGAAAATTGTCTCAGATTGGCTGCTAATTTGCATATTAATTTGCATACTAATTAACATATTGTAGTTGTATTAAAATAATATATATAAAATAATATCCAGAGTTTTGAAAACAAAAAATTTTGACTATTAAGTCAACATCATTAAAATTGAGGATTACGTGAATTTGATCCCCTCCCCAATATTGTTTCACATATCTCTTAATAGTTTCCCACGTGTGCTGGTGATTTACATACTTCACAATGTCAACAATGAAAACATGGAGGTCCGGTCCGTAATTTATTTTCCTGCTCATAATGGAGATAAATTATGGTAGCTAAACATTGAAATTGCCATCCTGACTTCAGTACCAAAATAAATAGCTGATTGGGAAAATGTGTTGACAGAGGTTTGATTTACCAATAAACTTCAACACCGGTAGGTCCCGGCATGGAGGTCCCGGTCACGAGTGTACGTAGTAACGCACTCGGGTATCATATTTACTTCAAAGGTAATTTAAAAGTGATGATAGATTCATTGATATCGAATTACAGTACTTCTCAATTTCATCATTGCTTTCAAGCAGTCACGGTTGGCCGATCTTGACTTGATTTCTAGTCTAATATGTCTTCACGAAACCAAGTTTCACACCGGAAATAGCATAACAGAATCACGATCGGCGTGTTCTAAACTTTTACATTTTCATTATTCAAGTATTTTATATGCCAAACGTTATTCCCAAGCCTCCGAAATGACGAGATAAGCTTTCTATTTACACGTTTCATAACAAGTTCTTAAACTAATAGCAGGACTGTTTTTCTGGCAAAGTGTGACACTGTGCGATCGCTAGTTTCTCACCAAAGTCAGGACACAAAAGGATAAATCAAAGTTCATAATAAATACCATAAGAACAGTTTCTTACCTTTGAGATAGAATTTAATCCATATAAGCCTTGTGCAAAAAAAAGATACAGTCCCGGAATACAATATCCTCAGACGAAAACGACGCCGATTTCCTCAGCGGTTAGACTGGCGCATGCGTAATACGGTATGCCAGTTCTCTTGCGAGGTGTCGTTAAAACTCGGATTTTTCCGGCAAAATGTTGAAAATCACAGAAAAACACAGTGAAACTTTGGCGAATCAAAAAAATACTTGGCGTGCATATGTATGGCATGGTGAATTACATATGCATCAACTTGGAAAATCATTGGACAGAGCACATCAAAGTTATAAGAGGTAAAAAACGGAATCCAATCTATAAGCCTTCGCAAACGAAGTCATATTTGGTGTTGTCCTCGTCATTTCCCCATGCAAATTGATTGTAGCGGTCACGTGCATCAGACCCTATTACATTCAACAGATTTTGACTGCATCTGGTTTCTTATCTGCCTCTGATGCCAGCATATATATTTCAAAATCTAGTTTGAATCGTCTTCATTTCTCGGTAGATCAGTAGGGGGGTTACCCTGTTTTTCATTGTGCGAATAAGGGGGGTCACCCTGTTTTTGATATCATGTTTTCTAGAATTCACACACGCGCTCATGCATATATTTTTAAAATTTTTATTTCAGAACAAACGATAAAAAAGTTAATCGTACAAATATGTTCTTAATAATAACTATTACCCATATTGATTATAAATTTGTTGATGCAAAAAATGTTAAAGGCTAAATATTTTGAGGTTAAATTTGCCAAATAACTAACAGATTATGCAATTCGGCTAGAACCCCAATGATACAGTTAAGTTTTAAACACATGCCAAGTCCATGTGCTGCTGATATCAGAATATTATATTTAAAGTCTGAAGTCACCATTGTATAAGATATTTACTGGATTTATCCAATTATAATAGAAGACGGAAAGACAACACAGCAATTAGTACAAAGAGCAGTGACAGTTTTTGTTCAGCAAATCAAAAAAGTTAAATTTGTGGAAATGCTGATATATAAATTAAAATAAATGATGAAAAAATAAATAAAGTTTTTTTTGTTTTTAATATGCATATTTTTAAATATGCATATTTTGCTCTGTAAAATACCAAAATCCAACACAAATTTAAGCAAAAATCAAAGTTTCCTTTGTTTTCATAACCACAGACTGTGCTTCAGGTGTAAAGCTTTCCTGGTCTATGAGATATGAAAGATATTTTAAATCCAACTTAATTTTCAAAGAGTTCAAATCGCCTAGATTCAAATCCTCTTTTCCTATCATATAAGGGCGTTTATCAAGTGAGTACTCCACAGCTTTGCTTTTATTTACTATCTTTAAAAGCATAGATTTCCCTCCTTCCTGCAGCCTTTTCTGTAGTCATTTTTTGGCTTTATGCTTCCCCTCCCTTAAGGTCTATTAAATGCAAACGCTAAAAATAATGTCAAAATTATGGCAAACCATGATATTTTCAATGCACATATAATACATTTTGTAATCATGTCAGAGCCAAAACTGTTAACTGTTTCTTTTTTTTAGGGGGGAGGTCAGCATTTTTTATGTTTTAAAATATAATGTGGGGGGGGGGTTAACCCGCTTTTTTTATTTGATAGGGGGTGGGTCAACTGAGATTTACAGCTGGCAAAATGGAATCTGTAACTGACCAATCCCTTAGTTCAATTTAAAAAAAAACTTCTTAGTTCAATTGTGAAAACCATCTTACTTTAATTCTGAGACCACCATTTAGTTCAATGTAAGTGCACTCTTTAGTTCAATTTGAGACCAACCTCATAGTTCATTTTTGAAACCACTCTTAGTTCAATCAACTGAACTTCAATACCATGATCGCCTCTTAGTTCTATTTTAAAACTGCCCTTTAGTTCAATTTTGAGATCAACCCTAAGTTTAATTTCGAAACACTATATAGTTTATATAAATTTAGTAACTGGTTGATTAGATACTTATCATAATGCTATATTGAAATTACGTTAAACTAATGAGATTATTAGGTCCAATCAATTATTTTAGTGTCAACTGCAAATTTAGATGTGTTCGGGATTGTGTTAAAATTATTCTGTTCTTACTGAAATATGTATAATAATTATTAATAAGCTTATTATGCATTATTTGTTCGTGGGCACTTTTATTTGCTTTTTATTGTCCAAACAGTCTTGGCTATAAACTGTTGAAATTTTGTAGAATTAGGAATAGTGGAACGATTATAAAATATAGATAACAGGTGCAAACATTCTCTCTTTTGAATGCTTAGCAAGATTTAGCAAGGCTGTACATAAATAATAAAAAAGAAACATTGTCAAAAAAAGAAATGACGGGATCTCCATATTATGCACTATAGTTAACTCTTAACAAAACGATAATACATTTAAATTTGGAACTTTTGCAGTCATTTTAATTATGAGCATTAGCAAACTTCGTACTGAATGAATGGTTATGCAAATTAGCAATTATCTCAGCTTCCTTTTAGTGCACATCCCAGAACTTTAAAAAAATAGCTCATAGACGCTTTGACCTTTTGTTTTGACATTTTCACAAATGATAATGTGTTTATCTTCAAAACGCCATCGGAGCATTGTTTTTGGTTGAACAGTGTCACAACAATCGTACAAACAACTAGCCTGGGTGTTAATTTATGCATACACTTGAAGTAGTGAAATTTGAGCTGCTGCCCTGCAAAATTGACAACTTGTAGACAGTTTTCAAGACGGCACTTTCTTCTCAGTAAACAGATGTACCCATAAACCAATTTTGACAAAAAACAGAAGCATGGTTTAGAAGCTAATTTTTTTAAATTACTTTTGACCAAAAATGCACATTTTTGTGCATATTTCAAATTACAGTGTCCACAAAAAAATACTAACATAATTTAAAAATTCATACATGAGCTTTCCGAAAATATATAGTTTTGTGGACAAGGGAAGTCATCTTGGTTTCGTAATTAACTAATTAAAATACCTGTCAGATAAACTGCATCTCTACCTTTAACTGTATTTATGATATGTATTTGTTGTTATCGAGATATCTCGTTTTTGTCACTGCTTAGTTGCATGTTGATGTCGTAGTTTCAGCTGCTTAGGTTTGTTGTGGATTGTTTTTATGCGATTGTTGTAGCAGATTATTGTTATTTGTTGTATCTGAAATGGACGATAACAGTACTACTAATGTTTATAGAAGAAGCAGGAAGTGATAGGCAGACAATGTGAATCAATCAGACGATCACAACGTCTGCTAAAGAACCGTGATCACGGCCTACAAATCGATTAGCTAGGCGGTGGTGAAATCGGGTTCTAGACTCAGAAATTCCAATTAATTGGTCTGTTTCGGATACCAGAGGGAAGTTGGAAAATGTTGATATCATGCCGCATACATAAAAAAATGTTTTACAAAAGAGCACCTGCCACCGGACCTTAACCTTCATTGACATGTCAGCCCAGCATAGTTACTACTGATAAGTATAAATTGAAGTTTCAACGAACTATTTAGCATAATTACATCATAAGAACATAATTAAGGGTAAATATAGCACCATCGTGACACTGATGATTACAACGCATGATGGAATATGATGATTGCAGAATCACGTGGTAAACAGATCAAAATCAAAGGTAAAAGTGACCCTCATTTGTGCTGCTTACTCAGCTAGACGTGAGAAGCTGGAACTGTATTCTACGGATATAATTAGTATGGCTAACACTTTCACAGGTAGTATGTTGTATGAGTTTGCTACCCGAGAAGGAGCATGTTGGCAACAGCAACATGTGAAGATAGATTGGTCTGTTTGTGATACTGATATTTTTATGAAACTGTCTGTGTTAGAGCATTCCATGGAGGTTTGTTCCTGTAAGCAGCATGTCCTCATTTATATAGGATAAGATTGTAAATTGTAACAATTTCAACATGGACAGAAGTTGTAGTAGAAACCCTTGTCTACTGCTTCATCCGGCTAAAAGTGTATAAATATCCACCCCACAGCAAACTGCATGCAGCACAATAACCCACGACAGCTGGGTCACCAATGTTGAACATGACTTGATTATGCGCTCACACTTTGTTGCTGATTTATGTGAGGGACTCCGCCCTTGTCAGTTAGTTGTGAATGTAGAAATAACCTTTCCAAACGATCCAGAAGCCGTCCCTATTTTGCTAAAATCAGAATTGGATAATGATTATTTGATAGGTCTGTATGACACTTCCCTGTTTCTAGTATACAGAGTCAGTCCGCTAGTCTGCTCAGGCAAAGTATTCGAAAAAAATGTTCCAGATTGTATTTATCAGCCCCACATGACATGCCAGTAGTGCCTAGCTTGAATAATCTGATTGATGAACAGTTATATTCCTGGTTGTACATTCGCATTGATGATGCTATCATGCAGTTAAAACATCTTGGTACTAACGCTTTTATGTCCAAGTTTGATATTACAGACACTTTAAAGCAAGTACCATTACATCTGTCGGGCACAAAATGTTTTATAGGCATACATATTTTGTGAAATTCATTATCCATTCACTAGATTTTTTGACTATTGATGCACAGGAGGACGACGATTAACCTACTATGACGAGTATGAGCATGTTGTTTTCCCCCTTCAACATATCTCTGGCTATGTACAAAACAAATGGTCCTACCCATAAACTGGAGTACCCGGAAAATATGCTCAATTCTATATTCAAATCAAGATATGGTGGCGTTTTGAAGGAATGAATTTCTGTTAAGATATCAGAGATGACTGCTACGACCACCAACACTAAACGTGAACTGCTTTCGCTTCTAGGGCATTTTAATGTTGCTGCTAAGTTGTCTTGCCTGTGTTATATCCTGGCTTTATTATGTATACAGCGCCCTCAATAGGCTAGTCTACAAATATACCCATGATGCATTGTTCTTCTCATCATGGCTGCCTACATGAAATAAATACTGTCCAGGTTAGTTAATCACAATCCAGCCATCCTGTCTTCTATATAATATTGGTGAACATATAACATGGTGGCAGCGGTGGCAAGCTCCATTGCCAGCACCTGAGATGTACTGGGAAGCACCTGATATAGTGATAGCCCTTGCTAGATTCCGACAAAAATGCGAATTAACATTCACTGAAGGATGCCACTGATGAAGAAAAGGCTAGTTATCTATTGTTATGGGCAGGAGAGAAAGGGCTTGATATGTACAACAGCTGGAATTTTGATGATGCAGGAAGAAGCCTGACAAAATTTTGGAAAAATTTGTGCAGCACCTTGAACCCAAGTCTAACCACCGCATACATAGGTACCAGTTTCAGGACATGAGACATGAACCAGAAAAAACAGTGGACAACTTCATGTCAAAATTAAAGAATGTTGCAGCAAAATGCAAGTTCGGATCTGACAAAGAAATGGAAGAAAGGTTAGTGGATCAACTAATATCGGTTTCATGTCATCCAGATGTTCAAAAGAAATTGATTGGGCGAGATGAGAAGCTTACACTTAAAGATGTGATAGATGTAGCCCGCAGTTTCGAAGCAACAAATAAACAAATGAGATTGCTTGCAAGTAACCAGGACTATTCCTCACCAAATAAATCTGTGAATACAATTAAAAAGTATAGCAAACCACAAAGCTACACGCCACAACAACAGACAAAAATATGTAACATATGCATGATATTTCTACACGGAAAAATGGTCCTGCGTATGGAAATCAGTGCAGCAAGTGTGGAAAAAATGAACCACTGTCAGTCGGTATGCAAATCATCAAAGAAAAATACAAAATCGTCCACCAACACAACGGTGAATAGACAGCAGATGCATGATATGACAGAAGAAGAAACCCTGACAACAGGAACTATCACTGCAGATGACAACCGAGAGAAAGTATACACTACACTGCAAATTGAACGTGCTAAACTGACACAGAAAATAAACCTAAAATGCAAGGTTGACACAGGTGCCCAGAGCAACGTACAACATACAACATATCTTTCCAGATAAAATAGATAGTAAAGGCAACCCCAAACCAAACGCATTACAAGGAACAAACATGATTCTATCAGCATATGGAAGATCGCGAATCAAACAGTTGGGAACAATAACAATCCATTGTCAACACAGAGGAAGAAAAATTAACTGTATTTTCTATGTGACAGGCCTAAAAGCATGCAGAGCACTTAACCTAATTTTATTACATTGTGCTATAGAAAGTAAACATACAACAAACTCAGCAAAACAAACTGCACACCAAACGAAACAGAAGAACCCCAACTACATTGATAGCAACACACATCTGAAAGATTGTCCACCAATACGAGACAAGGAACATCTACTACAGATGTATCCAGACTGCTTTGATGATGTAGTCGAATGTTTTGAAAACTTTAGACCCAAAGGTACCACCTGTAGTGCATGCAGCTAGCCGAATACCAATAGAGCTCCGAGACAGACTCAAAACAGAACTAACTGAGATGGAAAAGAAAAATATAATTACCAAAGTTAACCAACCTACTGATTGGGTCAACTCGCTTGTCATTCGAGAAAAAGAAAATGGCAGATTACGACTATGTTTGGATCCCAAAGACTTGAAGACTGCAATCAAGCGGGAACACCACCCTACACCAACACTTGAAGAAATCACACTGACTTGTGCAAAGTTGTTCAGTAAACTCGATGCCCAGAATGGATATTGGAATGTTAAACTAGACGAAGAGTGGTCAGTATTAACAACATTCAGCACTCCATTTGCTCGGTACAGATTCCTGCAAATGCCATTTGAGTCAAGACGTTTTCCAGTTCAAATTGTTGAAGCATATCACAACTGCTAAGGAGCCATAGGCATAGCAGATGATTCAAATGCAACAGACCATGACTTACATCTACATGAAGCTATGGAAGACACCAGACGGGCAGGCATAAAACTAAACAGAGATAAATGTCACATAAAACGCAGAGAGGCAATTTCTATGGTATGTTGTGTACCGCTGAAGGAGTGAAGCCAAGTCCAGACAAAGTCAGAGCCATAGAAATGATGCAGCCCCTACTGCGAACATTTCTTGGTCTTGAAACATACATGGGTCTATTCATACCCAAGCTGTCAGACCACACAGCATAACTGAGAGAACTCATCAAAGACAACTCAGAATTCATTTGGACGCCAACACACACAAAGAGTTTCGACAAAATAAAGAGCCTTATCAGTGCAGACACAGCACTTGCATGCCTACTATAACCAAAAGAAACCAGTCATTCCTGAAGTTGACGCTTTGTTCAAGGGCATAGGAGCAGTGCTACTACAAGACAACAGACCAATCGCATTCACATCTAAAGCACTTACACCAACCGAAACCCGAAACTACTTGCTGTAGTATATGGATGTGAAAAGTTTCACACCTATCTATACGGACGAACCTTCCATGTCGAGAGTGATCACCGTCCACTTGAGCAGATTCACAAGAAAAACTTAACAAAATCCCCACCATGACTACAACGAATGTTGCTACGATTACAACCATATGATTTTGACATCAGATATAAACCCGGAAAACAAATTCTCCTGGCCGATGCGCTACCTCGTTTGTCACCCCAGGAAACAATTGAAATTCCAGATATGGAATTGAAGATTTACCACCTGGTAAGCATCACACCAGTAAAGCTATCAATGATCCAGGATGAAACAAGGAAAGACCCAAACCTTCAGTTATTGATACAACAAATCATACATGGTTGGCCAGACAGCATCAAGAAAGCACAAAAAGTTCTACAACCCTACTGGTCAGTACGTGACGACATATCCGTTGAGGATGGCACAATTCTGATAGGTAGCAGAATACTATCCCCACAACATTGAGAGATGACATCTTGCAACAAATACACAAAAGTCATTTTGGAATGTAGAAATGTAAACTGAGAGCAAAATCCAGTGTCTACTGGCCAGGCATCTACAAGGACATAGACAGTCTTGTCGCAAATTGCACCTCGTGCCAAAAATTTCACAACTTGCAGCAGAAAGAGCCAATAATTTGTACAGAAGTCCCACCAAGGCCATAGCACACTGTTGGAGCTGATTTATTCTAGACCAATAACACTTGGTATCTCATTATCACAGACTATTACTCGAAATTCCCATTCATACAATAATCCGACAATAATAATAATACAATAATCCGACTAACTAAGGTATTATTTGCAGAACAAGGCATACCAGAATCCTTTATCAGTGACAACGTCAAGAGATTTTAGAAATCTAGCGAATCAGTATGGATTTGAAATTATAACTTCTTCACCATACTTCCCAAAGGGCCATGGATTCATTGAGCGCCACATCCACACAGTGGAGAAAATACTCAACAAATGTAAAGAATCGGGAGATGATCCAAACTTAGCTTTATTATCACTACGCACTACACTGCTAAAATCCAACGTTCCCCCTGCAGAATTACTGAACGGCAGAATTTACAAAACTACATTAACCAAACAAAATCCATCCACCACGAAATCAGGATGATATACGCCACTATCTCACCTCACAACAAAAATACAAACCCACCACTACAATCAGCATGCCAGACAACTGTCTGAGCTGTTCGTCGGATAACAAGTTCATGTCCAGAGTCCCATCAATAAAATAAGACCTCCAGCAAAAATAATAAACACAGCTAACACACCAAGGTCATATGAGGTAGAGACAGAGACGGGGAGTCCACATACGCCCGCAACAGTCAAATGTTCGTTCACCTGACGCCTAAGAAACAAATATCAACATTATTAGACTGTAAACAAGCACTGCTTGCAGATAAAACCAGACAACGCCTTATAGTGAACCATATAAATCAACAAGATCCAGGAGTAATATACAGATGCCATCACGATTCAAAGACTTTGTTTCTAAATAATGTTCGAACTGAACCTTGTTAACAGTTTCTCTTGAGTGTTATTATTAATTAGTTACTTATTCAAGTTCATTGAATTCATTGTTACAATTGTGATATAACGTGATTACTAAGTCGAATTCAACCTTATTAAGGACATATATAACCATATCGTCGAGTTGAACTTTTCATTATTTTCAAATACTATTGACATTAACATTCTTCAAAGATATCTTCGATACATTGTAAGAACTATTTGAATGATACTTTTGCTTAAAACAAGAAGGGATGTTATATCCTGGCCTTATTATGTATACAGCGCCTTCAATAGGCTAGTCTACAAATATACCCATGATGCATTGTTCTTCTCATCATGGCTGTCTACATGAAATAAATACTGTCCAGGTTAGTTAATCACAATCCAGCCATCCTGTCTTCTATATAATATTGGTGAACATATAAACAGCCTGGTAGATCTTTTCTGTCATATATGTTGTCTTTGGCATTCTTGGTACTTAATGTCACTTTGAATAACGATTGCCTTATGGAATTTACCATGTGAAGATAGATTTTGCAATCCCGAAATGTTGTTGAAGCTACGCATCTGCAGATATTTACAGATAAAAGTAACCCCCAGTTGGTAGAGCATGTGACTAAAACAACAATATATGGTAAAAAAAGTGTCGATAAAAATTAGATTGTTTACCTCGTTCACAAACAAATCCATAATTATTTATACACATGGCAGTGCCCCAGGTTGGATTGTCTGTACTATGTAGTTGACCACAGTACTCATCGCCATTGATAGAAGAAGGTCCCCAGTTTTCATAAGTCACAGGTGAACTTGTAATAGAACCTTGCCACTTCCAATTACCATCAACAAAATATGCTCCAATCCACTGATACCCATTGGATCCTAAGCTATTAGAGAATGTGTTCTCATCCGAATCAGTGATGTCCATTAGTACGTAACCTCTGTCTTGGCAATATTCATTCGCAGAAAACCAGCTTATTTGAGGATTGCTGAATACTCTGTAACAGTTCCCATTGTATTCTTCTTCACCTTCATTGCATGCTCCGACTGTAATATAAATAAGCACCTGAGTAAACCTGAGATGCATTGACATTTTGTGTGTTTGTGTTAATTAATTAACTAATTAATTAATTTATTTATTGTGAGACATTTTTTATATAAATTTGATTAATTAATTAATTAATTTATTAATTAATTTATTTATTTATTTATTTACCGGATAAACCATAAAATAAACTGCATTGACCCACCCATATACATACAAAGTATTATCGGCCATATACATAGACGATTTTACAACTAGCTGAAAATTACTGAGCACGTCTGTAGATATGTTTGTAATGTTTGAATTGCTTCACCTTGTTGCCATCAAGTAACTAAATAGTGCATGGATAGTTTTGACTGAGGATGTGAGAGATTGTTCAAAATAGTCGGTCAACGAAACACACTAACGTTTTACTCTAATGACAAGTGGGGGTATTCCCTTCTGAAGATATTAAATGATCTGTTTATTTTATCATGATTAAGAAAGAAATATGAAGATTAGCTACATTGGGTTAGGTTAGCTGTATCTATCGAGTACTGGAAATGGAAATAGCGACACTAAGACAGAATTGTAGGTTACTAATGTAATTCATAACTCACTATTAAATTCTCTGGTAATGTGTGTTCTAAATATTATAAAAAATGTATAAATGCCTTGCATTGGGTAAATATTATAAAATTAATTTCATTATATTGATATTTTATTGTGTGGCATCAGACTGTTTTCGCCATTGTCGCGGTTGCTGAGGCGGTGTCGGCCTGGGGGTGTGGCTGACTATAAACGTGAGGGACTTTTTTAGCGACATCCTAGGGGAGAGGGGAATTGTAATCATCCATGTTTGTGGTAAGACATATTCTAACGCCGGGCATTGCCTTGCTGCCGCGGTGGTGGTACCGGCTAAACAACGAGAAATAAAATAAAATAAAATAAAATAAAATAAAATAATGGATATTACTTACTCGCTTCACAAAGATAATAGTTCAGTGTTGTAGTACACATTATATCTTCCCATCTGCCTGCAGCATTCACTTTCACGCAGTTATTATCTAACTCATTAGTTGGAAAACCATCTGCAGTGTTCCAAAATAGCTTCCAGGTTACAGATCCATCTTCCCAAAGATAATTAGTATTAACCTATAAATTAAGAAAAGCACATAATCCATATTTAGCGAAGAAGGCCGTTTTTATGTGATATGTCTCATTTAAACACATTGTATAACTATTATAGTGGTAATAACTGTATTCATACATCAAGACAAATACGAGCAAACGAAAATTGTAATAATGGTACATGCAACATTTCACATGTAAAATTGTTGTAAATTAGGTGTATCCATAGTGATGAGCCATCCATGCCGACCATGCAATCAATTCTTTTGACAATTGCACATGTGGTTGATATGTTAAGGCAAATGAATAAATCTACCTACATCTTTATCGTTGAGTCCAATCCAGAATGACAGAGTCTTTCCCATGTCCGCAATGAATTCAAATTCAGCATTGGTACTTATCTTGGCAAGTTCTGCTACGCCATCCAGATTTGCACATCCCGCAACAGCAGTAGATGCGTCAGCATTACCGTTAACCATGCAGTATTTGGAGCCCCTAAAGTTGACCCATCCATCACTGCAAGAGGCTGTCAAAAAAGACAAACAACTTAGTAATACAGTCAAATCAGATTATCAAAATCCATTGTAAACATATCTTACCCATACATTTTTTTCGATCCCTTCTTCTCTGTAAACATTTTTGTCTGGTTTCACTTTCCTTAAGTTTCATGGAAACCACATCCAATCGCTTTGAATAATTTGAAATGAGCCAATGTTAGGTCTGTGAATTAATCAGCTGATAAATGGGTATTTATTCATAATATTGGACAAATGTTCATGCAAGTATCACCCTACAGTACCAGATTGGACGATCCAAAAGTATGTCATCATATATTTAATGTTTGTCTTTGAATACCTAATCTCTACATCGAATCATAAGAATTCATTGATATACTATTATATAGAACCTTATTTGATATTAATAACGTCCACATAGTCAGGATATTCTGGGATGCTACAGAAAATGTCTTGACCCTATTGACCCTATTAGTTATTTGAAGGCTAGTGGTATAGTATCCACGTTTAAACTAGAACGTTGGTTTATAAAAAAAAAACAAGTCTGATAATAAATTATGTAAATGGAATATTTTGAATGAACTTTGGCAATAAACCATTTTCCGTTCACTGCAAGAATCACGCGTTATGCGTGAAATTGAACAAACAAAGGTCATAGCGTGGTAGTGGCGTCAAACATCGCGTGGGATTCGACAAACTCGAAAATATTTTGGGGGGCATTTCCATGCTTAATAATGTGCTGTACACATTTGATGACAGACAATTTCAATTTAGTGAGGGTATTTGAAAGCTATATTCCTCTGTCGAAGATTGTCTCGTCGTTCAAAATCAAATTGTTCGATTTTTGCGGCAGACGTTCAACACGCGTCTTTCATCGCCAGTAATGATACAAACACCGGTGAACGATAAGAAACAGCTTTATTGAAAAGCAACAACAATGGTGGAAGACACCCGTAATGCACAGCACTACTAAAGGAGCGCACACAACTATAAATACAAGCCGCTGGTGAACTATAATTTAGTAAAAATTGTACAAGTATTGTGAAAAATTGGGTTAATTTAGAATAACTCAGTTTCTGGGTAGGGAGAGCGCCCTCTAGATTAGTAGTTTGGGTAATGTATTTCCCATCGTCATTTGCGGCCCGCCATCTTTGAGTTGGCTACTTTTTCATATGTATTTACAGTCACAATCCGCCTAATCTTCATGGATCAACGTCCACATCGGCATTGTTCTACTTGTAGTAAGTATCCTTACGCAATCATCGAGGACCATCAGGGCGACTTTGCAGGAATAACACCAGCAACTCGTTCGATTTTCATAAGATGGCTACTTCAACTCCCACACAGCAGGACGACGAAGCATGCATCACATCGTCACCACTACAAGATAAATTGACTGAAACTCGCAAACTGATCCATAGTTGGAGTTTAACAACATCTCAGGACAAAAAAGATATGCTGGAGGCTCTTCGTCAAAAAAACGAACTGCAAATTGAATTACAAATCGAGGCAGAAATGGCCAAAAATGAAGCTCTCAAAAGCAAAGCCAAGAAAACGCACAGTTTTAAATCCAAAGTGAGCATTGTTGACATAAAAAAAGAAAAAAAGTGCATAAAGCGAAGAAAAAGTTGCAAATAGTAGAAACCCATAGCTCAACCGATTCTGAATCTGAGCAGTCTACAACATCATCCTCAGATTCCAATGGTGATACCAGAACCACCGATACGAAAGGTAGGAAACTAGCTTATGATGTATTTCACCCTAAAATAAAGAAAAAGAAGCCAAAATCAGGTGCTGCAAGAAAGTCTACTGACCAAGTGTTGTACATAGTTCCATGGCCCCACGAGTTTACAAGTAAACTGGCTACGCATGGTTCAAATACGGATGAGTTGCCATACAACCAACTGACCCTCCCAGCATTGACAAGGGGCGAAATTTATATCATCTTTCACCAAGAGCCTGAACAATACAAGCAGCTAAGAGCCAGCCATCTTACTGACTTACTGCACTTGTGTGAATTGTATACTTGGAGCGAAGTCCGCAGTTACCATGCCGAAGTACTGAAGGAAATAGAGAGAGGTTTACAAGGATGCAACGGTGATTTTTCGCATATTAAGGCAAGATGTTTCTTTACTAGGCAGACTAGCAGCATAAGAGATCAGACACGCTACTGTGGCAACTTCCAAAAGGGGCAGTGCAGGCATGGAAGTGATCATCAAAATCAGGCTGGTGAGACAGAGTACCATATTTGCCACCCGTGTTTGTTCATACGCAAAGTCAAGGCCACACATTCAGCCAAGGACTGCCCACACAAACCAAAGGAACGTACCAATTTACAAAATAGTAGTGATAGTTACATTAATCATGATCCCAGCAGTACCATCACTGATACCTCAATTGTATTACCCCCTCATAAACATTTTGTTTCCGCTTTGGACTTGGTCTCCCAGGACCACACAAATACATCACTTCACAATCGTGTTCCCGCGTTGGACTTGGTCTCCCAGGACCACACAAATATATCACTTCATAATCGTGTCCCCACGTTGGACAGCACCACCGAAGAGCAAACCATAGTTACCTTGTATGGAATGTGTATCCCCTCCATAGATACCAACACCATTGTCTCACATAGCAGTAAAACACCAGACCAATCTATTGCGCACTACAGTCAAAATACCCACAAGGACACAGGTGATGATATTGTAGGGTCTAACAAGGTTACGCCAAATCATTTTAACTACCCATTATACACTGTACAAAACATTACAAAAAAACACCTTTATTTAACCAGCACCAGCATTATCGAACCACCAACTATCAGCTGGCCACCAACATCCACATTGAATTTTGACTTCTTGTGCAAAGCACACACAGTTATCGTGCAATCAGACAAGCCAAACTACCAGGATCAGCGAATTACTGTGCCATCAACATTCAATGTAGAACTGTGGCGTACATCGCTACACGATTATTTTGATAACATTATCGTAGACTTTCTACAAATTGGTTAGCCAAACAACTACACAGATAGCGTGCTACCCCACACAGTCAAGCATAATCACAATTCTGCAGTAAATTTTGCATCACATACTGATTCATATAATGCCAAGGAAACCATGCTCGGAGCACTCTCCAGTCCATTTTCAGACAATCCACTATCACTACCATTGCCATTCTCTCCACTATCATCTGTACCAAAAAAAGGGTTAACTGAAAGACGAACTGTTATGGATCTATCTTTTCCAGCAGGAACATCAGTCAACGATGCCATACCAAATGACAATTTTCTCGGTGATCCATATAAACTTTGGTACCCATCAATTGACAACCTGATTCAAATTATAAACCATTATGGTCAAGGTTGCTTATTGTTCAAAGCTGACATACGGCGTTGCTACAGATGGATTCCAGTCGATCTCCATGACTATCATCTGTTAGGTTTGACATGGAGGGGATTGCAGTTCTTCTATACCAAGCTTCCATTCTGTCTTTGGCCAGCGGCCATGGCATGCCAAAGAACAACAAACGGGCTCGTGCACATTTATCGCAAATTAGGATACCAGGCCACCAACTACATTGATGACTTTGCGGGAGGAGAGGCTCCAGCGAATGCACAGAAAGCCTATGACTCACTCAAAGACACAATTACTAAGTACGGGTTTGAGCTGTCAATTGAAAAATGCTGCCCACCAACCACCTGTCTAACATTTTTGGGAAAACAATTTGACACAATAAAGATGCAAGTTAGTATTCCAGAGCAAAAACTCAGTGAAGCAGAAGAGCTATTATCAAAGTTTTCACTCAGGAAAAAAATGTACCGAACGAGAGCTTCAATCACTCATTGGCAAGCTGACATTTATAGCAGACTGTATACATCCTGCTCGACTATTCCTGTGTCGCATGTTGGCACTCCTTCGTAAGACCAACAAGAAACATCATATTAAACTCAGTGCCTACTTCCGTAGGGATGTATCATGGTGGATCGCATTCATGCGTTGTTACAACAATGTCAGCACAATTCCAGAAACTCTGTTCTCAGCACCAGATATGCGATTAGCTACAGATGCATGCCTTACTGGTTGTGGTGGCTGGTTACAAAAACACACAAGTGTTAATGAGTACTTTCATACCGAATTTCCTACCACAATGCTCAACATGCCAATAGCCGCACTGGAGCTAACAGCCATTCTGGTTGCACTACGCCTATGGGCAATGCAGTTATCAGGGAAATCACTCATTATATACTGTGATAATCTAGTCTCTGTTTACATCATTAACTCTGGGTCTGGCAGAGAGGAGCAGTTACTTCAAATCGCGAGAAATATCTGGTTGATAACTGCAACATACAATATACGGCTAAGGGCAACTCATCTGTTAGGGGTGGAGAACAGAGCAGCCGATATACTTTCACGGTGGCACCAGCACCAATCCCATGCAGTCAATTTCATCAGCTCTATGTCACAATTTAAACTGGTAGAACAACATGTGCAAGAACAAGATTTTATAATTAACCATAATATTTGATTTTTTTCAGGTAATACAATAGAGGAAATAAAAGCTGAAGTTAAAACTATTCAAAAATCAGCATTCCGCCCAGGAACTTACAAAAACTTGCACTGCCAGCTAAATTCATACCTTGCTTGCTGCACCAATCTAGAATTTGAACCATTCCCAGCTGCAGAATTAACATTATGTATATATGAATTCGTGCTTTTGCATTCATTCAAAAGCACTAAATCAATCAGAAACTATGTATCTGGTATCAACAACTGGCACAAGCTACTAGGTTTTTGTAATGACAGTCAAACTTACCCTACGGGGACTAGAGAAAACTATGTCATCTATGCCACATCAAAAACTTCCAAATTTACCAGAACATTTATTAGCTATGAGACAGTATTTGGACCTGAAAAACGAATTTGATATAGCTGTATGGGCTTGTATTTTGTTAGCCTTTTTTTCATTTCTTAGAAAGTCCAACATGGTACCTACGTCACGCCACAAATTTTTACCGCAAGAGCAACTCCGTCGCATGGACATCTCATTTGCAGTGCAAGGTCTAATGTTACACACCAGTGGTCAAAAACACGTCAGAAACATGACCTTTGGCATGTTCTTCCTGTAGCTAAAATACCTAACTCATTTGCCCGGTCACTGCATATTGTAACATAATTCACATCTCTGCCTCAGCAGCCTTACCTGCTTTTGTATACTCTCATTCAGGATCTCTCACTCCTCATGCACTAACCCGAAAATTTAGGTCTTTGGTCATTGACATTGGGCTTGACCGTTTAAATTATACTGCCCATAGCCTGCGTAGAGGAGCAGCTACTCTAGCAGCAGCTGCAGGCGTCTTAGATCACCTCATAAAGGGACATGGTGACTGGAAGTCTTTGGCCTACAGAGGCTACATAGCTCTTCCTCCCTCATTTCGTCAGTTACCTTCAATCTATTTGAGCTTTGATTAGCAATTTTAAGCTTGTATTTTCAATCCCTTGTTGCCTAGCTTTTAAATTGTATTTTTTTTGTTCTGTACAACACACACATTATACACCAATAACACACATTCATACAACACATTACTTTACATCTTTTTGGCAGTTGCTTCGCCTTAGCCTGGGTGCTTTTTTGGCTGTTCACTAATAAAGCACAACCTTTTCTGCCAAGATGTTGTCGTGTATTTTGTTTCAGTAATTTAAATTTTGTTAATTTAGGATAGCTCAGTTTCTGGATAGGGAGAGCGCCCTCTAGATTAGTAGTTTGGGTAATGCATTTCCCCATCGTCATTTGCGGCCCGCCATCTTTGAGTTGGCTACTTTTTCACCCATCCCTACCACAGACCCATTTTTATTTTATTTTATTTTAACCTTTACTGTTCATTCCTCGTTGTATTGTGTTTCTCTTTCACCTTTATACTTGTATCTAATTAAGCCTGGGTGCTATTTGAGATGCACAACGTGCAAACAATGCGATACACATTAATAAAGTTTATAATACTGGTATTCAGACTCGTTTATTCCCTAATGGTTTCAGTTCGGGGCTGTAATCTGTATTTAAGTCTAACTGTCACAAGGTAAAGTCAAGTGTGGCTACCAAACTAGACTGTCCTTGTGTTGTGGGTTCTTTTCCCTGCTGCTACTTTTTAGCATTAATTGTGACATATATTTGTATACAACTAACAAGCAATAAGTGGTGACCCTGGTGTAGTCAGTGTGAACATACAACAGACGCAATCATATACTAGCAATTAACGGTTTATTAAGTATAACGGTAACAGATTAAAGGTCACACTGCACAAGGCTCAAATCCAAGCAGGAATACAAGTCGAACTAGAACCCTGTGTGTGTTAACCAAGTCTCAACGAGTTTGAACCCGTACAGTAACATGGAGCTTACAATGTACGATTGAATTGTTTAAACTGACGCCATTCCAATCAATTAAAATTGCCAAATTTCCAGTCTGACCAGCCTAATTGGACAAAACACGTCAATAGAATGTCGGCAAAGCAGTACAAAAATACAGCAGTTAAATAATAATTTGATGAATTAAATAAATGAACTGCACTCCAAAATATACACAACAATGAGCTCAAAATATGCATGAAATATGTAACCCTAACCACGGTTACTAACAGTGCCCTAACGTAGTGTTACTGACCAGTATCATATGACGAATGTCAATGTCTTGTAAGCAGAACTTGCAGTTCAACGTGAATAATTAATTAAACGTGTTGGACGAAGTCCTATGGCTGTTTCAACCACGTGTTGACGTTATCTACGCGAAGACGGCCCTCTGGCTTCCTCGGGGATACACATACAGTAAGTTCCGTCAATGTGTTGTCTAAATCTTCGCCGCTTTGCAGCCAGCAAAGTCAGTTCGCCGTAATGTCAGTTCTACAAGAGGTCCGTTGAGACTTGTAACTTCTCTGCATTAGTTGTGTACGAGCTTCAGACAATGATGTCCAACGTGGTTACGCCAGATGGAATAGCTCCGAGCATGCGATGAAGGCGTAGTTTTCAATGTCCAGGTGCACTTACTCGGTATTCAAATTTCCAGACAAGACGATCTGTTCTCTGGACCATACTATTCCAACAAGGGGTGTATGACCCATCATTTAAATAGACACTTAAATTACACAAGTATAATATATATCTAGGCATATGTACAGCATTTCTAGTCACCTCGTGACTAACGAGTAATAAATGGAATTTATTATTTCCACGGACTTTCTGGTAGGTTATGTAGTAAACAGAGCCTTCTCAGGCCGCCATGCAGAGCAGAGCATACACAAGAAAGTGTGCAGAAAAGAATATATAAGTGGTTTATATATCTAAGCTGCGAGTAGGGTCTACCATATGGGGTGGGAAAGGGTCTAGGGGAATATATGTCCATATTTCTCGCTGTACAAATTGGATGATACAATAAGACTATTAAATACACGGTAAATACCAGACAGCATGCAGAAAAGTGTGCGTATGTGGTATATGTATCAGAGCTGGGCGGGAAATACCGATAGGTTCTGACAAATAAGGCAGGAAAGTCCCTAGGGGTGGATATGTCCAGAATCCTTATTGTCTATAATACTAATGTGAGCACAGCGTCGAAGAAGGGGGACTCCGGCGAACTGCGGATGATATTTACACGTCGAGGTGCAGGTTTCGTCCCCAAGAAATACACATTATCGTTCTGTACAGATCGTCCCGCTTTTTTCACACAATCAGTCAGCCGAGGTAACCCCTCGCTACACCGTTCTCTTGTTCTCCTCCTCTTACAATGGTTACAAACTCTCTATATTAAAAGTCAAAACACTAAGACGTGGCAGAGTAAACACGCGACCAGCCAATCGCTACAGTCGTTGGCACGATCACGTGATTACCAGGGATGTGTCTCACGGTTAAAGCCTTGCAAAGTTGTCACTACTAAATACAGTAGGTAAACAATCTATTTATAAAATTCCTGTAATATATGTTTTCAATCTCTACCCTAAACATGCAAGTTGTTGATTCTAAACAATAGTCTAACAGCGTGGGATTGGAATGTGCGAACGTGAAGTCGCTATCATAACACTAATGTCTATTTGCATATATATACAGAAGAGCGCCATCAACATTTTATGTTCAAATGTGCAATGTTCAAATTTGCTATGTTAAAACCATCGCAATAACTTGATCGCTTAATGTTCAAGCCTCATATTTTATAAATTTAATTTCTCAAACTTAAATGCTCACATTTCTTTTATTTAAATGCTCATATTTTAAATTGAACTCAATTTAAATTTTCGTATTTTAATGCGTCGTAGTTTTAATTATGGTCTCATTGACACACCATATTTTTCAACTGTATTGCAATTGTCTTGTCTGAGAATCATTTCTGATCCCACATCGAATAATCCGGAAGCAACAAAAATTATTTCCCAAACACTTGTTTTTGAGGACAAAACGTCACACAAAAACTCGCATAACCAATTGTTTCACTTCATTGGTCAAACTGAATTGAATTCACGGATCTTTGACTATAAGTGTCGTTTGTTAAATTATTAAAGCGGAATGTGTTAGTGGTTCACTAATTAATTTAGTTCCCGTTTGTCCTGCGTTCTGGGCGATGTTTTCTAAAGAACCACTGAACCGCTGCTTCGGTCGTTGGTACGAGCTGTTCACCAGAAGTTGATCCACTCACTTTCCTTAAAAATGAGCTCCGCAAAAAACATAAATATAAATGACGACCAGCCCGTTTTCTCTGATACTTATGTAGGTTCCTTGGGTTGACTTCTATTAGATTTGTATATTTAATGATGATATATAATTTTCTATTTTCAGTGCTTCAGTGCAAGTCATCACCGCACACCACAATACTGATTGCGTTGATACCTGTTACGTGGCTACCTTGTGTTGACCTCTTTCAAAAGTGTTAGAAATTTCGTGACGGTATCATCAATTCGTTCTTCTCTACAGAAACTGGTCATGTTTATCTGTGTATTCATAATGTACGGTTGTCTTGACTACAACGAGAATGAGGAATTCAAGCCGAGAAAATCCCATCCTTGAAGTGCGCAAGTCTGGTCACCATGGCGACCGACTACTGATACGAGCTCACTTCGTGCCAAAAACTCTCCAAGCGTAACCGTTCTCGCAAACAGAAATGAAAAGCCAGTGCCAATGAATATTATAATTCGTGCGAACAATTCATTTTAAACGTTCTGGTGATCAAGAACTTTCCGCGCTACACAGGATTTTTTGAAAATGTTCATTTGAAAAACAAAGCAAAAACGAAAACATACCAACAGCTAGAAAAATTACGTAATACCGTCTGATACAATATTATGAACACACTTTTCTAGATTTTATACACTGAATGATTATTTTACAAAGTCGACAAATGTGGTAAAAAAACAATATAACCAACAATTAATTATATTAATTGTCACGGGTTTCAAAGGTTTAATATTACAATTTCCAAATTTCTACAACGATTCTACATGTCCCACTCATATGCAACTACTTATTTACGTAAGTGTCACACTTTTACATATGGCTTCAAAGAGATTCATTGGAAATATGATGTTCAATTGAATGAAACTTAATAGACAATTTATTCAATGAATACAGAAATGAATTATCTTCTCCCAAATACATTTCTCTTAAAACGCCAAAATTGGGCAAAAGATAATCAATCCCAAAACTTGCCGTGCATTATTTGTGCTGTCTGCGAAAAAGTCGCCCTTCTTAGCCTTAGTGTGTAGCAAGCAAAGTTTTAATCTATAATTAAAGGGAGGTAGTCATTGCGCCGCGTCCTAATCGGCGTGGTACTTATAACTACGTATACAACGTGTGTAAAAAACATTGCGCTGTGCGACGACCACCGTCTTTTAACATCATCCCACTATTTTACAGGGGAAAGTATTGATTACGAACTGATGACATTGCATTGTACCATCATGGAATTCGAGCAACGTCGGGTTACTATTCGAATTTGAACGTCGCGATCACTAACTCACTTGAGTTATTTAACTTATTATATATTTTTTGTGAATCATGTTATTGTTTGTTCTTTGGCAATTCAAGTCTACTTTAAAGCTTAAAATAATTTTAGGAGCTGAATATCAAGTACAAGATTGGTAACACCCGACGATGTTCTACAAATTACGACCATGGACTGTGAACGGCGCCCATTAAAATTTCTATGCAAGACATTTCTGTGTGCAATACAATGACAGACAACTATTCACGGATCCCGTCCGGTATCATGTTGATAGAAAATAGGTACTTACTTGACAAGACACCGGGTGGAAATGTCAACCCCGCACAGACCAACACTATTAACAATAATGAAACCGCCATCTTATATGGAATAAAATGAGTTTTACATCGTACTTTACACGAAGACGAGTTCCACCTGTTGTCGTTCCAAATGCCTCGGTCCAATGTGACGTGTATCTTGTTAAACGGAGTCTATTAATAAAATTAATTTCACTAATTAGAGTGCGGAACAAACAAGTCAAACTATTCTGCAATGGTCCCTTGAGACTGTTTGTTCGAGGATCAAAGGCACGAAGCGCTATTTTCACCCCATTAGTTCCAATAAAATAAAAGTTGGCTTGTTTTACACAACGCCCACATCCGGGTTATTACGATTGTGTTAGTTGCACATCATCATTTCGAGCCACGTCACACATCATCATGGGGAAAATAGAACGTTCTAGAACAAAAAAATCATAAAATGTAAATGAAAATCATTAAATACACTCCTAGCGTTACAAAATACCTCGATCTGTATTCTCCTATAACGAAGAAAAAATCTATATTCTCAGATACATGCGCAGTAACGCAAAGTAAAATTTGAATGGAGCTACATGTACCTTAAAGAAAATTGCGTTGTTCCTCAGCCGCACGGGAGCACCCACTCAATGGAATCATTAACTCGTTAAGCTAATAACACGTAATGGAACATAAAACTAATTAAAAGTTGTAATTTGTCAGTCATAATTGGATGGGAAACCACACATGTATTGAATTAATGTCAAATGAAGATAAGGGACATATAGACATCTCAAATAAGGGTTCAAACATTTGAAATCATAGGGATGGCTGGAAGAGTGTCTCCAGTGCATTTTGTTTGTGGTGTCTTGTTTGTACATTATTATTTTTCTTGAATGTGTCAACATTTTTTTTCTCGCAGTGTTCCCAGACACCCCCTGATTTCAAATGCTTTAAATTACATTTATTATTATAATATTGAGTATTACCCCCCCCCCCCGAGTATTGCCGTACCAACTCTCTTTGATGCTGATGAAGTCATTGAGATTAGATTGAAACCATGGATTGGATTTGTAAAAAAAATTATGATTTAGTGCTTTTACACGAGAATTGGACATTTGGGCAGTCATATTGAACCAAATTACAAAAATAATGTTCATGTTGATGCATCTATTGGTATACTGTCTTTGTACAAAATTTAAACAGAAATGTTCATTGCCTTCAAGAGAAAATAGCATGGGTATTATGAAAAACAAAATGGCCGCCAGTCAGTCATATTTGTTCGAATCACGAAAAAAATATGACGTGCACCTATAACCCAATATGTATGATCAACATTGATCTAAATTGGCCTAGTCATCTCTGAGAAACAGCTCCGGACATGTAAAAATTACGATTTAACGCTTTTACAGGAAATTTGGGCGTTGGTCAGCCATATTGAATCGAATCACACAAATAATGTTGGTGTGCATGTATCCCTTGCTATACTATCTTTGTACAAAATTTAAAGAAAAATGTTTATTGCATTCAAGGGAAAGTAGCATGGGTACCATGAAAAACAAGATGGCCGCCAGCCGGCCATATTTGTTTGAACCACACACAAAAAATGACGTGCACCTACAACCCAATATGATCATACCAACTTTGATCCAAATCAGCCAAGTCATCTCAGAGAAACTGCTGCGGACAAGTTTAGGTGCATGGGTATTATGAGAAACAAAATGACCTCCAGTCTGCCATATTTGTTCGAATCACGAAAAAAAAGACGTGTACCTATAACCCAATATGTATGATCATCATACCAATTTTGATCCAAATCGGCCTAGTCATCTCTGATAAACAGCTCCGAACATGTAAAAATGGTGATTTAGCACTTTTACATTAAATTTGGGCGTCAGTCAGCCATATTGAATCGAATCACAAAAATAATGTTGGTGTGCATGTATCCCTTGCTATACTATATTTGTATAAAATTTAAACAGAAACGTTCATGTTAATCAAGGGAAAGTATATGGGTACCATAAAAAACAAGATGGCCACCAGCCGGCCATATTTGTTTGAATCACACAAAAAATGACGTGCACCTACAACTCAATATGTATGATCATCATACCAACTTTGATCCAAATCAGCCAAGTCATCTCAGAGAAACTGCTGCGGACATGTTTATGTATCAGAAATAGCAAATTTTACATCCAAAATGGCCGCCAGTCGTCAATTTTTGCTCCGAACATAGAGTAACTTGACGTGCATATGTAAGACATTATGTATTGTCTTCCTTTAAAGTTTGAATGAAATCCGTCAATGGGTGTCCGATATATAGCTCCGGACGTATTTACAGATGGATGGACGGAACGAATCCAAATTAATAGTCCCCGTTTTCAAACTTCGTTCGAACAGGGAGTAACTAATATCAATACACGTATTATTATAGTGTCTATAACGTTATTCGCACTGAAGCCAATAGTAAGTACATAATAAATCATCATGAAGCAACATTTTAGTGTATGCGCATGCCATTGAGTGTATCCCCTTAATTATATTACAATGTCAGAATATGAATTTTGTTGAACGAACCATTTCATGAAATAATCATCCACAAACAATACATATATTATTATTATTTTTTTTTAATATATATATGTATGTACTACAATGCATATATATTTAGTGCGATATATATGTACATCTTATTTTGACTCGGAATATCAAAAATAATAACAGTAATAATAGCTGTGTGATAAAAGATACATTTTCATCATTTGTGATCATGTTTCTGTGAGATTTTTCATAGCTTTTTCACGATTTTTTAGTTTTTAGTCAAATTGTAAAAACAAAACAAAAAAACAACAACATCGAGGCAAGTACGCATGTGCCTAGACAATGAAGCCACATGGAACAGTATATACGATGGAACGTGATGTAATTATCATGGAGGCAATTTGACTAATTACTTGTTCTCAATATGACAAATTATGAGTTTATAGTCCACTGCATATAGTACTCAAAAAGTTAATGAATTATTTGGTCTTTAATTATTTAATGTTGGTTTTTTTACGAGTTATATTGTAAATTGAGTTTGTAATTTGTTAACTATTCGCAAGTTGCCTACATGGTTCACTAAATTCTTGATAGTAGTATTATCATGTCTTTATTCACAGCACTCAATCATCAGCTCACTGATGAAGCGAATAAATATGTCGTCACCCTACTTTAGAATATACAAATGTCCTGTGTTTCTTAAAAACAGTTTAATTTTGAAATGATTAGCAATGTTGGGACAGTACTGATGACACATTGTTTAAATATGTGATGTCATGATTTGAAACTTGGCAGAAGGCACAGCATGTTGTCCAGACATTTTAACTATTATTATATTCATAGATATTTTAAGAGAAATTGTGGTAGTTTTCTTTATTTGATTATCTACCATGAATTACAAGACAAGAACTAAACTTTTGCGAAGCTTGATGGGTAAAATCCAAGCTAGACTCAGTCCTGGTTTGCTGTAACTAACGCAAGGTCTAACAACTGCCCGCCAAAAATATACTTCTTTTTATTTAACATACACAAGTCACAAATTACCCTGTATTGTTGGATTTTAATACTATATACTGGTACCCTGAAATTTGATGAGAAAATGGAAGAAAAGGCCGACTATTTAATGATTTGTCACCTTAGATTACAACCCAGGTCTAATAGACAAACCACAAAACGTTATAGAGACAAACGCATCTCAAAAACTATAAATATACTGGGAATACATTGACAGAAATGTAAAAGAAGTTCTGTACTTTATATATATTCATTTTTTGTGTTATTTGTCCATTTAAAAGTTGGGTGGGAGACAATTTGTTTCGGAAAAACGGGTACCAAAAATGATTGACAACATAGACCAAGCATGCCTTGCAGATTAACCTTTTTTTTTGTAGTGAAACAATCATTTCTATGTATTTTGTTTTACTACTTGGCGCTCATGAATATAATCCACACATAATACGAATATATGAACATAGATTGTACAAGTAAGACTTTTCATAGGTCGTTTTATGGCTGCTGGCTTAAGGGGAATTGATGAATAGTAACCAATGGCTACAGGTTTTACCATACTTAAATACTGATTTGACAATATTTGTACATCGGCACTTGAACACAAAAAAATACCCAATGGTGTAATGTGTAACAAAGAGAACAAACATCGCTGCACCGACGGTGAAGAGGTTGTTATGACAACAAAGAAAAAGCATTGCTTTGGAATTTGTTATACAGACTAACTAATATCATTAGCAAATACACATAGCCTCCTAAAACATATCTTCAGTTTGTTTAATGTATGTTTCAATCAGAGAAGTGAATATATTAACAGTAAAACTCGCCACAGAGTTTGTATCAGTAAATATTTTCATCGGTAGCCAAATGGCTGGCAGACTGTAATAAACAAATCAAGCCATGCATGACACAGTCCCAGTTAGTTATCAAACTTAAGATATATAATGGATGCTTGATTATGGTGATATTTTAACACTGAAATGATTGACATTCAGTCATCTTGCATCTTGTATCGTCAAAGGAGTACTTGTCCATATTCAGAGATATTGCTGACGAGCAGCATTAATAAAAACAAAATAGTCACTAGTCGTCCATTTTGAAAACAACTGTATATCTATAACATGATGTAGAATGAATATATAAAAAATTTTAAGTCAAATCATGTCAGAGATACGGCTCTAGAACAACTTTCATTAAAACAACATAGTTGAACTCTGGTGACCTTGCCCTTTGTTATATAATATAATTCCCTTGATCATAGTTTGTTTCAATATAAACATGCATTGTCATAATTAATTTTGAATACAAACAAGTTTTGGGGTTGAACCAACAGTCTACCGAATGTCCTTTAAAGATGTAAATATCTAACAAAAACATTGGTGCCTTATTTGTTTAATTATTTTAAGGGACATCATTTCCAGCTTTATTCAAAGTAATTCAGATATTTTAGTTTGAAAACAAATGCCTCATCGCAAAAAAAACAAGCAGCCTATCGCCTGAGATAGCTCCGCTGTTAGCAATGCACATTTCAATTAAAGAACTGAAGACATTATTAGAAAATGAACAATATGTATAGTATCAAAGCAATCGGACTTACAGTTTTTAACAAGAAGTCGAAAATACCACTATCTACCAAAAATGACAAAAATATTCACCAAAATTAGAAAATTGAAGATATCATCACGAAATGAACAAATCTGAGAAAGGTCTACATATCAAAGCAATTGAACTTTTGGTTTTTAACAAGAAGTCGAAAATATCACTTTTTACCAAAAACAAGTCATTGAAAATGACACAGTCATGTATAATCTATGTACCAAATTTGAATGAAAACTGACAAAGCATGTCCAAAATACAACATTTTAAAAAAACAAGATGGCTGCCAGTCGGCCATTTTGAATCAAATCGCTCAACCACTGCATATGCATATGTCCCACATAAGGTGCTAGGCACATGCAAAGAATGAAGGGAATTGGTCAACAGGATTCTGAAATATGACTCTGGACAGACTGACGCATGGACATATGGACACACGGATGGACGGACAGACAGACTCAGGAACTCACGGACGGTCAGGACATGTATCCTAACATGTATGATCTATGTACTAAATTTGAATGAAAACTGACAAAGCATGTCCAAAATACAACATTTTCAAAAAACAAGATGGCTACCAGTCGGCCATCTTTGATCCAATTGTGAAATAAATCGTCATGGACATGTATCCTAACATGTATAATTTATGTACCAAGTTTGAATGCAAACGGACAAAGCATGTCCAAAATACAACATTTTCAAAAAACAAGATGGCTGCCAGTCGGCCATTTTGAATCGAATCGCTGAACCACTGCATGTGCATATGTCCCACATAAAGTACTAGGCACATGCAAAGAATGAACGGAATCGGTTCAAGGGATTCTGAGATATGACTTCGGACGGACGCACGGACGCACAGACGCACGAACGGACGGAGACCGAATTATAAGTCCCCGTTTTCGGACTTCGTCCGAACGGGGACTAATTACAAAAATATTCACCAAAATTAGAGAATTGAAGATATCATCACGAAATGAACAAATCTGAGAGAGGTCTACATGTAGTACCTATATATGTTGTATCAAAGCAATTGGACTTGCGGTTTTTAACAAGAAGTCGAAAATATCACTTATTAACAAAAAATGACAAAAATATTCACCAAAATTAGAGAATTAAAGATATCGTTGTCATGATATGTAATCAACAAAGCATGTTAATTATCAACATATGGCAATTGACCCTATACACACAGGAAGTCCTCATTATGCAAATTGTGTAACCTTGTTTACTTATTTGGAGTTGAATAAATCAGTTCTTAGTAGTTGTAGCTAGAGACAGTGTCTTTGTCAATTACTAAACATAACATGGTGTCAGAAGTGCTGATTCCTGCATGACAATTGTTTGAAACTCACCATAGAGAAGTGAAGTGACAACAGGTTGAGCTGAAGAGGAAGAACTTCTGAGAAAATCTTTTAAAAAGCGAGATTTCCAGAGTCACCCAAGATCAAGCTACAACAGTGCAGAGAACAAAGAGAACAACAGAACTCACAAGATACTGTGACCTTTTGACAAGAACAAAGACGACTGAGAAGTAAGTTTTCCTAGAAGTCATTCATTGTAAATTATGGCACACAATAATTTTAGACAACCACCAGAAATGGATTTTACCACTGAAGGCAATAAGGCTGAAAGATGGAAACAATGGAAAAAAACAGTAGAGTTGTATTTAGATGTTGGTATGGCAGACAAAACTGATGCTGAGAAAAGTTATTCAGTACATCATAGGCCCTGAAGGTAGGGAAATCTTTGAAACTTTTGAGTTCACTGAAGAAGATGATGATAAAAGCACTGCACCAAAAGACATCTTAGACATGTTTGAAAAACATTTCGCCTTAAAGAAAAGCCTTGTAGTTTCTCGTCACAAGTTCAACACTAGAAATCAAAGAAGAAATGAATCCATTGATGATTTCGTCACAGCACTAAAAATATTAGCAAAGGATTGTGCATTTGGCACAATGCGTGATGAACTGATTCGTGACAGAATAATATGTGGTATTTACTGTGAGCAAGTTAAAGACAAACTACTGCAGAAACAAGATCCAAACCTAGAGAAAATACTAACCATATGCAGAGCTCATGAAGAATCAAAGAAAAATAGGCAAGATCTGGCTGAAGAAACCAGTGTACATAGTGTAAGATCAAAGAAAACTTATGCGCAACAAAAAGAAATCAAGAAACCTAACTACAGTGGCACAAGGCAAAAACAAAGCCATGATAATCCTACGAAAGAGAAGTGTGACAAATGTGGGACTGTACACACAAGAAAACAATGTCCAGCATATGGCAGGAGATGTCTGAAATGCAACAAAATGAATCACTACCAAAAGTACTGTAGATCCAATATCAGCGTCCACAGATTAAATGAATTAGAATCAGGTACTGAATCCAGTACACTCTATGTTGGAGCCATCAAAAAGAAATGCAACACTGAGGTCAAAGAAGATGAGTGCTATGTGACAACTGATATTCATGGTACAGATGTGAGATTCAAAATACTTTAATAGATACAGGATTTCAAGCAAACATCATACCAGTGAAGATATTCAAGAAAATCAAGGACTCTAGCATTCAAATTCAGAAGACTCGCATTACACTGACAAGTTATAGTGATGAAAAATTAAAGGTACCTGGGAAATGCAAGTTAAACTGCATGGAAAAAAGATCTGGATTTCTACGTCACAGAGACTGACCAACAACCTTTACTGGGATTTAAAGCTTCACAAGACTTGGGCTTAATCAAGGTAGACATGAATATTCAAAAAGAAGGGAAGAAAACCATGATAATGGAGAAATTTCCACAAGTGTTCGATGGAGGATTGGGCTGTCTAACTCAACCATATCATATCAGGTTAGACACATCAGCTGTACCAGTAGTACATCCACCAAGGAAGATACGAGCATCACTTCGTGACAAACTGACAAAAAACACGAGACGAGACGAGATGGAAAAACAGAAAGTACTTCGTAAGGTAGATGAGCCAACAGACTTGGTGAACTCCATGGTTGTTGTAGAGAAACCAAAGACGGGTAAACTACGCATATGTCTAGACCCAAGAGACTTAAATAAGGCAATCAAACGAGACATAACAACACGCATGTCTGGAGCTAAAGTTTTCTCAAAGCTAGACGCCAACCATGGATACTGGCAAATACCACTTGATGAGTCCAGTCAACTACTCACTCAGTTTAATACACCTTTTGGTAGATATTGCTATCTGCGAATGCCTTTTGGAATCAATTCAGCAGAAGAGGTATTTCAGAAGAGAATCTCCCAACACTTTGAGAACCTACCTGGTGTTGAAACAGACATAGATGACATTTTGGTATGGGGTACAACAACCGCCAATCATGATGAAAGGTTGAAGGCTACACTACAAAAATGTGAAGAGTAAATCTCACACTCAACAAGGACAAATGTGAATTTGGTGTCACAAAAATCGGGTACCTGGGAAATATTCTCACACCAAAAGGAGTACATCCGGATCCAGAAATGATTCGAGCTATAACAGAGATGTCGCCACCAACAGACAAGCAAGGAATAATGCGATTACTGGGTACAGTAAATTACCTTGGTAAATTTGTGCCTAACCTTGCAACTATAACAGAGCCAATTAGAAGCATACTGAAAAAGAATATAGAGTTCCACTGGTCAGAAAGTCAGCAAAATTCATTTGAGGCAATAAGGATAATCCTAACAGAACAACCAGGCCCTGTGTTAAAATACTATGATGTGATTAAACCAGTAACTGTTAGTTGTGATGCATCCAAATTTGGCCTAGGAGCTGTAATGCTGCAGGAAAACAGACCAGTAGCTTATGCATCTCGATCAATGACTGACGCTGAGACCAGATATGCTCAAATTGAAAAGGAGCTATTGGCCGTAATGTTTGGTCTGGAGAGATTTAACCAGTACACTTATGGTAAGACAATCCATGTTGAGTCTGATCACAAACCCTTGGAATCCATCATGAAGAAACCACTTACAGCAGCACCAGCAAGACTGCAGCGAATGCTTCTCAGACTGCAGAAATATGACATATCACTGAGATACAAACCAGGGAAAGAACTAGTCACAGCTGATACGTTGTCAAGGGCTCCCTCATCATCTCAGTCACTGGGAAGTAATGATGACAGCACATGGATGAAGAATTGTTCTATGTCGTGCATCATGTCATGTCAAATCTGCCAGTATCAGATGACAAGTTGCAGATAATTAAAGACGAAACAACAAAAGATGTCTCTCTCAAACATCTTACATCAGTACTAATGAATGGTTGGCCAAAGAACAAGTCACAACTCCATGTCAGTATTAAAGAATACTGGAAGCACAAAGATGAACTAACCATCATGGATGGAGTAATATTCAAAGGAGAAAGAATACTGATTCCACATTCTTTAAGACAAGAAATGTTGAAATTAGTACATATAGGTTATATGGGGGTAGAGAAGTCAAAGCAACGAGCAAGAGACATTCTGTTCTGGCCTCATATGAACACACAAATTGTAGACATGGTATCAAAATATATTTGTTTGGAATATCGCAAATCAAACCAGAAAGAACCAATGATACCAACACCAATTCCAGATGGTCCATGGCAAACTGTAGCAACTGACCTGTTTATGCTAGACAACACTAACTATTTGGTTGTGGCAGACTACTATTCCAAGTTTTTTTGAAGTTATGAAACTTGAGAATACTTGCAGTAGCACAGTTGTAAACTACACCAAGTCCATCTTCTCAAGACATGGAATACCATTTGAAGTCAGAAGTGATAATGGACCACAATACACTGCAACTGAATATCAGCAGTTTGCTAAAGAATAGGGCTTCAAACTTTCAACAACTAGCCCATACATGAGCCAATCAAACGGTTTGGCAAAGAGAACAGTACAAACCATAAAAAATCTACTCAAGAAAGCACGAGATGATGAGAAAAACCCTTACCTCAGTATACTGGAGTATAGAAATACACCAATTAATGACATCGGATCACCAGCACAAATTTTAATGAGTTGGAGGCTGAGATCAACATTACCAACGACACAGATGCACCTAAAACCAAACGTAATAGAACCATCCACCCTCAAAGAGAAACTGAAAGTCAGACAAGATCAGCAGAAAATGTTTTATGATCGCCATGCTAAACCCCTACCTAGCTTAAGCAAAGGAGAAACCATTCGCGTTCAACAGGGAGGAAGATGGGTGACAGCAAAGGTATCTGGACACCTAGATCATACAACATTGAAACTGCAGAAGGAAAGCACTACCGTCACAACAGAAGACATCTAATGAAAACAAATGAACAACATGTCTGTCAAAAATTTATGATTCACTGAGACAAATATGAACTGCCTCATTGTGCGACTACTGTATTATATGAAAAGTGAAAAAAAAACACCCTTTATGAATAGCTATCATGTTGCAGACTCTGCTTTGTATGCAAATCAACTTAAATAGTTAGTTGGTGTCCAGTGGAGGGAGTCAGTACTGTTGCCTCCTGAGAATCTACATCTTCAAACACTGCAATCTTTGCAGTGCGTTTTTAAACCAGTATTATAAAAACTCATTGTGTTCTAATAGCTGAAACATATTCCAGTGAGTTTTCATTTGTCGAATGAACTGTTTGTCAAATACAGAATACATACATTTTAGAACAATTTTCTTTTTAAAATGTGGATGAAATGTTTTGCTTTTTATGTATTTTTTATGTATTGTTTTTGATTTGATAACTTTGAACTAAACAGATTTATTCTATTAGCTTCAGATCTTGATCAAAGTTTGGCACCCAGTTCATAGGAGTGCTTACCGGGGGGTATATTGATTTTCTGACATGTTGTTTTCTGTAAAGATTTTATTGGCAGGTTTGCAAATGTGTATCAGACTGTGCAATCTCTCCATGAGTTGGTTTTGAAACCCAGTATGGGATTCTGAGATACATTACCAAGGATATTATTACAAGATAAATGATTTGCTTCATTGAACACATACAACAATGCATATTTCCACTGAGATCAGTGACCTTTGATGTGTATCACCAGTGATCAGTCAAGTAGAAACAGTCAAAATATTTTATCAGATTTTCTCAATTTTTGCATGATATTTTCATACAGGACATCTGTTGTTCAAACTCAGGGAAGACTTTATACTGATGAATAAGGTGACCAAGTTTGATGAAGTTCGGAATAGAATTAGTAAAGTTATTATGCACACAATAACAATTATTAACGACGTCGTCGTCGTCGACGACAACAACGACAACGCCGGACAACATTTTTCCCTTAATATACCTTTCCCTTCCATCTTTGATGGTACGGGCAAGGTAAAAATGGCCACCATGCAGCCATTTTGAATCAGGAACCCACAATGTCTTATGTATGTACCAAGTTTGAACAAAATCCATCCATAAACGACCAAGATCTGGTTCCGCAAAGCAGAAATGTTTTATTTTTGATAATTTTTTAAGCACAAAAATGGCCATCATTCGGCCATTTTGAATCAGATAGTCAAACAAATATATTTATATATCTATGACATGATCTACAATGATTATATGAAATTTCAACAGAATCAGTCAAAGCATGTCAGAGATATGGCACTAAAACTGCATTCATTAAAATAAAATGGCTGCCAGTCGGCCATTTTAAATCCGATCTGAAAAACATAATGTCCAACGTATGCAAGTTTGAACAAAATCCATCCATAAATGCTTTATTTTGATGATTTTTAGGCCCCATTTGTCCATCTTGAATCAGATCGTGAAACAAATTGATGTGCATATGTATAATATTATGTATAATGTATGTGTGAAGTTTGGATGTAATCAGTCCAGGCATGTCTAAAATAAAGATCCAGACGCATGTATGCACGGACACACAGAGGTCAAACCATAAGTCTTCATTTTTGGACTGTGTCCGATCAGGGACTAATAAAGACGGACAAGTTTTCGGACATAGAGTAACGCATAATCCCGGGTTCATTACTACAATGCAACACCAATACTACCAGTATAATACCAGCCGTCTGTGAGTAAAAGGCGACTAATGACAGTCGGCGACAATTTACATGCAAAAAGTCAACTGGTTTGCAAACAAAAAAATGAAACATTTTCATAACGGTCAAAGTCGCTATCTTTGTTTATACGAGACCCATATACATCGTGATGACTACCACCCTGTAAATATTCAACACAAGGTGTAAATCGTATATACAGTTTATACTTTCTGCTATTACGCTATTGGAGTTATTGAGTAAATGCGAATCTACTTACAAAATTGTGCCTGATTGGCTATCCAATCCTAAAACTGTCAGTCAAACCAATCAGGTTGTTTGTTGAACTAGCGTTATTGGGGTTGTATAAATCATGGTGACATCTTGTAGTATATTTCAGTTCATGCTTTAATACCGGTAATTTTTTTTCACAAATTTTTTATTCATTAAGCTAGCCATCCATTAATTTGCAATCCGTGCGAATTCACTTACAAAAGGAAGATGTGGCGAATCACCCATTAATTTTGAACACAAATTTCGCTATCAATCCCTTTTGAACTTTTGCTATCCCTTTTTTAATTTCTTGAATTTTTTATTTTTGTAAAAAAAAAAGGAGTTGAAGATAAGCAAAATAAGAATCTGGGTCAAAAGGCCATAATGGGTCATATATCAGTGGACGTATGCAACAACAAGCTTTCAAGTAAAGAGATGCATGAACTTATCATTTGAACTGGTTGCTATGTGTTGCTAGGTAGAAAAATATCTGTGACAATTTATGTCAACGTTAACCAAAAATGCTGTTTTGTAGGGTCTTGGCTTGGTTGCTAAGGACATACCCACCCAAATCCCCTGATGATTGTTTTTTTTATCCATCATGCGAGCATACCTCATTTTAATATAGTTTACTTGCATTTCCAACTTAAGTACAAAAGAATGGCATACTCTGATTTGTGTTTAATATATCTTTAAAAAGGCACCTCAAGCAAGGTTGCCATAAGCGTAGTAATTGCTGCTAGGGTACGATATCATGCAATAAAGATTGTCCCAGAATATTTATGAACTTTGTGATAAAATCATGAAATTTAACGTAATGAGACAAACCACTTGTAGGAGATTTGCCAAGAGGAGATTCATTTCTGTGTCTAGCATTAAAATACTACACGCCATTCTAGGACAATAAACTGCAAATGCAATGCAACATTCCACTTACAATGTAAGAAATAAATTTTACTCTGACTTGATCAAAATACATGTAGTCTCAAATATCGATGACGGCCAAACACTAACGCATTGCCTTCTTTCAGGGGGGATGAATTTCAAGTTTAATTTGCTTTTTGGTGACATTCCATGGAATATGAATTATGAGTTGGGGGACATTGTTTTCAAAGAGGTACGAAAATTTCTTAAACATCTTTGTAAACATAGAAATGAAAGTAGTATGAATTCACCATGAGATGTATTGTCAATTTTACTTTATTTTTATTCAGTTTCAGATATGTATGTTTTTTTAGTTTCTTCTTTTATTTTGTTGCCGTTCCGAAGGCTTAATAAATATTATTATTATTAAGGAATAGATGTCGGCTCATGGGCACTTGGGAATGAATTTTTTTTTTGCTTTTTATTATCCAAACAGTCTTGGCTGTAGACTTAAAATTTCACAGCATTGTGAATAGTGGAACATACTCAAAAGCCGATTTTAAAATATAGAAACCAGGTACAAACATTCTCTCTTTTGAATGCTTAGCAAGATTTGGCAAGGCTTGTCATAAATAATCAAAAAGAAACATGGTGAAACAAGCCATGCATGGCACAGTCCCTGTTAGTTATCAAATTTAAGATATATAGTTTTGTTTATAGTAATATAGCTGGAATATAACCATGTCAGGAATATGATTTTGTTAACATTAAAATGATTGACATTTGTATCTGATCGTCAAACAAGTACTTGTCCATATTGAGAGAAATTGCTCTGGAACAACATTCAAAATCAGCAATTTTGAATACATGTATATATATAACATGATGTATAACGAATATATAAAATTTAAATATAATAAGTCAAAGCATTTAAGAGATATGGCTCTAGAAATTCAATCATTAAAACAAAATGGCCGCCAGTCAGCCATTTTGAATCCAATCTGAAAAATAAAATGACGAGCATCAGCAACCCGTAATGTTTAATGTATGTACCAAGTTTGAACGAAATCCATCCATAAATGCCAGAAATTTTTTTTAGCACAAAAATAGCCACCATTTGGCTATTTTGAATAGGATCGTCAAACCAATATATCTGTCTATCTATGACATGATGTATAATGAATATTTAAAATTTGAAAATATTATCAGTCAAAACAAGTCGGAGATATGGGTCTAGAAGCCCATTCATTAAAACAAAATGGCTGCCAGACAGCCATTTTGAATCCAATCTGAAAAATAAATGATGTGCATCAGGAACCTGTAATGTCTAATATATGTACCAAGTTTGAACGAAATCCATCCATAAATGCCAGAAATGCTTGATATTTGATGGTTGTTTAGCACAAAAAAGGCCACCATTTGGCCATTTTGAATAGGATCGTCAAACCAATATATCTGTCTGTCTATGACATGATGTATAATGAATATTTAAAATTTGAACATAATCAGTGAAAGCAAGTCAGAGATATGGCACAAGAACCACATTCATTAATACAAAATGGCCGCCAGTCGGCCATTTTGAATCTTATCTGAAAAACAAAATTATTTGCATCAAGGTCCCATAATGTCTAATGTATATACCAAGTTTGAACAAAATCCATCTGTAAACAGCCAAGAAATGGTTGTTTTTAGGATTTTTTTGCACAAAAATGGCCGCCATTCGGCCATCTTGAATCAGATCGTAAAACAAAATGATGTGCATCAAGGTCCTATATTGTCTAATGTATATACCAAGTTTTAACAAAATCCATCTGTAAACAGCTCAGAAATGCTTGATTTTGATGATTTTTAGCACAAAAACGGCCACCATTTGGCAGTCTTGAATCAGATCTTGAAACAAATTGATGTACATATGTATAATATCATGTATGATGTATGTGTGAAGTTTGATTGTGCTTGGTCCAGGCATTTCTAAGATACAGGTCCGGACGCATGCATGCACACACACACACACACAGATCAAAACATAAGTCCCCGTTTTCGGACTGCGTCCAAACGGGGACTAAAAAAGTAATGACGGAATCTCCATATTATGCACTGTATTTAACTTTTTACAAAACGATAATAGGTTTCATTTTAATTATGAACATTAGCAAACTTCTTACTGAGTGAATGGTTATGCAAATTAGGTAGCCATAATCTCCACTTGTGTTTTTTTCAGTTTACTAGGGAAGTTCAAATCTAAATAGCTCTTACAATTCTTGTTTATTTCAAGTGAAACTTTCACGCAACGTTTATAAGTTGTTTATTAACAAATGGGCATCCAGGCATTTATATAGTATGTTTTGTTTTCATATTACAGAGCTGTCAAGCAGGATGTGTGCCGTATATTCAAATCCCAGTCAGTTTGAATGTCATTGTCCAAAAATGCAAAGCTTTAAAGATAAACCCGGACGTCCTTTTGCTCGTAGAGACGTCGTCAAAATAGTGTGAAAATTTCAAAACAAAAACTGTGGGAGCTAATTAATTTTCAATCTCTCTTACCAACCAGAAAACACGAACGGAGATAATGCTGGTTTTATTTTGCTACACAGCAGCTATTCACAGTTTTTACTACTCAATCACTCAACCGCAGATGAGAAAAAAAAAATGGAAAGGAAACTATTGTAAGTCGAGACAGGTTTCATTCAACTACAGACGACGAGACGGGTTGATAAAAATTAAACGACCCCTGGAAATACCTCACTCATAGAGTACCTTAGTACCAGAGTTCGTTGAGCATGGCCGTACAAC
Source organism: Saccoglossus kowalevskii (assembly GCF_978046115.1). Lineage (NCBI taxonomy): Eukaryota > Metazoa > Hemichordata > Enteropneusta > Harrimaniidae > Saccoglossus > Saccoglossus kowalevskii. The sequence goes on from NC_140657.1 coordinate 33,709,765, forward strand.
GTACTTTGTGACACAGCTACAGATGCATGCTAGCTGACAATGGGGTTTCCGATTAAGGTAACCAGGTGTTTACCTGCAGTGTTTAAAAACAGCATCTTGTTGTCGATTTTTCTGTAATTTCCAGAGATTTTGTTTTATTTTTTATTAAGGCCACACTAATTTAATTTTATGGATGACATCCTCTGGAGACCCAAAAACTAATGCGAGAGGGCGAAAAAAAAAATGCTGCTAAAATCACAGGACTGCGGAGCTGGTATTACGAATTGAACCACAGAACAGAGTGTACTAAAAAAACAACAAGAAGTCTTTATTTGTAGGAGGCACATGTTGATGTACACCTCTCGTACTGTATTACTGTCACAGGTACATGTATAACCATTTCAGACAAGCTCTAGTACATGTAGTCATGATGAACTATCTTCAGTCAGAAACACTGCATTCAAGGTACAGCATGAACACCATTTTCAAGTCAAGGCAGAATGTACACATGTACATGTTGTACATATCACTACTTTATGACAATAACTAACAAAACATTGCACTGTGTGTGCAAGCAAATTATCCGAATCAGAAAATAAGAAGAAAATTTTCTTCACCTCCAAAGCGGAACTTCCTCTGCTTTCTTTGCAGTTTTGTCGACTTCAATGCTAACAAAACAACCGAAATGACTTGTCGTCTGACCAACTTTTAGGCCACCATACACCTCCACTCCTCTCCCATTTCTCTCATCGTTGCAGAAGAAACGCGGGACAGCCACTCTGGACAATATGTCCTTAAAGTTGTCTGGGCAAAACTCGCTTGCCGCTACCAATCTCTCGTATAGCTGTGTAAATGCCACATCTCCCTGGTCGACGTCAATTGCGTACCAGTCTACAACAATCCCTCCGTTTTTCATCTGAACTTTTATGCTCACGTATTTTGGTGTTTCGATAAAGAGCCATTGCTCGAAACGTCTAGCTATTTTTAATAGTTATTTAGGACTACGATTACCAAATATTATCTTCTATATATCATGTTTTGAGGTAGTCCAAAACGAGTTTTACAACAAGCCGGTGCTTTGTGGCAATATGAGTCGGCAAGTTCCGACAGAAAACCGATCTGTGTAGACTCGTCGTTGGAGATTTTTTTTTTTTTTTTTTTTGAGAAAAGACGAAAACTAATGCGCGCGCGGATGTCATCCATAAAATTAAGTCGGTGTGGCCTAACCAAGCATTTTACGTTTGTGTATTTTGCCACTGAAAAGTGAATTATCGATGACAGCACGGCAATGGTGTTTGTCCATTGCATTGCAATGCTATCAGCACGATGATCGTTACAGCTAATCAAAAAATGTATACTTCAGTTTTAAAATGCCTTTGGAGAAAAAAATGCGTGGAAAAAAAAAATGATTCAACAGTATACCACTGGAAGCTGCCAGGCTAGAAGTTGTCGACATGTTGCAAGATAAGGGTGAAAAGGTTTACTTATCATTTACAACTGTATGTTTTTTTTATTCCGCTTGCATGCTGGAAGCGTCTACTTAGTGTCTGTTTTTTTAGTTTGTGAGGCTAGTTGATAGTGCTTGAGGTAAGTTAAACAGAGTCAATGACAGGAAATCACACATTGCCGCACCATAACTGAGGCCAGAAACTCATTTACATATAACATCAACTGTGACTTGTCAATCAAAGAGCAACGTAACATACGCGTGTCTTGGTTCCCTATAATTAAAATTGATTTTTGAGTATGTTCCAGCATTGACAATGCTTCAAAACTTTAACACTAACTAGCCAAGGTAAGAAAAAGCAAAAAAAAAAATTCACTCCGAGTGCCCACAAACCTGCAAATCAAACCACAAATCTATATCTTAATTATTCACTGGGTTTTGATTTTGCTGATAACTTAAATCTGCTAAATTAAATCTATGTGAACATATAAAATAAGAATAAAACTCATTGTTTCCTTGACAAATTCATGAAATTAAAACATAGTGAATATGCTCAAAACATCAAAATATTGAAAATAAATGGTTTTACAGTATAACACATTCTAAGAGCTGTAAACCAAATGAGGGGTTGTTATGAAAACTGCACAATATATCACAAATCGTTGAAACAATAATTCCAAGCTAAAAATGTGAAGTATGTTGTCAAATAATAAGATAAAACAAGCCATGCATGGCACAGTCCCTGTTAGTTATCAAATTTAAGATATATAGTATTGTTTATAGTAAAATAGCTGAAACATAAACATGTCAGGAATATGATTATGATGATTGTTTAACATTAAAATGATTGACATTTGTATCTGATCGTCAAACGAGTAGTGAGAGATATTGCTCTGGAACAGCATTAAATAAAACAAAATCAGCCATTTTGAATACATGTATAATGAATGAATATATATTTGAAATTCAAACATAATCAGTAAAAGCATGTCAGAGATATGGCTCTAAAAGACCATTCATTAAAAAAAAATGGCCGCTAGACAGCTATTCTGAATCTGATCTGAAAAATAAAATGATGTGCATCAGGAACCCGTAATGTCTAATTTATGTACCAAGTATGCCGCGAGTCGGCCATTTTGAATCTAATCTGAAAAACAAAATGATGTGCATTAAGGTCCTGTAATGTTCAACATATATACCAAGTTCAAACAAAATCCATCTGTAAACAGCCAAGAATTACTTCATTTTGATGATTTTTTAGCACAAAAATGACCACCATTCGGCCATTTTTCATAGGATCGTTAAACCAATATATCTCTATATCTATGTCACGATGTATAATGAATATTCAAAATTTGAACATAATCAGTCAAAGCAAGTAAGAGATATGGCACTAGAACCACATTCATTAAAACAAAATGGCCACCAGTCGGCCATTTTGAATCTTATCTGAAAAACAAAATGATGTGCATCAAGGTCCTATAATGTACAACGTATATACTCAGTTTGAAAAAAAGTCCATCAGTAAACAGCTCAAAAATTCTTGATATTGATGATTTTTTAGCACAAAAATGGCCGCCATTCGGCCATCTTGAATCAGATCGTGAAACAAATTGATGTGCATATATATAATATCATGTATGATGTATGTGTGAAGTTTGAGTGTGATTGGTACAGGCATCTCTAAGACGCACACACACACGGACATCAAGCTGTCAATTCAACAACTTGGTGTTTATTATGTTTAGCATGAATGAGCAAAATGATAAGTCGTTATTTTTTCAACTTTAGTGATGGATACATTTTCCAATTTTTAGAAAATTGCAGATCTTACGGGTATTACGAGTCTCATGTATCAGCCTGACTGGTACACCCTTGACCAGCCAGATCAGAAGGGAATGACAAACTTGAGGAATTTCAGTTATGATGACAACATTCATTTTATGAATGATAATTCAGATAATATTTCTTGGTTGTCCTCAAGTAACTGAATTATGCATGACTAGTGAAATTACACAATACAAATATCACAACCCAATTTGTCAAACCTGAACAAATTGGAAGGGTTATCATATGCATAAATGTGCATTGTGTGCAAAACACTAAATATATCTTGGTCTTAATAAAATGTTGATGAGGAAAGTGCGTTTCAGTATCTGCGAAGTTGTTTTTTAAATCGTTCATAATGGAAGTCATCTGTTGCCTTTTCTTCTTTCCGCGTCTTTTTCTTTGGAGGTGAAAGAGATTCTACAACAGAATTGAAAAATTGTAAATGTAAGTGCAAGCATTCTAAAACAAGCACAGAAAAAAAGTTGATAAGTTGCTTTTTACCACTATGCATCTCTCTACTTACCAGGTTATTCAGTGTCCCTTACCACTATGCATCTCTCTATTTACTATGTTTTTCAGTGTCCCCTACCACTATGCATCTCTCTATTGACTAGGTTTGTCAGTGTCCCCCCTACCACTATACATCTCTCTACTTACTAGGTTTTTCAGAGTGCTCTACCACTATACATCTCTCTATTTACTAGGTTTTTCAGTGTCCCCCTACCACTATACATCTCTCTACTTACTATGTTTTTCAGTGTCCCCTACCACTATGCATCTCTCTATTTACTAGGTTTTTCAGTGTCCCCCTACCACTATACAACTCTCTATTTACTTGGTTTTTCAGTGTTCCCTACTACTATGCATCTCTCTATTTACTAGGTTTTTCAGTGTCCCCCTACCACTATACATCTCTCTATTTACTAGGTTTTTCAGTGTCCCCTACCACTATACATCTCTCTACTTACTATGTTTTTCAGTGTCCCCTACCACTATGCATCTCTCTACTTACTAGGTTTTTTCAGTGTTCCCTACCACTATACATCTCTCTACTTACAAGGTTTTTCAGTGCCCCCCTACCACTATACATCTCCCTATTTACTATGTTTTTCAGTGTCCCCTACCACTATACATCTCTCTACTTACTAGGTTTTTTCAGTGTTCCCTACCACTATACATCTCTCTACTTACAAGGTTTTTCAGTGCCCCCCTACCACTATACATCTCTCTACTTACTAGGTTTTTCAGTGTGCCCTACCACTATACATCTCTCTATTTACTATGTTTTTCAGTGTCCCCCTACCACTATACATCTCTCTACTTACTATGTTGTTCAGTGTCCCCCTACCACTATACATCTCTCTACTTACTAGGTTTTTCAGTGTCCCCTACCACTATACATCTCTCTATTTACTAGGTTTTTCAGTGTGCCCTACCACTATACATCTCTCTACTTACAAGGTTTTTCAGTGTCCCTTACCACTATGCATCTCTCTATTTACTAGGTTTTTCAGTGTCCCCTACCACTATACATCTCTCTACTTACTAGGTTTTTCAGTGTTCCCTACCACTATGCATCTCTCTATTTACTATGTTTTTCAGTGTTCCCTACCACTATGCATCTCTCTATTTACTTGGTTTTTCAGTGTCCCCTACCACTATGCATCTCTCTATTTACTATGTTTTTCAGTGTCCCCCTACCACTATACATCTCTCTATTTACTTGGTTTTTCAGTGTCCCCTACCACTATACATCTCTCTATTCACTAGGTTTTTTCAGTGTTCCCTACCACTATACATCTCTCTACTTACTATGTTTTTCAGTGTCCCCTACCACTATACATCTCTCTATTTACTTGGTTTTTCAGTGTCCCCTACCACTATACATCTCTCTATTCACTAGGTTTTTTCAGTGTTCCCTACCACTATACATCTCTCTATTTACTATGTTTTTCAGTGTCCCCTACCACTATACATCTCTCTATTTACTAGGTTTTTCAGTGTCCCCTACCACTATACATCTCTCTATTCACTAGGTTTTTTCAGTGTCCCCTACCACTATACATCTCTCTATTTACTAGGTTTTTCAGTGTCCCCTACCACTATACATCTCTCTATTCACTAGGTTTTTTCAGTGTTCCCTACCACTATACATCTCTCTACTTACTATGTTTTTCAGTGTCCCCTACCACTATACATCTCTCTATTTACTTGGTTTTTCAGTGTCCCCTACCACTATACATCTCTCTATTCACTAGGTTTTTTCAGTGTTCCCTACCACTATACATCTCTCTATTTACTATGTTTTTCAGTGTCCCCTACCACTATACATCTCTCTATTTACTAGGTTTTTCAGTGTCCCCCTACCACTATGCATCTCTCTATTTACTAGGTTTTTCAGTGTCCCCTACCACTATGCATCTCTCTATTTACTAGGTTTTTCAGTGTCCCCTACCACTATACATCTCTCTATTTACTATGTTTTTCAGTGTTCCCTACCACTATGCATCTCTCTATTTACTAGGTTTTTCAGTGTCCCCTACCACTATACATCTCTCTATTTACTATGTTTTTCAGTGTCCCCTACCACTATACATCTCTCTACTTACTTGGTTTTTCAGTGTCCCCTACCACTATACATCTCTCTATTTACTATGTTTTTCAGTGTCCCCCCTACCACTATGCATCTCTCTATTTACTATGTTTTTCAGTGTCCCCTACCACTATACATCTCTCTATTTACTAGATTTTTCAGTGTCCCCTACCACTATGCATCTCTCTATTTACTAGGTTTTTCAGTGTGCCCTACCACTATACATCTCTCTACTTACTATGTTTTTCAGTGTCCCCTACCACTATACATCTCTCTATTTACTATGTTTTTCAGTGTCCCCTACCACTATACATCTCTCTATTTACTAGGTTTTTCAGTGTCCCCTACCACTATGCATCTCTCTATTTACTATGTTTTTCAGTGTCCCCTACCACTATGCATCTCTCTATTTACTATGTTTTTCAGTGTCCCCTACCACTATACATCTCTCTATTTACTATGTTGTTCAGTGTCTCCTACCACTATGCATCTCTCTATTTACTTGGTTTTTCAGTGACCCTACCACTATACATCTCTCTACTTACTAGGTTTTTCAGTGTCCCCTACCACTATGCATCTCTCTATTTACTTGGTTTTTCAGTGTCCCCTACCACTATGCATCTCTCTATTTACTTGGTTTTTCAGTGTCCCCTACCACTATGCATCTCTCTATTTACTTGGTTTTTCAGTGACCCTACCACTATACATCTCTCTATTTACTATGTTGTTCAGTGTCCCCCTACCACTATACATCTCTCTACTTACTTGGTTTTTCAGTGTCCCCTACCACTATACATCTCTCTATTTACTATGTTTTTCAGTGTCCCCCCTACCACTATGCATCTCTCTATTTACTATGTTTTTCAGTGTCCCCTACCACTATACATCTCTCTATTTACTAGGTTTTTCAGTGTCCCCTACCACTATGCATCTCTCTATTTACTAGGTTTTTCAGTGTCCCCCTACCACTATACATCTCTCTATTTACTTGGTTTTTCAGTGTCCCCTACCACTATACATCTCTCTATTTACTATGTTTTTCAGTGTCCCCTACCACTATGCATCTCTCTATTTACTATGTTTTTCATTGTCCCCTACCACTATACATCTCTCTACTTACTTGGTTTTTCAGTGTCCCCTACCACTATACATCTCTCTATTTACTATGTTTTTCAATGTCCCCTACCACTATGCATCTCTCTATTTACTATGTTTTTCAGTGTCCCCTACCACTATGCATCTCTCTATTTACTAGGTTTTTCAGTGTCCCCCTACCACTATACATCTCTCTACTTACTAGGTTTTTCAGTGTCCCCTACCACTATGCATCTCTCTACTTACTATGTTTTTCAGTGTCCCCTACCACTATGCATCTCTCTATTTACTATGTTTTTCAGTGTTCCCTACCACTATGCATCTCTCTATTTACTATGTTTTTCAGTGTTCCCTACCACTATGCATCTCTCTATTTACTTGGTTTTTCAGTGACCCTACCACTATGCATCTCTCTATTTACTATGTTGTTCAGTGTCCCCCTACCACTATACATCTCTCTACTTACTTGGTTTTTCAGTGTCCCCTACCACTATACATCTCTCTATTTACTATGTTTTTCAGTGTCCCCCCTACCACTATGCATCTCTCTATTTACTATGTTTTTCAGTGTCCCCTACCACTATACATCTCTCTATTTACTAGGTTTTTCAGTGTCCCCTACCACTATGAATCTCTCTATTTACTAGGTTTTTCAGTGTCCCCTACCACTATACATCTCTCTACTTACTATGTTTTTCAGTGTCCCCTACCACTATGCATCTCTCTATTTACTATGTTTTTCAGTGTCCCCTACCACTATACATCTCTCTACTTACTTGGTTTTTCAGTGTCCCCTACCACTATACATCTCTCTATTTACTATGTTTTTCAATGTCCCCTACCACTATGCATCTCTCTATTTACTATGTTTTTCAGTGTCCCCTACCACTATGCATCTCTCTATTTACTAGGTTTTTCAGTGTCCCCCTACCACTATACATCTCTCTACTTACTAGGTTTTTCAGTGTCCCCTACCACTATGCATCTCTCTACTTACTATGTTTTTCAGTGTCCCCTACCACTATGCATCTCTCTATTTACTATGTTTTTCAGTGTTCCCTACCACTATGCATCTCTCTATTTACTATGTTTTTCAGTGTCCCCTACCACTATGCATCTCTCTACTTACTATGTTTTTCAGTGTCCCCTACCACTATACATCTCTCTATTTACTAGGTTTTTCAGTGTCCCCCTACCACTATACATCTCTCTATTTACTTGGTTTTTCAGTGTCCCCTACCACTATGCATCTCTCTATTTACTAGGTTTTTCAGTGTCCCCTACCACTATGCATCTCTCTATTTACTATGTTTTTCAGTGTCCCCCTACCACTATACATCTCTCTACTTACTAGGTTTTTTCAGTGTCCCCTACCACTATACATCTCTCTATTTACTAGGTTTTTCAGTGTCCCCTACCACTATGCATCTCTCTACTTACTATGTTTTTCAGTGTCCCCTACAACTATACATCTCTCTATTTACTAGGTTTTTCAGTGTCCCCTACCACTATACATCTCTCTATTTACTACGTTTTTCAGTGTCCCCTACCACTATGCATCTCTCTATTTACTATGTTTTTCAGTGTTCCCTACCACTATGCATCTCTCTATTTACTATGTTTTTCAGTGTTCCCTACCACTATGCATCTCTCTATTTACTATGTTTTTCAGTGTTCCCTACCACTATACATCTCTCTATTTACTAGGTTTTTCAGTGTCCCCTACCACTATGCATCTCTCTATTTACTATGTTTTTCAGTGTCCCCTACCACTATGCATCTCTCTATTTACTATGTTTTTCAGTGTTCCCCTACCACTATACATCTCTCTATTTACTAGGTTTTTCAGTGTCCCCTACCACTATGCATCTCTCTATTTACTATGTTTTTCAGTGTCCCCTACCACTATACATCTCTCTATTTACTATGTTTTTCAGTGTCACCTACCACTATGCATCTCTCTATTTACTATGTTGTTCAGTGTCCCCTACCACTATACATCTCTCTATTTACTTGGTTTTTCAGTGTCCCCCTACCACTATACATCTCTCTATTTACTATGTTTTTCAGTGTTCCCTACCACTATGCATCTCTCTATTTACTAGGTTTTTCAGTGTCCCCTACCACTATGCATCTCTCTATTTACTATGTTTTTCAGTGTCCCCCTACCACTATACATCTCTCTATTTACTAGGTTTTTCAGTGTCCCCTACCACTATGCATCTCTCTATTTACTATGTTTTTCAGTGTCCCCTACCACTATACATCTCTCTATTTACTATGTTTTTCAGTGTCCCCTACCACTATGCATCTCTCTATTTACTATGTTGTTCAGTGTCCCCTACCACTATACATCTCTCTATTTACTTGGTTTTTCAGTGTCCCCCTACCACTATACATCTCTCTATTTACTTGGTTTTTCAGTGTCCCCTACCACTATGCATCTCTCTATTTACTATGTTTTTCAGTGTCCCCTACCACTATACATCTCTCTATTTACTAGGTTTTTCAGTGTCCCCTACAACTATACATCTCTCTATTTACTTGGTTTTTCAGTGTCCCCCTACCACTATACATCTCTCTATTTACTATGTTTTTCAGTGTTCCCTACCACTATGCATCTCTCTATTTACTATGTTTTTCAGTGTCCCCCTACCACTATACATCTCTCTACTTACTTGGTTTTTCAGTGTCCCCTACCACTATACATCTCTCTATTTACTATGTTTTTCAGTGTCCCCCCTACCACTATGCATCTCTCTATTTACTATGTTTTTCAGTGTCCCCTACCACTATACATCTCTCTATTTACTAGGTTTTTCAGTGTCCCCTACCACTATGCATCTCTCTATTTACTAGGTTTTTCAGTGTCCCCCTACCACTATACATCTCTCTATTTACTTGGTTTTTCAGTGTCCCCTACCACTATACATCTCTCTATTTACTATGTTTTTCAGTGTCCCCTACCACTATGCATCTCTCTATTTACTATGTTTTTCATTGTCCCCTACCACTATACATCTCTCTACTTACTTGGTTTTTCAGTGTCCCCTACCACTATACATCTCTCTATTTACTATGTTTTTCAATGTCCCCTACCACTATGCATCTCTCTATTTACTATGTTTTTCAGTGTCCCCTACCACTATGCATCTCTCTATTTACTAGGTTTTTCAGTGTCCCCCTACCACTATACATCTCTCTACTTACTAGGTTTTTCAGTGTCCCCTACCACTATGCATCTCTCTACTTACTATGTTTTTCAGTGTCCCCTACCACTATGCATCTCTCTATTTACTATGTTTTTCAGTGTTCCCTACCACTATGCATCTCTCTATTTACTATGTTTTTCAGTGTTCCCTACCACTATGCATCTCTCTATTTACTTGGTTTTTCAGTGACCCTACCACTATGCATCTCTCTATTTACTATGTTGTTCAGTGTCCCCCTACCACTATACATCTCTCTACTTACTTGGTTTTTCAGTGTCCCCTACCACTATACATCTCTCTATTTACTATGTTTTTCAGTGTCCCCCCTACCACTATGCATCTCTCTATTTACTATGTTTTTCAGTGTCCCCTACCACTATACATCTCTCTATTTACTAGGTTTTTCAGTGTCCCCTACCACTATGAATCTCTCTATTTACTAGGTTTTTCAGTGTCCCCTACCACTATACATCTCTCTACTTACTATGTTTTTCAGTGTCCCCTACCACTATGCATCTCTCTATTTACTATGTTTTTCAGTGTCCCCTACCACTATACATCTCTCTACTTACTTGGTTTTTCAGTGTCCCCTACCACTATACATCTCTCTATTTACTATGTTTTTCAATGTCCCCTACCACTATGCATCTCTCTATTTACTATGTTTTTCAGTGTCCCCTACCACTATGCATCTCTCTATTTACTAGGTTTTTCAGTGTCCCCCTACCACTATACATCTCTCTACTTACTAGGTTTTTCAGTGTCCCCTACCACTATGCATCTCTCTACTTACTATGTTTTTCAGTGTCCCCTACCACTATGCATCTCTCTATTTACTATGTTTTTCAGTGTTCCCTACCACTATGCATCTCTCTATTTACTATGTTTTTCAGTGTCCCCTACCACTATGCATCTCTCTACTTACTATGTTTTTCAGTGTCCCCTACCACTATACATCTCTCTATTTACTAGGTTTTTCAGTGTCCCCCTACCACTATACATCTCTCTATTTACTTGGTTTTTCAGTGTCCCCTACCACTATGCATCTCTCTATTTACTAGGTTTTTCAGTGTCCCCTACCACTATGCATCTCTCTATTTACTATGTTTTTCAGTGTCCCCCTACCACTATACATCTCTCTACTTACTAGGTTTTTTCAGTGTCCCCTACCACTATACATCTCTCTATTTACTAGGTTTTTCAGTGTCCCCTACCACTATGCATCTCTCTACTTACTATGTTTTTCAGTGTCCCCTACAACTATACATCTCTCTATTTACTAGGTTTTTCAGTGTCCCCTACCACTATACATCTCTCTATTTACTACGTTTTTCAGTGTCCCCTACCACTATGCATCTCTCTATTTACTATGTTTTTCAGTGTTCCCTACCACTATGCATCTCTCTATTTACTATGTTTTTCAGTGTTCCCTACCACTATGCATCTCTCTATTTACTATGTTTTTCAGTGTTCCCTACCACTATACATCTCTCTATTTACTAGGTTTTTCAGTGTCCCCTACCACTATGCATCTCTCTATTTACTATGTTTTTCAGTGTCCCCTACCACTATGCATCTCTCTATTTACTATGTTTTTCAGTGTTCCCCTACCACTATACATCTCTCTATTTACTAGGTTTTTCAGTGTCCCCTACCACTATGCATCTCTCTATTTACTATGTTTTTCAGTGTCCCCTACCACTATACATCTCTCTATTTACTATGTTTTTCAGTGTCACCTACCACTATGCATCTCTCTATTTACTATGTTGTTCAGTGTCCCCTACCACTATACATCTCTCTATTTACTTGGTTTTCCAGTGTCCCCCTACCACTATACATCTCTCTATTTACTATGTTTTTCAGTGTTCCCTACCACTATGCATCTCTCTATTTACTAGGTTTTTCAGTGTCCCCTACCACTATGCATCTCTCTATTTACTATGTTTTTCAGTGTCCCCCTACCACTATACATCTCTCTATTTACTAGGTTTTTCAGTGTCCCCTACCACTATGCATCTCTCTATTTACTATGTTTTTCAGTGTCCCCTACCACTATACATCTCTCTATTTACTATGTTTTTCAGTGTCCCCTACCACTATGCATCTCTCTATTTACTATGTTGTTCAGTGTCCCCTACCACTATACATCTCTCTATTTACTTGGTTTTTCAGTGTCCCCCTACCACTATACATCTCTCTATTTACTTGGTTTTTCAGTGTCCCCTACCACTATGCATCTCTCTATTTACTATGTTTTTCAGTGTCCCCTACCACTATACATCTCTCTATTTACTAGGTTTTTCAGTGTCCCCTACAACTATACATCTCTCTATTTACTTGGTTTTTCAGTGTCCCCCTACCACTATACATCTCTCTATTTACTATGTTTTTCAGTGTTCCCTACCACTATGCATCTCTCTATTTACTATGTTTTTCAGTGTCCCCTACCACTATGCATCTCTCTATTTACTATGTTTTTCAGTGTTCCCTACCACTATGCATCTCTCTATTTACTATGTTTTTCAGTGTCCCCTACCACTATACATCTCTCTATTTACTTGGTTTTTCAGTGTCCCCCTACCACTATGCATCTCTCTACTTACTATGTTTTTCAGTGTCCCCTACCACTATACATCTCTCTATTTACTTGGTTTTTCAGTGTCCCCTACCACTATGCATCTCTCTACTTACTAGGTTTTTCAGTGTCCCCTACAACTATGCATCTCTCTATTTACTAGGTTTTTCAGTGTCCCCTACCACTATACATCTCTCTACTTACTAGGTTTTTCAGTGTCCCCCTACCACTATGCATCTCTCTATTTACTAGGTTTTTCAGTGTTCCCTACCACTATACATCTCTCTATTTACTTGGTTTTTGAGTGTCCCCTACCACTATACATCTCTCTATTTACTTGGTTTTTCAGTGTCCCCTACCACTATACATCTCTCTACTTACTAGGTTTTTCAGTGTCCCCTATCACTATGCATCTCTCTATTTACTAGGTTTTTCAGTGTCCCCTACCACTATGCATCTCTCTACTTACTAGGTTTTTCAGTGTCCCCAACCACTATACATCTCTCTATTTACTTGGTTTTTGAGTGTCCCCTACCACTATACATCTCTCTACTTACAAGGTTTTTCAGTGTCCCCTACCACTATACATCTCTCTACTTACTAGGTTTTTTCAGTGTTCCCTACCACTATACATCTCTCTACTTACAAGGTTTTTCAGTGCCCCCCTACCACTATACATCTCTCTATTTACTATGTTTTTCAGTGTCCCCTACCACTATACATCTCTCTACTTACTAGGTTTTTTCAGTGTTCCCTACCACTATACATCTCTCTACTTACAAGGTTTTTCAGTGCCCCCCTACCACTATACATCTCTCTACTTACTAGGTTTTTCAGTGTGCCCTACCACTATACATCTCTCTATTTACTATGTTTTTCAGTGTCCCCCTACCACTATACATCTCTCTATTTACTTGGTTTTTCAGTGTCCCCCTACCACTATACATCTCTCTATTTACTAGGTTTTTCAGTGTGCCCTACCACTATACATCTCTCTACTTACAAGGTTTTTCAGTGTCCCTTACCACTATGCATCTCTCTATTTACTAGGTTTTTCAGTGTCCCCTACCACTATACATCTCTCTACTTACTAGGTTTTTCAGTGTTCCCTACCACTATGCATCTCTCTATTTACTATGTTTTTCAGTGTTCCCTACCACTATGCATCTCTCTATTTACTTGGTTTTTCAGTGTCCCCTACCACTATGCATCTCTCTATTTACTTGGTTTTTCAGTGTCCCCTACCACTATACATCTCTCTACTTACTAGGTTTTTCAGTGTTCCCTACCACTATACATCTCTCTACTTACTAGGTTTTTTCAGTGTCCCCTACCACTATACATCTCTCTATTTACTAGGTTTTTTCAGTGTTCCCTACCACTATGCATCTCTCTATTTACTATGTTGTTCAGTGTCCCCCTACCACTATACATCTCTCTACTTACTAGGTTTTTCAGTGTCCCCCTACCACTATGCATCTCTCTACTTACTATGTTTTTCAGTGTCCCCTACCACTATACATCTCTCTATTTACTTGGTTTTTCAGTGTCCCCTACCACTATGCATCTCTCTACTTACTAGGTTTTTCAGTGTCCCCTACAACTATGCATCTCTCTATTTACTAGGTTTTTCAGTGTCCCCTACCACTATACATCTCTCTACTTACTAGGTTTTTCAGTGTCCCCCTACCACTATGCATCTCTCTATTTACTAGGTTTTTCAGTGTTCCCTACCACTATACATCTCTCTATTTACTTGGTTTTTGAGTGTCCCCTACCACTATACATCTCTCTATTTACTTGGTTTTTCAGTGTCCCCTACCACTATACATCTCTCTACTTACTAGGTTTTTCAGTGTCCCCTATCACTATGCATCTCTCTATTTACTAGGTTTTTCAGTGTCCCCTACCACTATGCATCTCTCTACTTACTAGGTTTTTCAGTGTCCCCTACCACTATACATCTCTCTATTTACTTGGTTTTTGAGTGTCCCCTACCACTATACATCTCTCTACTTACAAGGTTTTTCAGTGTCCCCTACCACTATACATCTCTCTACTTACTAGGTTTTTTCAGTGTTCCCTACCACTATACATCTCTCTACTTACAAGGTTTTTCAGTGCCCCCCTACCACTATACATCTCTCTATTTACTATGTTTTTCAGTGTCCCCTACCACTATACATCTCTCTACTTACTAGGTTTTTTCAGTGTTCCCTACCACTATACATCTCTCTACTTACAAGGTTTTTCAGTGCCCCCCTACCACTATACATCTCTCTACTTACTAGGTTTTTCAGTGTGCCCTACCACTATACATCTCTCAATTTACTATGTTTTTCAGTGTCCCCCTACCACTATACATCTCTCTACTTACTATGTTGTTCAGTGTCCCCCTACCACTATACATCTCTCTACTTACTAGGTTTTTCAGTGTCCCCTACCACTATACATCTCTCTATTTACTTGGTTTTTCAGTGTCCCCCTACCACTATACATCTCTCTATTTACTAGGTTTTTCAGTGTGCCCTACCACTATACATCTCTCTACTTACAAGGTTTTTCAGTGTCCCTTACCACTATGCATCTCTCTATTTACTAGGTTTTTCAGTGTCCCCTACCACTATACATCTCTCTACTTACTAGGTTTTTCAGTGTTCCCTACCACTATGCATCTCTCTATTTACTATGTTTTTCAGTGTTCCCTACCACTATGCATCTCTCTATTTACTTGGTTTTTCAGTGTCCCCTACCACTATGCATCTCTCTATTTACTTGGTTTTTCAGTGTCCCCTACCACTATACATCTCTCTACTTACTAGGTTTTTCAGTGTTCCCTACCACTATACATCTCTCTACTTACTAGGTTTTTTCAGTGTCCCCTACCACTATACATCTCTCTATTTACTAGGTTTTTTCAGTGTCCCCTACCACTATACATCTCTCTATTTACTATGTTGTTCAGTGTCCCCCTACCACTATACATCTCTCTACTTACTAGGTTTTTCAGTGTCCCCCTACCACTATACATCTCTCTATTTACTAGGTTTTTTCAGTGTCCCCTACCACTATACATCTCTCTATTTACTATGTTGTTCAGTGTCCCCCTACCACTATACATCTCTCTACTTACTAGGTTTTTCAGTGTCCCCCTACCACTATACATCTCTCTATTTACTAGGTTTTTCAGTGTCCCCCTACCACTATGCATCTCTCTACTTACTAGGTTTTTCAGTGTCCCCCTACCACTATACATCTCTCTATTTACTAGGTTTTTCAGTGTCCCCTACCACTATACATCTCTCTACTTACTAGGTTTTTCAGTGTCCCCCTACCACTATACATCTCTCTATTTACTTGGTTTTTCAGTGTCCCCTACCACTATGCATCTCTCTATTTACTAGGTTTTTCAGTGTCCCCTACCACTATACATCTCTCTACTTACTATGTTTTTCAGTGTCCCCTACCACTATACATCTCTCTATTTACTTGGTTTTTCAGTGTGCCCTACCACTATGCATCTCTCTATTTACTATGTTTTTCAGTGTCCCCCTACCACTATACATCTCTCTACTTACTAGGTTTTTCAGTGTCCCCCTACCACTATACATCTCTCTATTTACTAGGTTTTTCAGTGTGCCCTACCACTATACATCTCTCTATTTACTTGGTTTTTCAGTGTCCCCTACCACTATACATCTCTCTATTTACTTGGTTTTTCAGTGTGCCCTACCACTATGCATCTCTCTATTTACTATGTTTTTCAGTGTCCCCCTACCACTATACATCTCTCTACTTACTAGGTTTTTCAGTGTCCCCCTACCACTATACATCTCTCTATTTACTAGGTTTTTCAGTGTCCCCTACCACTATACATCTCTCTATTTACTAGGTTTTTCAGTGTCCCCTACCACTATACATCTCTCTATTTACTAGGTTTTTCAGCGTCCCCTACCACTATACATCTCTCTATTTACTTGGTTTTTCAGTGTCCCCCTACCACTATACATCTCTCTACTTACAAGGTTTTTCAGTGTCCCCTACCACTATACATCTCTCTACTTACTAGGTTTTTCAGTGTGCCCTACCACTATGCATCTCTCTATTTACTAGGTTTTTCAGTGTGCCCTACCACTATACATCTCTCTATTTACTAGGTTTTTCAGTGTTCCTTACCACTATGCATCTCTCTATTTACTAGGTTTTTCAGTGTCCCCTACCACTATACATCTCTCTACTTACTAGGTTTTTCAGCGTCCCCTACCACTACTGGCCTGGGCTTCAATACTGGTTCTTTTTTTTCTTTTCTTGCTGTTGGCTGATGAACATCTTCGCGTAAATCTATATAAAAATAAAGAAAAATTATTAGTGATTAAATAATATTGCAACTTAGATCTTCCAACAAAAAGGATGAGATCACTTCAATATCAGATTTATTAAATGAATTTAGCAATTTACACTTGTACAGAGCCTATCTTCAAGTGACCCTGGAACACCAGCTAAAACATGCTAAGAACACAAAATTTACAGCTGTCAAAACACAATAATTAGTTCAGGCAGTAATACAAATATTTGCTGTTTTTGAGATTCCTCAAATATGAGGTAATTTTTAGTGTAGAATCAAAAGGACTGTAAGTTCTATGTATGATAAAAAACACTGCTTTATTACACTGAACCTTCAAGATAAATACAACAAGCCATGCATGGCATAGTCGCAGTTAGCTATCAAACTTAAGATGTATAATTTTGTTTATAGTAATATAGTTCAAACATAAACATGTCAGAGATACTGTATGGATCCAAAAGCTGATGCTTGATTATGGTGATTTGTTAACACTGAAATGATTGACATTCAGTCATCTTGTATCTGATTGTCAAAAGAGTACTTGTCCATATTCAGAGATATTGCTGTGGAACAGCATTAATTAAAACAAAATAGTCACTAGTCGTCCATTTTGAAAACAACTGTATATCTATAACATGATGTAGAATAAATATATAAAATTTTAAGTCAAATCATGTCAGAGATACGGCTCTACAACAGTTTTCATTAAAACAAAATCAGCCATTTTGAATCAGATTTGAAAAATATAATGACATGCATCAGGGACCCACAATGTCTTATGTATGTACCAAGTTTAAACAAAATCCATCCATAAATGCTTGATTTTGATGATTTTTCAGCACAAAAATGGCCACTATTCAGCCATCTTGAATCTGATCGTGCATATGTGTAATATTATGTATGATGTATGTGTGAAGTTTGAATGTGATTGGTCTAGGCATGTCTAAGATATAGGTCCGAACGCACAGACACACAGAGGTCAAACCATAAGTCACCATTTTCAGACTGCGTCCGAAGGGGCACGAATTATATTCTTTTGTCTTTTAAACCTGTACTGTTAGCGGCGTTCACATTAGAGATGTGCTGAGACTCGGTCTGAGTCGACATGTGTCGAAACTTGTCTGTGAACTGTCAGAACCGAGTCGGCACATGCTGAAAAAAACTTGATCTCGGTTCTGATAAATGCTTGGGACCGAAACTCGGCACATGCCGAGATTTGCTGCCTGAATGCTTGAAACGAAACAAAATCACGCCCTCGCTGGTGAATTTTAAGAGAACATATACTGATTCATACTAGTACCGTATGACATGATGATGGAGGGAAGTAAAGCTATATATGGTCAAAAGCTGTAGTAACGAATGAAATGAATGCAAACCGTCGCCAGCGACGCATATTTCTGTGCTGCTGTAACTGGTATTTTCTTGCAATATAACAAGACATGAACGTCACATTCCCGTCATTTGATTATAAAATACTCATTCAAGTAAAAACAGGTGAATTAATATGTACTCTATGTGGGAACAACTCATAATTTAGTATTGTACTGATAACTGAAAACTTCCATTGACCCATGTTCAAAATCTTACAGTACACAATCGCAACCAAACGATTTCTTATACATGTACACATGCTCAAGAAACTGCATTCATAAATCTGTGTAAACCTTGATGTATCTTTAATAACAACTTGACTTCTTTGTTAATTCAGGTATATTACCAGGACCTGGGTTTGTTTCAGTATCTCCACTATGCAACAGAATCATTCTCACATTCTAAAAATACCATTTTTTAGTAATACAGTATTGTTTATTATTATACATCTGTCACCGTCACGCCATAAGTTACAGCGTGCTGTAATTTTGTGGTATTTTATGGGGTATTTTCATCCTACCATATTAGGAAATGCGAATTCCAAATATGGAATGATTACATGCGTAAGCGTACTCTAATAATAAAAATAAATATGGCTGTCATCAGAGTTCGACCAAACTAAACACGAAGAAGCTGATTCTGTTCTAAGCATTTTGAATTTCGGCATTCCCATGGTGTATCCTTGAAAGGAAAAGATGTATAATAATAAGGTTATTACTAGAATACCTCAAAGTATGCACTCAGACAGTATGCTGCACATCGATCTCTGCTGCACGTTGGTCGATATTTCAGCTGTACTGTCTTTGTGCATACCTTGAGGTAACCCATAATAACCTTATATTATTTAAAATGTATTCACTGTACATACAAAGCAAGTAATAACACGCCATGCATGTTAGTTATCAAATTTAAGATATATAGTTTTGTTTTATAGTAATATAGCTGGAATATAACCATGTCAGGAATATGATTGTTTAACATTAAAATGATTGACATTTGTATCTGATCGTCAAACAAGTACTTGTACATATTGAGAGATATTGCTCTGGAACAGCATTCAAAATCAGCCATTTTGAATACATGTATATATATAACATGATGTATAACAAATATATACAATTTTAAGATAATCAGTCAAAGCATTTAAGAGATATGGCTCTAGAAGCCCAATCATTAAAACAAAATGGCCGCCAGACAGCCAGTTTGACTCCGATTTGAAAAATAAATGATGTGCATCAAGAATCTGTAATGTCTAATATATGTACCAAGTTTGAACGAAATCCATCCATAAATGCCAGAAATTTTTTTTAACACAAAAATAGCCACCATTTGGCTATTTTGAATAGGATCGTCAAACCAATATATCTGTCTATCTATGACATGATTTATAATGAATATTTAAAATTTGAACATAATCAGTGAAAGCAAGTCAGAGATATGGCACGAGAACCACATTCATTGAAAACAAAATGACCGCCAGTCGGCCATTTTGAATCTTATCTGAAAAACAAAATTATTTGCATCAAGATCCCATAATGTCTAATGTATATACCAAGTTTGAACAAAATCCATCTGTAAACAGCCGAGAAATGCTTGATTTTTAGGATTTTTTAGCACAAAAATGGCCGCCATTTGGCCATCTTGAAACAGATCGTAAAACAAAATGATGTGCATCAAGGTCCTATAATGTTCAATGTATATACCAAGTTTGAACAAAATGCATCTGTAAACAGATGAGAAATGCTTGATATTGATGATTTTAAGCACAAAAATGACTGTCATTCGGCCATCTTGAATCAGATCATGAAACAATTGTGATTGTGATTGGTCCAGGCATTTCTAAGATACAGGTCCGGACGCACGCACGCACGGACACGCGGAGGTGAAAACATAAGTCCCTGTTTTCGGACTGCGGCCGAACGGGGACTAATCGATAAGGGTCAGTTGGCTCAAAATCTTCAATGGATTACCAGTAGTTACAGTAATTGTTTGAAGTCTTCTTAGTCATTTTAATAAAGTCACTGGCACTTTGTTGTAGGAACCCAAATTTAAAACTGCTACAAAATTCTGTCACTTCCAAAGACGTATGTAAGTTGAGAGAAAATATCCCTCACGAAACTGAAGCAGTTTACAGTACCACTGTAAAAAATATAACAAAGTTTAGTTGATAGTTAAAAATAAGTATAATAGTAAGTATATAGCACTTATAGGTATGTGTCAATCAGAGCGATTCTAGAGATTAGTATCTGTTGACCTAAAGATTTTTTGAGCAACAAAAAACACAAGAATTGTCTTGTTCATTATATCTCTAAGCTAAGCTCAGTGACACTAGATAAAAAGTCATATAATTATTGATTATTGATAATTATTTATCCTAGTATTGTTGCAACATTTGAAGAATATAGTTTAGTCAATTTTCATTGTGAATACATTATCTTCTGATCCAATTTTTTTTATTTCTAGTGTTCTACCCAGAAAATTGTCTCTAATTGTGCGGCTCATTTGCATACTAATTAACGTAATGTATAGTTATATTTTGTAAAATCAATATTTACTGTATACAGTGAAACACATTTAGTTAATTAAAATGGGATATATTGCCAAAAATATATTAGTTAAAATTAGGCAAAGGGTTTTCTATGGGGTAAGATCAGTGCCAAAAACATTTCTCTTAGCATTTTACCATTATGTTCACATTTTTTTTCATTTTGTTAGCTTTTTTTAATTTTTCAGCATTTTTACATTATTCCATCATTATGATCACATTTTTATTATTTTATCATTATTTTTTTTCATTATGTTCACATTATTTTATTTTTGTTAGCATTTTTACATTATTCCATCGTTATGTTCACATTATTTTTTCATTTTGTTAGCATTTTTACATTATTCCATCATTATGATCACATTTTTATTATTTTATCATTATTTTTTTCATTATGTTCACATTATTTTTTCATTTTGTTAGCATTTTTACATTATTCCATCATTATGATCACATTTTTATTATTTTATCATTATTTTTTTCATTATGTTCACATTATTTTTCTTTTTGTTAGCATTTTTACATTATTCCATCATTATGTACACATTATTTTTAAATTTTGTAAGTTTTTTACATTATTCCATAATTATGTTCACATTTTTATTATTTTATCATTATTTTATCTTTATGTTCAAATTATTTTTTTTAGCATTTTTACATTATTTCATCATTATGGTCATATTTTTTTATCGGATGTTTTCATTTTGTCTTTATTTCATCATTATGTTAGCATTTTCATGTTATTTATTCCTTATTGTATCATTATGTTTTTGTTTTGCTAGCATTTTTACATTATTTCATCATTTTGTTCACATTTATATATTATTTTGTCATTATGTTTTCATTATGTTAGCATTATTTGACATTTGCATAATGCATGGCGAACAAATTTATGAATGTCAATGAATGTGAATTGGCGGGTTGAAAACCCTCTTCCTAAATTCAGTACGTTCAATTACCAACCATAAACTCTGGCCAGTCAAAATGATCATTTTGAACTGTTGGCAGAGTAAGACGCTGAGAGGTGTTGGGTTTCAGAGCAAAACAGACACAAAAGAGTGCTCCAAATAAAGGGGTGTCCCAACCTGGGACAAAATTTTACTTATGACTACCACCCTAGCTAAGGCCACTGAAAAGGGTGTTTTACCTTGCCAATGTCTTCCCCAATAGTAAAAGCTGATAGGGTGACAGGGTCTACATTGCCCAAGGACGCTAGACCCAATTTGTGGGGGTAACTAGTCTTCCAAAGGAAAGACAAGCAGCCTGTCAGCTGAGATACCAGTGTTAGCAATGCACATTGCAATTAAAGAACACAAAATATCATTAGAAAATGAACAATATGTATAGTATCAAAGCAATAGGACTTACTGTTTTCAACAAGAATTCAAAAATATCACTCTTCACCAAAAATGACAAAAATACTCATCAAAATTAGAGAATTGAAGATATCATTACAAAATGAACAAATCTGAGAGAGGTCCACATGTAGTACCTATATATGTAATATCAAAGCAATTGGACTTGCGGTTTTTAACAAGAAGTCGAAAATATCACGTTTTACCAAATATTCATCAAAATTAGCGAATTTGACATGAAATCAACAAATCTGAGAAAGAACCATCCAAGGTACTTGCATATCAAATTTAAAATAATTCTGACTTGCGGTTTCGAAGAAGAAGTTGAAATTGTAAAGTTGACAACGATGGACGCCGATGACGACGACGGACAATCAGTAATATGAACAGCTCTGCTGTGTCGACTTTGTCGGCGCTAAATATCACTTTTTACCAAAAATGACAAAAATATTCACCAAAATTAGAGAATCGAAGATATCATCATGAAATGAACAAATCTGAGAGAGGTCTACCCAAGGTACATATACACCAAGTATCAAAGCATTCAGGCTCAAGAAGAAGTCGAAAAAGTAAAACATTGACACGGACGACAACGACGACAGACAGACACTCATGTGATAAGCTTCGCTTGACAAAGTCGACAGCGGAGCTAAAAAGAAGCCGAAACAGTTCTGCATGAGGGCATAGGTCGAAAGCGAGAAACCTCATGCACTTGTACTTGGAAGAATCACCTGTTTGTTTTCTCAGGTTGTCTCCCATGCCAATACTAACCACGACTGATTAGTCTTTTATTTCGAGATCGGCCGATGACCGGATCACTGAGCTATAAGAGTCATTTCTGTCTCTGTAGACCCTGTATCGAGGATGCCAGATGGTCGTAAACCTCAAACACTGTCGCACTGATCCACCGACAAAAGAAGGTCGGGAGGCTGGTCTGTCCTGCTTACCCTGGCCATAACACATAAACATGTGCTTGCTGCCTTGCCTCAACTCCCTAGTACTGTTTTCGTAGCAACTCAAAGCTCAAAACGGGCAAAGGAGCAACTCATCCTGATCCTCCAGGCCGACAATATTGGCCACACGAGGGATGACGATAAGCTGAGGATCGTGCCGTGGGACTTGATTCTTGGCGAGAATCTTGATCCGTGTCTTTAGTACAACTTGATTGTCCATAAAGGTGACATAACCGTCTATGAGGGACAGTACCACTAACTAAGAAAATTACGCCTACCAGGGGCGAGAGCTAGTAGGAAGATATTTCAGTGGTGCTAATTCCAGCAGTTCAAAGGGTGGTCAGCTCAGAGCTGACAACACAACCGACAAGTTCGAATTGGGCGGTTCCCTAGTTTGGGGTCTAGGCCTCCTAATAATAGAACAATCAGCTAGTCTTGTCCCCAAAGGATTCTCGATAGCGGGTGACAAGGCTGACCTATAGCCAATGATTTCTGCATAGGACACTCGGCCAACAGTGAGGTGGCATGGACCAACCTCCATTCCACTACACCAATCAACGTATGCCTGCCATTTAGAGACGTAGGCTGCATTGGTGGAAGCCCTATTCGCCCTGGCCAGGACGTTGGCAGCCTGCTCAGATAAACCTTTCGTCTGGGCGTTGGGCGCCAGGTGCAGGTGCGCTCCTGTCGAAGTTTCTCAAGTACCCGGTGAATTAGCGGGAATGCAGGAAAGGTGTACCCGATGCGACATGTGGGCACACAGGATCAATAATGCATCCATAGCCAAGCTCCTAGTGTCAGCACTCACGTACCACGGGGAGCTTGGCATTCGAGGGTGTGGCTAATGGGTCCAACTCGGGACCGTCCAAAACAGTCTGGACCCTACCCATTGGGGTATCTGCCACTCCGTGTACTGGAAACAGAGTTGCCGCGAGAGGGCATCCGCTTGACTGTTTCGCACCTCTAGAAGTTGCTGTGCAGTTAGCTCCACATTGCATTCCAGGCACCAATGGAGAATTTGTTCCGCCAGAGCTAATAGGGATGAGGATTTGGTCCCCCTCCTTGCTGATATAGGAGACCACCGTTGTGTTGTTGGTGTGCCGCAAGACTCCAAGGCCTCAAACTACAAGTAGAAAGTATATCAGTGCTAAGTGCACTGCTTTGAGTTCAAGCCAATTGATATAGCAGTCATGAAGCCAAGCAGGGGCCATATTCTTTGGGCTTGTTTGTCCAACCTTGTGATGGAGGCATTTGTTGTCAGAGTCATAGCCGTGGAGTCTGCAATATTCAAACCTGCGCGGACAGCCTAATGGATTGCTAGTCCATCGCCTTAACCACTCGGCCACTTTATTTCATTTTTCTACTGCCGAGTAGGTCCAAAGGAATCCCCTGCCTAAGGTTGGTAATTGCCAAGACAGTTACTCATCTCTGTGGTTCCAGTAGGTGTTGCAACAAAGTGTGTTACACTGGGTGGCTGCTGCAGTGCAGCTTGGGGAACTACCCTGCGAACTGACGTCATTAAACTGATGATGAGCATCAGCTCTTGGAGAGACACAGAGGGAGGGCTGACTAGACATTTTGGCTAGGCCGCTTACTGCTAGTGTTGGGTGTGGTGGGACTTTTTATCTACTAAGAAGCCCAATTGGTGTAGTAAATCCTGTGTTAGCCTTACTTGTTCGGCCTACAACCCCTTGTCTTGGTTGTGTAGCAACAAGTCGTCTAGGTACGGGTTGATGTGTACAGATGACCAATGCATCAGTAGCACCACCTGTTTGCAGACTCTGGTGAACACACATGGAGCCGTGTATAGCCTGAAGGGGAGCACCTTGAATTCAAATACCTGGCTCAAATGGGCGAATCGAAAGAGCCAATGGCTCACTGGGTACATTGGTATGTGCAGGTAGGCATCGCTTAAGACTAGAGAGGCTAACCAATCGAATTGGTGTACGGAGAGTAAAACTGTGCTTGGTGTCTCCATGCGTTACTGATCGAAGGATACATACTGATTTAGCTTGCTTAAGTCCAGAACTGGACGCCAGCCACATTTAGCCTTTGAAACAACAAACACATGTGAGTAGAAGTCCAGACTTGTCGCTGGGTCTTCAATCCTGTGTATAGTGCTCTTTGTAAGCAAACTGTCTACCTCCTGTCGGATTGCTTCCACTTGAGGGGATCCCCTGGCAGTTGACAGGGGGGTGGATATAGCAGCAGAATCTTTTGTAACCATGTGTCACCACCTGGATAGTCCAGGGATCGGTTATACAGGAATATGTGGTTCGGTGGTTCTACATTGGGGGCGATCTCTCCTCCCCCAAGATGAGTCTACTTGAGGTTTGTAAGAGTTGATATAATTCACACTCTGCCCCCCCCCCCCGAACGTATGCTCATCCCCCTTGTCGCAGATGAAAGCATCAAACTTGCTTCCCCTGTGACTTGGGTGGGTGACCATCCGAGAAAGCGCAAGACCCACCACCTGGTTTCTTTCTTCCTAGGGAGGGGGGGTCTACCCTCCCCTGGAAGAGTAGGGGTGCTTACCTCCTGGCTGCTTCTGGCCAGTGGGTACCGATTTTGGACGTTGCGTTTTCTCAACTTGGGGTCCTTTCTGCCTGCCCTTGGCAACAGCCAAACTGACTTGTGTATTTAACCTGTACCATCTGGTTGGTGGTGTCCCGAAGTACCAAGACTTCATCCTCCATCTTCAATTCAAAGGGGGTGGAGGAGGCCCAGTCTGCGTAACTGAGGCGGTGACATCACCGTGACTCAGCTTGCCAATGAAAACACAAGCTGCCAAAACAGCATCACGCTGCACAGAGGTAGCCCCTGCCAAGAGAGCCAGATGACACTGCAGGATATACCACATAGCTGTGCGGTCCCAACAACAGGAAGGACATATCTCTGGATCTGTTGAGACCAGGATACAAACCTGGGTTATTACATCCACATCGCAATGTTCTAACCACTAGACAATCACGGCTAGCCATTCATGCAGATTGGTGCAGTCTGCTGGTCTAGGAGGCTGGTGCGTTCTGCCTGTGTCTTCAGAGTCCTGGAGACGTCACGTAATGCGTGCCGGTGACAGACTCCAAAAGTTAAGGGTCACAACTCTGCTCTTCAGGCCGTAGTGGATTGTTTCTAACTGAACTGCCAAAAATTCCATGGAACGCGGACAGCCCCCTTTGCTCTTCCCACCGAACAAAAGTTTGTGGTACCGGGGTCGGGGGAAAGAACCAAGGGATCCGGTCAGGACGTGAGATTTAGCTCCAGACTCTGTTGGCCCCAGTATCAGACACCCCGCAGAACGGGTAGTACTTGGTCCAGCGGAAAGGGTTAAGCATGAGATTGTCCCACCCTAGGAACTTAGGCCTATATTCCACAGGGGAACCAATGTCCAGCCATCAACACCGTCTGTGCACCCTCCGCTACATCCAGCATTCAGCCAGACCAGAGGGGTCGTGCAGTTGGTGTTGCTTTGGATCCCTGGCTGGCAGAGTGCTGGGGGGAGGGTACGAAACCAACATCCTGCCCGTTGGTCCCCTCCAAAATCGGAGGCCTTTGGTGACCTTGGTATATGAGATCATGGGGCTTCCCCTGACCTAGATTTCTCTCTCAGTCATTGGCTTATTCGTAAATTAATGCCTACAGTTCAAAATGGTCATTTTGACTGACCGGAGCCTATGGTGGATAATTGAACGTAATGAATTTGTTACAATTTATATACAATTCAAATCTTGAGTTTCGAAAATAAAAATAATAACTATTAAATCATCATTAAAATTGAGATTTACGTAAATTTGACCCAGTCCCTCCCTAATTCTTTGTTTTACAACTCCCTTAATAGCTTCGCGCATATGCTGATAATTTGCATGCCAAATATCCCTGGAAATAAATAGCTGATTAGGAAAATGTGTCTCTGGATCAAGGTTCGATTTACCGATAAACTTCCTTCGTTGTGTCTCGTCTTCCACGATGTAGGTCGGTCAAGGTAGTCTTTTCTCAGGCACTCTTGGGAATCACTTTTACTTCAAAGTTAATTTAAAAGCGATGATAGATTTATTGATAGTGAATTACAGTGCGGTTCTCGATTTCATAATTGCTTTCAAGCAGTCTCCGAACTTGACTTGTGTTTTTCCGATAATCCTAGTCTAGTGCAATGTCATGTTTATTTTGCTTTCTACGCCACAGAAACCAAGCTTCACACTTATTTTCACTCTGCTAGCAAGTGCCAATTATGTTTTTTATATTGAACGTGTTAATTAATTAACACCGGAAATAGTACATGTGCATAACAGATTGACAATGAAACTTTGGTCACTAGAGGTGGGATTTCTTCAGCGTTGCGGGCAACCCATCAGCTTTGCGGGCAAGCTCTCAGAGTAGCGGCATAAATCTTTGTGTAACGGCCCAGCTACACTGAAATGCGGTGTAAATGTAAAATGTCCTATTAAATGTACTACACAAACAAGATCACGTCATGTGTATCTTGTGTTGTCACTGTACATCTGCCATGTTGAATCTGAAAACATGCCACCCCAGCTCGCCACGCTTCAGCAAGTTTATCTCAAAGTAATGTTTACAACATAAAAGATACGAATATAATCATTGGCAACCTGTTATTATCTAATGAATAAATTGATCGACACAGGGAAAAAAATCAAGTGCTGTAAAACAGTGTTACTTTATTTCAGCTGGAAATTATTTTGGGTGTTTTGTATGGAATTTATTTTCACTGATTTTTGACGAGTTGAAAGTAAACAAGTCATTGAAAATGACACAGTCCCCGTTAAATTTGTGAAAGTTCTCTTTGTGCTGTCATATTAAAGCGGGGGGGGGGGGGGGGGGGGTGTCGTGAGCGTGTCCTTGAAACTTGAGTTACAAGTGGCGTATACAACAGATTGTTTATTTACATCAAAACATGTGTTCCGTGTAGTAGTTATATGGCCAAAAATAAAAACAGCTGTTATTTGGCCATCTTTGATCTGATATTGAAACACACTGATATGTATGATGTATGTGCCAAATACGAATGAAAATGGTACATAAATTGTGGAAATATAGTAGTAAGGCCAAAAAGTCAGATGGCTGTCAATCGGCCATCCTTGACCAGATTTTGAAACAAATTGTCATGGACATGCATCCTAACATGTATAAAGTACATGTACATGCCAAATTTGAATGAAAACTGACAGAGCACGTCCAAGATACCGCATAAAAAAAATAACAAGATGCCTGCAAATCGACCATCTTTGATCCAATTGCGAAATAAATCGTCATGGACATGTATCCTAACATGTATAATCTATGTACCGAGTTTGAATGACAACTGACAAAGCATGTCCAAAATACAACATTTTCAAAAAACAAAATAGCTGCCAGTCGGCCATTTTGAATGGAATCGCTAAACCACTGCATGTGCATATGTCCCACATAAGGTACTAGGCACATGTAAAGAATGAACGGAATCGGTCCACAGGATTCTGAAATATTACTATTGACAGACTGGTGCACGAACGAACGGACGGATGGACAGACGCAGGAACTCACGGATGGTCAGGGACATGTATCCTAACATGTATGATCGATGTACTAAATTTGAATGAAAACTGACAAACCATGTCCAAAATACAACATTTTCAAAAAACAAGGTGGCTGCCAGTCGGCCATCTTTGATCCAATTGTGAAATAAATCATCATGAACATGTATCCTAACATGTATAATCTATGTACCAAATTTGAATGAAAACTGACAAAGCTTATCCAAAATACAACATATTCAAAAAACAAGATGGCTGCCAGTCGGCCATTTTGAATCGAATCGCTAAATCACTGCATGTGCATATGTCCCAGATAAAGTACTAGGCACATGCAAAGAATGAACGGAATCGGTCCAAGGGATTCTGAGATATGACTCCGGACGGACGCACGGATGCAGGGACGGAGACCGAATTATAAGTCCCCGTTTTCGGACTTCGTCCGAACGGGGACTAAAAAGGAGAAAAGGTATATTCGCTGGATTTTATTTTAACTGAATCATTCCTTTAGCGAAAATAAGTTGCAAGCGAAAATAAAGTATTTTACAGTGACTGTAATTAATTTATTTAGGACATGTGCAGTTGTTCTGTCAATTTTGCTGGTAAAAAGACCCACTTAAAATTTTCAGATCTGGAAAAAAAATGTTTGTGCATTGTCAGAAGATTATTGTTCATCAACCTGCCATGTTTCATTGATATCTACTGCAGAATTTCTGAGAAAATGTTGGAGATGGAAAATGGAAAATTGAAAACTTGAATTAGTATTCCCCTTTTCAGGCTGCGCCTGAACGGGGAATAAAAACACCTCCAGAGTAAGGGTTTTGTTCTCTATGTAATGACCAGGCTATTGGAGATGAATTTCATGTATTACTCACATGTAAAAATAGTCAGATTGTACAAGCTCGTACTAAATTTGAAGCTGAATTAGCAATTTATGATGACAACATTTGCAAGTTATCAACTCATGAGAAATTTAAGTGCCACTCCATCCATCCATCCATCCACCCATGAAATATGAAAGTAAACAAAGCACTTCTTTTGTGATTGAGATTTCACCCTCTCAAGGTCACATCAAAAGACACAGGACTGGTTTAAATGACGTACACCTGATTTTCTTCATGGAGGTTTTCCACTTCAGAATTTATTAGGAATATTTTACTCATGCTGCAGAACTATAAACATTATGTACATGTACTTCCTAGTTGTTTATATCATCACTGCTATAGACCTGCATACAAGTAGGTGTTGTTTGTTCTACTGGATTTGGGCCACACATGATTTCACATTGGCACACTCACTTGCATGTTTATTTGCATACTCATTTGCATGACTTAATTACATACTTATTTGCATAAAGATTTTTAAAAGTATCTGACTTGTAACAGAGGAGAAATCGTTGTGACAGCACACCTGGACAATTGACAGCAGATCAATGAATAAGACATAGTAAAATTGAACACTAGTGAACTCACAGTCAGCTGGTGTACAAGTGATAATAAATGCGAATAATTTACCCATATTTACTATACTGGGGCTGCCATCTTAAATACGACTTGAAACTAAAGTTAAGCAACATGTTTTTCAGTTTCCTACATTTTCCTGGGTGTTGTTGAAACAGAAATCACTATTCAACTCAGGAGCAAATAAGCAACAGTCTTACAGTTAGATAACAATTTCAGTTTCAAATACTATACCCTGAGAAAGTCTTCTGTGTTCTTCATGTAATTACCGTACTCGACCGTGTTAGTGCCCAGGGGCCTCAACTCAGAAAATCATGATTTTTTTAAACGGTCGGCACTTACCCGAGCACCCCCCTCGAAAAAGAGTGCAAATGAAAATTTTGATTCATCATGTGACAGATTGAGGGGCATATTACGTCTTTGAGGGAGAATCAAATTACTAAATTAGTTGCATCATCATTGAATTTTACAATGAAGAAACAGAAATGATCACAACAAATATGCACATTTTATTACAATATTAATTACGTACCACCAGAATTTACAAAATTAAAAACATTAGAGTCAGTTGGAACACAGTCGTAGTCAAAATTGTCATCATTATCTCCACTGACGAACGTGTCGGATCGTACGCAAACTCTCAATGAAAATCACTTTCCGCCATGATGCATTTGCAGATTTTACCTGCAGCAGCGTCCTTTGACCTAATTAGTCAAGTTGGTTCAGAATTTTATTGATTGATTGATTGATTGATTTATTGATTTATTGATTTATTTATTTATTTATTTATTTATTTATTTACTCACTCCCCTGAGAGATGGTTACAGATAATAGTAAAAGAATACAGCACCAATACACTAATAAGGAAGTAATAAAAAAAATTAAAAAAAAATAATCTACAAAAACAGAATATTAATGGGAAAAAAAAATAATAAAACAACTCCTTCAATTAATCCAAAATTTGTTGTCTAATTTCAAAGCACTTGTTGATATACTGTGCTACCTAGTTTTTGATGACAATACTATCATTATTTAACAGTGCAGTGAACTGTTCTTCAGGAGGCAGGTTGTGAAAGGAGTCAATCACATCAGCCGCTGTATCAAACAGAACACTGCGTCTATTACTGTATTTGGGACACTCCACCATAAAATGAAATTCATTTTCAATGGTATCTTGGTTACACATGTCACAAACCATGTTACTGAGTGGAGTACAATTGTGTCTGCCAGTCTCAATCTTGAGGGCATGGTCACTCAGACGGAACTTCGCCAGACTAGTTCTCAAATCAATGTTTTTGATATTGATGAGATATGATTCCATACTGATATTGAATTTGAAAGTTGTGTTGTACCAACGTGATTTTTCGGAAATTCCCAAAGACTTCTTGGTAACGCAATTTTATTAGCGATCTTACCCAAATGGATCAAAAGTTTGGTTTTTTCCCCTGATTTGTAGGAATTTGAAAAACTTGTTTCACAACCTGTCTCTTTATATAGTTTCAAATTGTATTCAAGACGACTGCTCCCATATAGTAAATATCGAATAATCGCATTTATTTTATTATCACTTGTATGCCAGCTGACTGTAAGTGAACTGTACATGTAACACACACTACAATGTATATGTGAGACTCACATCTTGAATGCTGTACGTAGTTGACCGCAACATTAGCAGGAGCAAATGATGTTTCTTTCTTTTTCTTAGTCCTGTCTGTGACTAACTTTAGTTTGGCTTCCTCTGTGGCTTCAATGTTTTTTATTTTTGCACTGTAAAAAAAAAGCATGCCATATTTTTCTTTTAGAAGTGCATCTCTAATAGTAGTGCACACAAGCCAAAAATTGCATTAATTGATTGGTATATATAAAATATAACTTTAATAGTTGGACCATACATATATACACATTTCTATTATTCATGCATATACACAACAAAGCAAATACAGTATTGCTATTGTATAGATCTTAAATTATTAAACAAGCAGCCTATCGGCTGAGATAGCTCCGCTGTTAGCAATGCACATTTCAATTAAAGAACTGAAGACATCATTAGAAAATGAACAATATGAATAGTATCAAAGCAATCGGACTTACAGTTTTTAACAAGAAGTCGAAAATATCACTTTTTACCAAAAATTACAAAAATATTCACCAAAATAAATAGAGAATTGAAGATATCATCACAAAACAAACAAATCTGAAAGAGATCCACATGTAGTACCTATATATGTAATATCAAAGCAATCGGACTTACAGTTTTCAACAAGAAGTCGAAAATATCACTTTTTACCAAAAATGACAAAAATATTCACCAAAATTAGAGAACTGAAGATATCATCACAAAATGAACAAATCTGAGAAAGGTCTACATGTAGTATCTATATATGTTATATCAAAGCAATTGAACTTTTGGTTTTTAACAAGAAGTCGAAAATATCACTTTTTACCAAAAATTACAAAAATATTCACCAAAATTAGAGAATTGAAGATATCATCACGAAATGAACAAATCTGAGAGAGGTCCACATGTAGTACCTATATATGTAGTATCAAAGCAATTGGACTTGCGGTTTTTAACAAGAAGTCGAAAATATCACTTTTTACCAAAAATGACAAAAATATTCACCAAAATTAGAGAATTGAAGATATCAACATGAAATGAACAAACCTAAGAGAGGTCTACCCAAGGTACATGTACACCAAGTATCAAAGCATTCAGGCTTGTAGTTTTCAAGAAGAAGTCGAAAAAGTAAAACATTGACACGGACGACGACGACAGACGACGACGGACAATCACTCATATGATAAGCTCCGCTCGACAAAGTCGACAGCGGAGCTAAAAAATGGCCCTATATACTATATCATAAGAATGATGTCATAAGGTAAATTTCCCAAAGTGGTACAAAGTCATATTGATGAAAATTAGTATATAAATATAATCTTGAATTAGGCTCAAACACCTTAACCCAGCATTAAAAAACAAAAGCAATGTACTGTCTCTAAAACACTTTTCCAAAACTTAACTACTGGCTGATGCTTAGGTTATACATAGATAGGGGAAATGCAATGAGATTGTAAGTTGTGGCTCCACATACTACCATTATCATCACTAATGGGTTAGACTGCAACTTACAAAGTAGGCAATTCATGTGTGCATAGCATCGGCACCAGCATAGAACAAAAGGGCTATTATTAAACCACGAGTCTGGATATATAAAAGGAAAGATGGCCGCCAATTTTCAGTATGCAAATGACACTCATGTGTAAAACATTGTTTCGGGGTGCTCCACAAATTCACTCTTTCGGCAATCTTAACACCCGTGGTGCTTTATTTTCATATCGGAGCGATGTCAGTGTGATTTCCGCCAAAAAGCTATAGGAAAGCTGAGTACGATTCAGACAGTCGTTTTCACTGCTCTAAATGACTGTCAGTCATGGGTTTAGGCAAATGTAAGGTGTTAATCCCGAGTTGTTTGTTCAATCTCTGGGTATGTTTATATAATTACGTTGAGTTGATGATGTAAGTAATATCATGGGGCTATTACAAAATGATATGCTGTGAGCTGTTTATCTGGTGACTTTAGGGGTATCATCGGCGCTCCATGAAGTGGTCTGGCCCGAGTGGGTGCGAACGACACGAGCTGAGGTGTGCACGAAAGAGGAGGGACTGTGCATAAACATTCCAATAATTACAGGATTACAGTGACAGTTTAACCCCTCACATTTTAATTCATTTTGAGTTCACGTGTATTGGGCGTGTTTGTCGGCGGGAAATTCTAATTCAAATGATTTCTCACTGTCGATTTTTATTATTTCTGGTTTATTTGTCACATTATAAGCAATACATTATTTTTGTTTTACTTCTAGTGTTGCTTAGTGTTCATGTATTTCTGTTGCATGTTTTCATTTGCTGTTTTATTCCCTGTCGCAGTTCGATCTGCGTGTTGTCAATTTTCGCAAACTTTCGGTTTTTTTGCCGGGGATCTCCTGGCAAACGCCCACCCCTTCTTTTTGGCAATTTTCCATGTTCAGGACCCTGGGCTTATACCCGGATAAATACGGTAATGCTGCACCAAAGCACTATCTCTCAATATGGACTAGTACTCGTTTGACAATCAGATACATGATGACTGAATGTCAATCATTTTAATGTTAAAAAATCATCATAATCAAGCATCATATTCTGGATCCATATTTCTGAAATATTTATGTTCAAACTACATTTACTACCTTTATAAACAAAAGTATATATCTTAAATATGAGAACTAATGACGACACACAAAAACACGGACACACATACCTTATTTTACTCAGTGTTGTTGGTCAACAATCATTTCATTGCGGGGATATAGTTCAGGGAACATAACATTTTTTGCGGGATCTTTCAATTTATTTATTTCAATACACATTTGTAATTTTAAAATTGTCGAGAACGTCATGTATTAAATTCGAGAAGCATTTGCATATTCGTAGGATAATGTCAGGGAATTATTTGTTGACGAGCCCCTCTAACGCTGAAAAAAAGAATAGAGTAAGTTTACAAGCCCTGTAACCGTGAACCGTCTTTTTTTGTGTGCACATACACTATTTTGCGTTCACGCCTTGTTTTACGCAATTAACAATTTTTATAAGTATCACGACAGACTTCAAGAAAGTCAACTGTTAATACAACCACAGTTTTTTAATTTTGTGTAGAAAAAGACCCCCCTGGGCGTGTGCCCGGATATGACCTCAACTTCTTTATTGTGTCAAAAGAGGGGGGTGGGCGTTTGTCCAGGCATGGGCTCTTACCCGGATAAGTACGGTAAACAAAACAAGCAGCCTATCGGCTGAGATAGCTCCGCTGTTAGCAATGCACATTTCAATTAAAGAACTGAAGACATCATTAGAAAATGAACAATATGTATAGTATCAAAGCAATCAGACTTACAGTTTTTAACAAGAAGTCGAAAATATCACTTTCTACCAAAAATGACCAAAATATTCACCAAAATTAGAGAATTGAAGATATCATCACGAAATGAACAAATCTGAGAAAGGTCTACATGTAGTATCTATATATGTAATATCAAAGCAATTGAACTTTAGGTTTTTAACAAGAAGTCGAAAATATTACTTTTTAACAAAAATTACAAAAATATTCACCAAAATTAGAGAATTGAAGATATCATCACAAAATGAACACATCTGAGCAAGGTCCACATGTAGTACCTATATATGTAATATCAAAGCAATTGAACTTTTGGTTTTTAACAAGAAGTCGAAAATATCACTTTTTACCAAAAATGATAAAAACATTCACCAAAATTAGAGAATTAAAGATATCATTACAAAATGAACAAATCTGAGAGAGGTCCACATGTAGTACCTATATATGTAATATCAAAGCAATTGCACTTGCGGTTTTTAACAACAAGTCGAAAATATCACTTTTTACCAAAAATGACAAAAATATTCACCAAAATTAGAGAATTGAAGATATCATCACAAAATGAACAAACCTAAGAGAGGTCAACCCAAGGTACATATACACCAAGTATCAAAGCATTCAGGCTTGTAGTTTTCAAGAAGAAGTCGAAAAAGTAAAACATTGACACGGACGACGACGGACAATCACTCATATGATAAGCTCCGCTCGACAAAGATATGGCTCTAGAATCACATTCATTAAAACAAAATGGCCACCAGTAAGCCATTTTTAATCCAATCTAAATCAAAGAAAATGTGCTGAGAGTATTGGAGATACATTAAAAATAATTTGAAATTACTTAAAACTAATTATGCAAATCAGAAAATTAATATGAACAGATTTGAGTGTAAAACTAATGAGGTCTGCGCAATGTAACAGACCATCCATGTACTAAGTTATATTGAAATGTGATTAGAACAAATATGAATTATTATGCTAATTAGGGAATTAATATGAACAGATTTTAACCTCAAACTAATCAGGTTTGTACATGTCCTAGAGCATTTTTGTACTAAGTTTCATTGAAATGGAATAATTAGTACCGTAATCCTTCTATCAATTCCACCCCTCTATTAGTTGGACCACCTACATTGTAATTTTGTCTGCAAAAATATTTTTTGTTTCTCCCTTTTTAGTTCGCCCACTCACAGGAAATGGGGCATTCAAATTGCTATCAACCCAGCAAATGTTTCTGGCAATAAATAACAATAAAAAAAGTTTACTATGTTTGTCTTCCTGTGCATTATTCTCTCACTTCACCCCTCTTTTACTCACAAAGAAACAATGAAGTCTTCCAGACATGGTGTTGACTGTGTGAGCTTTGATCACAGTCCCTCCACAACTGTGGAGGGACTGTGCTTTGATAAACCCAAGTGCGTCTTTGTGGGGTCAAACTGGTGTCATATGCTAATCACTTTCACTGTTGCCAGCAGCATGATTTATGGCAAAGTTAATATGTTAAGAGTTTTAAATACAGGGGGGCTAGTGGGGCCTTTGGGAGGTTCTTTTAAAAATTTTCCAATAATCAACACAGGTTGATTGCTGTCTTTTAGCTTTTTATTAATAATCAACACAGGTTGATTAGTATGTCTCTTTTAAACTCCAAGGGGGACTTTAGTCCATTAGTTTAGTTTGTAGTTTTTAGATATGTATGTTACAAGTGTTTTCAAAGTCAGCATGTTCACATTTACATAGCATTTGCATAAATTTGCATATTCCTTGTGAAAACACTGGTTTCTTAGTTCATAGTGCTTTAGTAATAAACTACCCCCTATATGGATCCAAGACATCTATGTGTATGTGTGCATTATTCTCTTTGACCTTCTCAAACTGCCCGTCCCTATTGCTGCGGTGCAGTGCAAAACTAATGTAAAGGAACTAGTAACCACAATTTTCCTACCACTGGGCCTATAGTAATTTGATAGCGGCACACTAACATCTTGTAAAACAATCATGTAACGTAATCAATCATTCAGCTTGTCTTTGGAAAGGCATTTATTGTTTACTGCAAATATGCTAATGAGGAGATAAGTGGAGAAGAGTTTATTTTAAACATGCTAATGAGAAGACAAAGTGTAGACGCATTTGAACTGAGACAATGCGTCTTTGGAAGTCAAACTCGTGTGTCTGCAAAGAAACATTGGATCAACATTGACCCGTGATGGCTGTAAAACAATCATGTAATCAATTATTTAGCTTGCATTTAGATTTTCCTTTAATTTTTTTTTGTATTACAAGCCAATATTATTGTGAAATATTCACCAATGTTCGTCAATATCTTGCCATGTTTTTTGACTGCTTGCCAATTATCTAGTCACTATGGTGATTAGACATGACGTTTTATATAAATTGAAGTTGGTAAAACATTTTCAAGGCCACCCCACTCCTCCAAAATATGCTAAGCAGTACCAAAAAAATAGCATGAGAACAAGTCATTGTCAATGACACGTCCCCGTTCCGTTCATATTTGAGTGACATATACATTCAAAGCAGATCATGACCGAAATGCACCTGCATATGTACAACACATTGTGCTAAATCTGAACAAAATCCATCCATGCATGATTGAGATCCGGTTCTGGAATTGTGAAAATACGTGATTTTGATGCATTTTCGGCCTTAAAATGGCCATCATTCCGCTATTGTTAAGCAGATCATGAAACAAATGCACATATCTATTTGTGACATGATGTACCATGTGTGTGTAAAGTTTGAACTTGATCAATCCAGACATGTCTTGGATATGGATCCAGAACTGAATTCTTTAACAAAATGGCCGCCAGTCGGCCATTTCGAACTTGATCCGAAAAAAAAAAAAAAGACGTGCATCAAGGTCCTATTATGTTTAATGTATGTACCAAATTTGAACAAAATCCATCCATGCATAACTGAGATACGGGTCCGGAATGGTGAAAATGTGCGATTTCAATGCATTTTCGGCCTTAAAGCGGCCGCCATTTGGCTATCGTTAATGAGATCATGAAACAAATGCACATACATATTTGTGACATGATGTACCTTGTGTGTGTGAAGTTTGAACTCGATCAATCCAAGCATGTCTCGGATACGGATCCAGAACTGAATTCTTTAAAACAAAATGGCCGCCAGTCGGCTATTTTGAACTTGATCCGAAAAAAAAATGACGTGCATCAAGGTCCTATTATGTTTAATGTATGTACCAAATTTAAATGAAATCCGTCCGTGCATAACTGAGATCCGGGTCCGGAATGGTGAAAATGTGCGATTTCAATGCATTTTCGGCCTTAAAGCGGCCGCCATTTGGCTATCGTTAATGAGATCATGAAACAAATGCACATACATATTTGTGACATGATGTACCTTGTGTGTGTGAAGTTTGAACTTGATCAATCCAGACATGTCTCGGATACGGATCCAGAACTGAATTCTTTAAAACAAAATGGCCGCCAGTCGGCTATTTCGAACTTGATCCGAAAAAAAAAAATGACGTGCATCAAGGTCCTATTATGTTTAATGTATGTACCAAATTTGAATGAAATCCGTCCATGCATAACTGAGATCCGGGTCCGGAATGGTGAAAATGTGCGATTTCAATGCATTTTCGGCCTTAAAGCGGCTGTCATTTGGCTATCGTTAATGAGATCATGAAACAAATGCACATACATATTTGTGACATGATGTACCTTGTGTGTGTGAAGTTTGAACTCGATCAATCCAAGCATGTCTCAGATACGGATCCAGAACTGAATTCTTTAAAACAAAATGGCCGCCAGTCGGCCATTTCGAACCCGATCCAAAAAAAAAAATGACGTGCATCAAGGTCCTATTATGTTTAATGTATGTACCAAATGTGAACAAAATCCGTCCATGCATAACTGAGATCCGGGTCCGGAATGGTGAAAATGTGCGATTTTGATGCATTTTCGGCCTTAAAATGGCCGCTATTCGGCTATCGTTAATCGGATCATGAAAAAAATGCATGTGCATATGTCCCATATAATGTGTGATGTATGAGTGAAGTTTGAACTTAATCGGTCCATGCATGTTCGAGATACAGGTGATCACGGACGGACGCACACAGGGCAAAACATAAGTCCCCGTTTTCGGACTGCGTCCGAACGGGGACTAAAAAGGTTGAGCGAGTGTATGTGTTATTATTTTTATTGCAAATTACACCTGGCATGATCGAACTAATATATTGTTTACAAAACTTGACTAGCACTGTGGACGGTACATGTAGCAGCGCTGCCGCTGATCTCTTCTTGAAGTGATAGTTTCTTTTTTGTTCTCAATCCTGCAGTTCAGTTACTAGAATTTATACCCCTATAATTCAAGCACTCAATTTATACCTTTGATAATTAGACCAAACAAAAAAATAATTTCTGTTTTTCTCTTGATAAATGGGCCACTCCCTAATAATTTTTTCATGGCCGAATTGATAGAAGGATTACGGTACTTTAGGTATCAGTGTGATAGCTTAAAATTGATTATGCAAATTAGGTAATTAATATGTACAGATTTTAACCCACAATTAATCAGGTCTGTCTATTGCCCTACAGCTTCCAAGTACAAAGTTTCATTGAAATGTGATGATTAGTACTTCAGATATCAGTATGAAAGTTGAAAATTGCTTATTTATGTAAATTAGGTGATTAATATGCATAAATATTTACAGAAAACTAATTGGGTCTCTGCATAGTTCTAGATTCATTGAAATGTGATGATTAGTACTCAAGATATGAAAATGAGGAAAATTAATTAATTATGCAAATTGGGGATTAAATATGCACAATTATTTACCATAAACTAATAAGGTCTCTGCATAGTTCTATAGGATCTATGTAGTAAGTTTCATTGAAATGTAATAATTAGTACTTGAGATATCCGTGAAAAAGAAAATGATTAAAGTCTTTCTTCCCAGTCCAGGATGATACACTCTACAACTACCACTCATCACCTAGCTAAGACCCCAAATAAGGGTGGTGTCATACCTTGCCTGTGCTGTGCTGTCCCCATTGCTGCTACGGTGACAGAGTTCGGTGTGCCCGAGAAGCTACACCAAAACCAAATTCATGGGGTAGTATGCTTTCGAAGTAAAGACCGAAACAGTTATGCATGAGAACATGAAACTTCCAAGGAGTGCTGACGGTAGAGAAATCTGTCCGCAAAGATGCTGAGACCGACTAATTGCCTATGCGCAGGGATCCTTGTAGTCGTTTGGGCTGGGTCAGCAACCAGAGTCTCTGCAAGCTCTGTGTCGAGGAAGTTGAAGTATAATAAACCTCTAATACAGTCGCAGTAATCCATCTAGCGATGGAAGTCAGGGAGGCCGGCCTATCCTACCTGCCTGAGCCATAACACAAAAACATGTGCTAGGCACCCCTAGTATGGTTTTCATAGCAACTCAGTGCTCGAACCAGGCAGAGAAGCAATTCCTCCTGATCCTCCGGGCCGACAGTATTTGACAGCCGGGGGATGACGATCGGCTAAGGATCATGTCCTGGGATTTGGTTCTTGGCGAGAAACCCGATTTGTGTCTTTAGCACAACTTGATTGTCCATAAGGGCGGCACACTCATCCGAGACAATGCCCCAAGCTCTAATCGATGCCTACCTGTGGCAAGGGCCAGTAGGAATTCGAGTGGTGCTGATCAGGGCTTAGAGCAGACAACACGACCGACAAATCCCAGTTGAGCGGTTCCCTTGTTCGGGGTCTTGGCCTCTGATTATGAAAAGCAGTAAATAGTCTCCTAGTAATAGGACAATCGGCTAGGCTTGTTCCCAAAGCGTTCTTAATGGAGGGGACAAGACCGACCTGTAGCCAATGATCGCTGCGTAGGACAAACCCACTTCGTCAAACAGGTGGACGAAGGAGTCTGCTCCCTGGCCAATAAAGGGATGGCATAGATCGATCTCCCTTCTGCTACACCAATTGAATTGTAAGGCAGCGTTGGTGGGATCCCTGGAGACAGAGCCGCCTCAAAAGGGCATCTGCCAGACTGTTCCTCACCCCTGGAAGGTGGTGTGCGGTTAGCTCCACATTGTATTCCAGACACCAAAGGAAAATTTGCTCTGCTAGGACTGACAATGATGGGAAATGTGTCCCCCCTCTTTGTGGAAGGAGACCACTGCTGCGTTGTCTGTGCGGAGCACGACTCAGTGACTTCAAACTACAGGTAGAAAGTGTGGTAGTGCTAAGTGCACTGCTTTCAGTTCGAGCCGGTTGATATGGCCGTCCAGAAACTAATGCGGGGCCATATACCTTGGGCTTGTTCATCCAATAGATGTGCTCCCCAACCTTAGAGGGAGGCATCTGTTACCAGAGTCATAGCTGCAGCGAGTGGGTTCAAGGAAACCCCCTGTCCGAGGTTGGCCAGTGACGACCACCAGAGCAGGGCTTCCTTCGCTTGGTCCAAGATCAATACCCTCCTGTCTAGTTCCCGTAGGTGAGCTCGGTGTTAGGGTAATAAGCGTTATACTGGGCGGCTGGGTAATGCGGCCCGGAAAACTACCCTTCGAACCGAGGTCATCATTCCGATGATCCGCATTAGTTCTCGTAGAGACACTGAGGGAACACTGACTCATTCGGCTAGGCTGCTTAGTGCTTGGCTAATAACCTCTTTTTTGAGTTATGTAATAACCAGTCGTCTAGGTACGGATTGATGTGTACCGACGTTTGATGAAGTAGCAGCACCAACTGTTCCATCCATTCTGGTGAAACGTAGGGGGCTGTGCATAACCCGAAGGCGCCCCCCAAAGATTTGAATATTTGGCCCAGCTGGGCGACTCGAAGGAGATGGCAATTGCCAGGTGCATCGGTATGTGCAAGTAGACCCCGCTTAAGTCTAGTGAGGCTAGCCAGTGGAAACCGTGGATGGAGAGAAGAATGCTGAATGGTGTCTCCATGCGAAACTGATCGAGGAGCACATACTGATTCAGTCTGCCTAGGTCCAGAACTGGACGCCTGCCACCTGTAGATTTGGTACTATGAACACATTTGAGTAGAAGCCTGGACTTAAGCCTGTATGGTGCCCTTTTCCAGCAAACTGTCTACTTCCTGTCTGATTGCCTCCGCCTTGCGGGAGTACCCTGGCAGTGCCCCCAATGGGGGAGACACTGACGGGGAGATGGAGATTTCAGCGGAATCCTGTAACCGTATGTCCACCTGGAAAGTCCAGGGATCGGTTACCCACTGCCTCCAAACCGGACTACACCAGCCCAATCTGTGTGCGACAGGGATATGTGGCCATGGGTTCGGCAGTTGTGAGGTGTGGGTGCTCTCTTCTCCCATGAGGTGAGTTTTCCCAAGGCCTGCAGTAGTCACTAAGTTGTGACCTGGCCACTGGCCAACCACATGCCTGTCTCCCCGGTCACAGGGCTAGTGTAAAACATGCTTCCCCGCCATCTCCCCATCAAAGAGGGTGGAAGCTGTCCAGTCTGCGTAACTGAGGTGGTGACGTACTCCCTGACTAACACACGCTTCTAAGACCGTGTCTCATTGCACAGCAGTAGCCCCGGCCAGGAGAGCCAGGTGACACTAGATGTCGCATGTAGCTGTGCTGTGGCCCACCAGTAAATGTGTCGTCTGGTCTAGGAGGCTAGTGCGTTCTGCCTTTGAGGTCTCAGAGTCCTCGGCACGCACAATAATGCGCTCCAGCAACTCTTCCCTCAGGGCTCGTCTCAGACTGAGCTGG
The DNA here is from genome assembly GCF_978046115.1 of Saccoglossus kowalevskii. Classification (NCBI taxonomy): domain Eukaryota; kingdom Metazoa; phylum Hemichordata; class Enteropneusta; family Harrimaniidae; genus Saccoglossus; species Saccoglossus kowalevskii. The sequence goes on from NC_140657.1 coordinate 33,752,695, forward strand.
CGGAAACGCCCATGGAAGGCGGCCGTCCCCCTTTACCTGGTTTGCCAAACAGAAATTCATGCTATCGGGGTCTGGGGAAGGAGCTTTGGGATCTGGTTGGGGGTATTTGGTCTCATCCCACCCTTTGGGGTCAGATCACGAAACCACACCGATCAGGTAGCGTTTGGTCCAGCTTTGCATAAGATTTACCCCATCCGGGGGCCTTAAACGCTACCTCCTCCGCGGCTTACCAACGTCCGCCCATCAACACCGTCTTTGCATCTTGCGTCCCACTCGGCCGGACAGGGGGAGACGTGTCGACATGGCTGCTTTGGATCCCGGCGCCTGTGATCCCATAAGCATTGAAGCAACAGTATGTGGTTGCCTTAGGATCGAGGGTGGGGGTAAATAAATCGTAACACTAGGAACGATGATACTTTGCATCACCCCAACGGCATGGCTCACCAAGTTATTACGGACGGAAGACTCTGAGGGACCACCCGACGCAAGCGTATTGTCTCCTATCAACTTAGATATATGAGCGAGAGCGTGTTCGACTGTATGTCCCATGACAGGGTTGGTTCCCTCTGGGATGGCCGTGGGTCAGCTAGAAGGGAGTCATAACCCACTGCGGAGCCCGGACTCAAGGGTAAATTTCTGAGTCCAGTACCGCGCAACGAACCCTGGCTGGATGAAAGTGGGGAGGAGGCACAATGTGTGCTCTGACCTGAAAGCCCTGCCCCGAAATCTAAGGCTTGGCAGCCAGCATCCTCATTGACATTAAGTGCCCGAGGTCCCAGAGGAGACTAGGTGCAACTAGCCTGAGCCTCGGCCTCACCCAAATAAGCGGGAGAGTCACAGCTGGGAATGGGGAGGTTCCCCGGAAGAGACATGTTTTGAATGCGAGTGATGCTTTTGTGTTTCTTCCTGCTTGCCGACCGAGGAGCTGCAGTGTAGACAGCTCGCTCTGTCTGCATCTGATCTACCGGGCCTGCCAGGGATGCAATTTGCCCTGACAGTCCTTCGACCAAAGCCCTCATCTGAGAGGCAAATCTGGCACTGTGCGAGGACGGATGGACAAAGGGACCTGCAACGGGCCCATAGGAGGAAAGACCTCCAGGGGCACAGCCTCGCTGTAGCAGGTAAAATCGGGTAAACCAACACCTGAAACAACAGACTATGAGGATGCCCTCTGATCAGCGGGGGTAGGCCGAAAAATATCGGTACCTCCACCGTTGGGCCTACTCAACATTTCAGTACACGAAGTACTGGTAGCCGAGCGTGAGGACTTTCCACTCATGCCAACACGCAACTCACTTTAACCGATTTTTACTGGAAGCGAGACCTTGTATGGCTCTGGAAAACATTCCAAGCCTCAGAACTCCAGTAAAAAACACATGCCTCCAAGGTAAAAACCCTGAACCACTTCACGCAGTCACGACAAAAATAGCATTTCGGATGCGGGTTCTATGCTGGTAAATTCTGATTATAACCACTGCACAGTTGCCTCGGAAAACGAGGAGACAAAACCGGCGGCGAGCCTCTGGTGCTGCCATTAGATCTATCCATTTCCAAAAACATTGGTAAAGCATAAAATGAACACAACATGTATGAGGGAAGCGAAATACAGTTGGAAAAGGTGACGCAGAAAAAAACAACAATGTGGATAACCTGTGTCGCTGGTTTTTTTTTTTTTTTTGTGTGAAAAATTATACACACAAAGAGGCAAATCGACACAGGGGTAAAAAATAAGAAAAACTTATCCTACCAGCCACAGTGTCAGCTATCGCTGGCCGCGGTAGCAACCCAAGCCAAAAATAGGAATCAAAGAAAGCTTAGAAAGAACTCCCGTGTGCTGATAGTATTGAAGACACATTAAAAATTAATTAAAAATTACTTGTACATGAGATGTTGGATGGAAAAGCTGAAAACTAATTATGTAAATCAGGTAACTAATATGAACAGAACAGAACAGAACAAAAAAATTATGAATTATTATGCTAATTGGAAAATTAATATGAACAAATTTTAACCCAAAATTAATCAGGCCTGTCTATTGTTCGAGAGCATTTATGTACCAAATTTTATTCAAATGTGATGATCAGTAATTGAGATATCAGTGTTAATTAATTATATTAATTAGGTGATTAATAAGCATAAATATTTACCAAAAACTAAATGGGTTTCTGCATAGTTCTCTTTAAAAGTTTCATTAAAATCCAATTTGTGGTTCTTTATATATCAGTAGAACAAATTATGTAATTAATATCCAATTAAAACTAATCAGGTCTCTGCATAATCCTAGAAGATCTATGTAGCAAGTCTCATTGAAATATGATGATTACTACTTGATATATCAAAAGCTGAAAATTAATTAATTATGCATATTAGGTAATTAATATGTACTCATATTACCCTAAAAACCATCAGGTCTGTGCAGTGTCCTATGACACCTATGTACCAAGTGTCATTGAAATGTGATGATTACTACTTGATATATCAAAAGCTGAAAATTAATTAATTATGCAAATTAGGTAATTAATATGTACTCATATTACCCTAAAAACTATCATGGCCTGTGCAATGTCCTGTGACACCTATGTACCAAGTGTCATTGAAATGTGATGATTACTACTTGAAATATCAAAAGCTGAAAATTAATTAATTATGCAAATTAGCTCAATCATATATACATGTACTGATATTACCCTAAAAACTATCAGGTCTGTGCAGTGTCCTATGACATCTATGTAACAAGTGTCATTGAAATGTGATGATTACTACTTGAAATATCAAAAGCTGAAAATTAATTAATTATGCAAATTAGGTAATTAATATGTACTCATATTACCCTAAAAACTATTATGGCCTGTGCAGTGTCCTATGACACCTATGTAACAAGTGTCATTGAAATGTGATGATTACTACTTAATATATAAAAAGCTGAAAACTAATTAATTATGCAAATTAGGTAATTAATATGTACTCATATTACCCTAAAAACCATCAGGTCTGTGCAGTGTCCTATGACATCTATGTACCAAGTGTCATTGAAATGTGATGATTACTACTTGATATATCAAAAGCTGAAAATTAATTAATTATGCAAATTAGCTAAATCATATATACTGATATTACCCTAAAAACTATCAGGTCTGTGCAGTGTCCTATGACATCTATGTACCAAATTTCATTGAAATGTGATGATTACTACTTGAAATATCAAAAGCTGAAAATTAATTAATTATGCAAATTAGGTAATTAATATGTACTCGTATTACTCTAAAAACCATCAGATCTGTGCAGTGTCCTATGACATCTATGTACCAAGTGTCATTGAAATGTGACAATTACTACTTGAAATATCAAAAGCTGAAAATGAATTAAATATGCTAATTAGGGAATTAATATCTACTGATATTACCCTAAAAACTATCAGGTCTGTGCAGTGTCCTATGACATCTATGTACCAAATTTCATTGAAATGTGATGATTACTGCTTGAAATATCAAAAGCTGAAAATTAATTATGCTAATTAGGTAATTAATATGTACTCATATTACCCTAAAAACTATCAGATCTGTGCAGTGTTAATATGTACTCATATTACCCTAAAAACCATCAGGTCTGTGCAGTGTCCTATGACATCTATGTACCAAGTTTCATTGAAATGTGACAATTACTACTTGAAATATCAAAAGCTGAAAATTAATTAATTATGCTAATTAAGTAATTAATATCTACTGATATTACCCTAAAAACTATGAGGTTCGTGCAGTGTCCTATGACATCTATGTACCAAGTTTTATTGAAATGTGATGATTAGTACTTGAGATATCAGTGGAAAAGCCGAAAATTGATTAATCATTATGCAAATTAGGTAATTAATATTGGACAGATTTTTACCCAAAACTAATCAAATCTGCGCATTAGTTTGGAGCATCTATGCACCAAGTTTCATCAAAAACTGATGTATGGTTCTTGAGATATCAGTGGAACAGGCGGACACACACACACACACACACACACACATACAGACACACTAACTGCAAAGACTCCCTTTTTGTGCTTCGCACACGGGAGTCAAAACACAGGCATTCCAGGCAGAGCCGCTAGACCAATCTGATTAAAATCTGATGTAGTGTACGGCTTTAATTATTTTGGCTATAAACTTATTTTAATTTTATTTTTATTACTTTTGTTATTAATGCCTTTTTATTTTATTATTTTACTTTGATTTTGATTTTGTGATTTTTTTTAATTCCGCCCTACCTACATCTGACCCGATGCCTATGTAACGAGATTTCAACGAGACCCACTATCGACGATTTTAGTCAACGAATCACAGACCTCCTTCTATAGCGCACATGATGACGTCACTGGGCGGAGTCGGGTGGCAAACACACTCAAATAAAATGGCGGATTATACCGACGTTAGCGACCGAGAATAACACGGCTTTTCGGTAAGTTTATCATTGTCAAATGCAACGAAAATCATTTTTATGTTAATATTGTGGCTCGAATGGTTCGACTTTAGATCGTTCTTTTGCATAGTTATTCTGGGAGTGACGATTTAGTTTCCACCGTTTCGGCCGAACACCAGTATTTTTTTCCAGTCGCCTGCCCTGGAGACGGGTGATGTTTTGTTGACGATCGGGCCAACATCGTCTGCGGTATTGAAGCCGTAGCTGTAAATATTCATCAAATTGTATCAACATTTTGTACATTATACAATAACTCTTTATTAAAGTAATTGAGCTGATTTGGACTGGAATAAAATATTTTTTATTGGAACACATCGCAATTGATCAGGAAATATTTTTTTGCTCCAATTTTCTGCGCCGATGCCGTGGGCCGGTGACCGTTATACAATTTAAAATCAGTTTGCATTGTTTACTATAGCTGTTTACAGTGCTCTAATCATTACGATTTACTTATTTTTTTGCTTCCATTCTAGATAATTATGCTCAGTGATGTAAAATTGAAGCGATGACTGAATGAACGAACCTTGGCTGGCGAAGATGTATCTGGAAGTGTACACATTTGTTGGAAGTGAAAAAAATATTTAATGTAATGACAAAAATTGTAAAATGCTGTGGAATTTCTTTTGCAAATAAAAATATACTAGCAATTTTCTATTAATGGTTTATTCAAGTGGGCAAAATATAATGTACAGAAAGATTGCCCGTAGAGTATCGCGACACTGAAAAGTAAGCAACCGACAGCCTGTATAAAAGGGGGGCTGTGATTGGCTGTTACTTACGCGAGATTTGAACGGGACTTACATAGGCGTCAGATCAGATGTAGGTAGGGCGGAATTAAAAAAAATATCAAAATCAAAGTAAAATAATAAAATAAAAGGGCATTAATAACAAAAGTAATAAAAAATAAAATTAAAATAAGTTTATAGCCAAAATAATTAAAGCCTGTACACTACATCAGATTTTAATCAGATTGCCGCTAGACTTAATCCCCGTTGATGCGGAGAAAAGAAAAGAGTGAAGGTTAAGGTGAGGTGGCGTCGCCACAATACCTCGGTCACGTGGTTAATGACGTAAGGGAAACAAATCTTGGGGTCATGGGGCTTCCCCTGACCTAGATTTTATCTCTCCGTTATTGGCAGAATCGCTGATTGATGCCCACAGTTCAAAATAGTCATTTTGACTGACCGGAGCACAAATATTATCCCAAAATAATCAAACTCTGCATAGTCCTTGAGTATCTATGTAGCAAGTTTCATTGAAATGTAATGCTTACTACTACAGTACTTGAAATATCAAAAGCTGAAAAATTAATTAATTATGCGAATTAGGTAATTAATATGTACTGATATTACCCTAAAAACTATCAGGTCTGTGCAGTTTCCTATGACATCTATGTACCAAGTTTAATTGAAATGTGATGATTACTGCTTGAAATATCAAAAGCTGAAAATTAATTATGCTAATTAGGTAATTAATATGTACTCATATTACCCTAAAAACTATCAGATCTGTGCAGTGTCCTATGACATCTATGTACCAAGTGTCATTGAAATGTGATGATTACTACTTGAAATATCAAAAGCTGAAAATTAATTAATTATGCAAATTAGGTAATTAATATGTACTGATATTACCCTAAAAACTATCAGGTCTGTGCAGTTTCCTATGACATATATGTACCAAGTTTAATTGAAATGTGATGATTGGTACTTGAGATATCAGTGGAAAAGACTAAAGACAAGTTCTTTATATGTAAATGAACTTCACTGTAGCTTTAAGATTGGTTGGTGTACTTTGGCAATGCTATGGCAACTGATAACAGCATATAATCAATTTTTGTTGGTTGAGGATTGTAGAAACATATGATATTCTAGTGATTTCTACAAGCCATCCAAAACCTTCTGAAGCCAAGGCAACATGATGAATTCCCAACATCTTGATCTACCTCAGATACAATAGTACAACTTGTAGTCGCAAATCGGTCTATGATTAATGAAAACACTAGCTTCTATATGTAATTCTGCAATATATCATCCTATTCATACATAAAAGCTCTCGTCAGATCGCGTGCAGACAATGAAGTGCCAACAATGTCAATTTAGCAGACCGCAATAACAGTACAACTTTATACCTTTATTGCGTAATAATTCCTTCCAACAGTTCATTAACAGGTAGGTAAATACAAGTTTCAAATCTTCAAGTTTGCTGTATAAGTGAAGTAAGAGAACCGTCTAAATGAAATAGAAACCACAAAACTACTATGTAGCCGTCCAGTCTTGTAAACACACCGCTGAGTCCTAATCCTGCCACCAATAGAGGCACCCCCTAATGGCCTGCCTAGCTAAATGTGATTTCTCACTAACTGTGCTATATTCAGAACACTTAGCATAGTAAAAAATACAATTCAAGGCAATGCAAAACCAGACAACTGTCATAGTCACTTAAATTGGCGGCTACACAACTCTGAGCAATGCGACACTGATAGACTTGTATCTCTCAAAAGCCAACATCTGTAGTAACCATAGCTAATCCTCCCATAATTCATCTGTAAACAGCCGAAATCTGGTTCCGGAATGCCAGAACTGCTTGATTTCAAAAAGGGTCGACATTTGGCTATCTTGAATCAGATTGTGAAACAAATTGATGTACATATGTACATTATGATGTATGTGTGAAGTTTGAATGTAATCGGTCAAGACATGTCTAAAATATAGGTCACGCGCACACAGATGTACACACAGAGGTCAATCCATAAGTCCCTGTTTTCAGACTGCGTACAAACAAGCACTAATAAATAAGATGTTCTTTATTAAAGAGTCAGAGATACTTACTCAATACCAAGATCAACTTCTGGGATACCAGACAACATCTGATGTGACATCATTTCTTCTGTTTTTTGTGAAGATGACTCAACTTGTAATCTAGCTGGAAGTTCATATAATAGATCCTCAGCAGATTTGAGCCTGAAAATGTGACAAGCAGACCACTTATAACTGGATTTATACGCTTATCGATACTGATCTTTTAAATATGGTTGTTGTTATAATATTGAAAAACTTCTAGGGGTCCACTTTTAAAAAGTTCAGACTGAACAATAACCAATTAAAATTACCTGTCTAAAAACTTTATCACAATGAAAAAAACACAGTTGTTAGTCTGTAGCCATAGACTTAGTGTCTATTTTTTGTTGATTATTTATGGATAATTTACAGATAATTTCCAATAAAAATTGTACAGGTTTGTAGAAATTTTACCTGTCAAATGGAAGTTCCTATCTGTCTAAAATGTGGTGTGCCTGTCTAAAATGACAGGTAGCAAGTGGCTGGATGAAAGCCTGGACCAATGACAAAATAAAACAAATTTTGTAAAACTGAACCATGGGGGGGGGGGGGGAAATTATTTTAAATTTCAAAAACAACACATTCAAAAAGGTATGTTACAAGAGATATTACAAGAAATTACACCACACTCTTCTAGAATAGTGTTCAGTGTCACCTCTGCACTCACCTTCTTTCTTCCTCTTTTGTCATTGCTTTACCTTTCCTTTTGGCCATCTGTTCTTCAATGTACTTCATCCTAGAAAACAAAACAACAAAATGTTTGCCACCTGAAATATCAAGATTTGATTAATGGCAAAAATCACTATGATTCCCTGACGTAAAGACTCCAAGTGGAATTGTCACTGTGATTCCCTGTCTTAAGGACCCCAAGTGGAATTGTCACTGTGATTCCTGTCTTAAGGACCCCAAGTGGATTTGTCACTGTGATTCCTGTCTTAAGGACCCCAAGTGGATATGTCACATATGAACATAAGATATGAACAGAATACTTACATATCGGCATCTTCATCTCGTCTGTTTGTTTCGGCTGCAAATGTACTTCCCATATCAACAACATCACGATCTGTATCCTCTTCAGATCTAAAACAAACCATACAGTCAAGCTCAATATATAAATAATGGGTGTCTGATTTCACAGAGATTAAAGTCTACAAGATTATATATTGTATATAGTATAGTTTAGAGAAGTATTAAAGTCAGCGATAATTTCATTTTTTTTTTACCCCAGTGTTATTTTTTTGCCACAGCAGTTACAAGAAATAAAAGGCATACATAGGTGAATGATATAATTTTTTTTTCTGCAATCTTGCCATGTTGGCCACATTGTACTAACTTAGTGAATCTTTATCAGCAATGAGACTCATGTTCCTATTCACAATATTTCACTAACTAGTAACAGAATGGGCAAATCTACTTCTTAAATATGGATATTTTATTTTAGCAATGTCAACATTTAAAATTGTTCGTAAATACAACATACATAATGTATGATTACTGTATATCTAAAGTGATACAGTTATATCTAAAGTGATACAGTTATATCTAAAGTGATACAGTTATATCTAAAGTGATGTGATACAGTTATATCTAAAGTGATACAGTTATATCTAAAGTGATACAGTTATATCTAAAGTGATACAGTTATATCTAAAGTGATACAGTTATATCTAAAGTGATACAGTTATATCTAAAGTGATACAGTTATATCTAAAGTGATACAGTTATATCTAAAGTGATACAGTTATATCTAAAGAGATACAGTTATATCTAAAGAGATACAGTTATATCTAAAGTGATACAGTTATATATAAAGTGATACAGTTATATATAAAGTGATACAGTTATATCTAAAGTGATACAGTTATATCTAAAGTGATACAGTTTATCTAAAGTGATCCAGTTATATATAAAGTGATCCAGTTATATCTAAAGTGATACAGTTATATCTAAAGTGATCCAGTTATATATAAAGTGATCCAGTTATATCTAAAGTGATACAGTTATATCTAAAGTGATACAGTTATATCTAAAGTGATACAGTTATATCTAAAGTGATACAGTTATATCTAAAGTGATACAGTTATATCTAAAGTGATACAGTTATATCTAAAGTGATACAGTTATATATAAAGTGATACAGTTATATCTAAAGTGATACAGTTATATCTAAAGTGATACAGTTATATATAAAGTGATACAGTTATATCTAAAGTGATACAGTTATATACAAAGTGATACAGTTATATCTAAAGTGATACAGTTATATATAAAGTGATACAGTTATATCTAAAGTGATACAGTTATATCTAAAGTGATACAGTTATATCTAAAGTGATACAGTTATATCTAAAGTGATACAGTTATATCTAAAGTGATACAGTTATATATAAAGTGATACAGTTATATATAAAGTGATACAGTTATATCTAAAGTGATACAGTTATATCTAAAGTGATACAGTTATATCTAAAGTGATACAGTTATATCTAAAGTGATACAGTTATATCTAAAGTGATACAGTTATATCTAAAGTGATACAGTTATATATAAAGTGATACAGTTATATATAAAGTGATACAGTTATATCTAAAGTGATACAGTTATATCTAAAGTGATACAGTTATATCTAAAGTGATAGAGTTATATCTAAAGTGATACAGTTATATATAAAGTGATACAGTTATATATAAAGTGATACAGTTATATCTAAAGTGATAGTTATATATAAAGTGATACAGTTATATCTAAAGTGATACAGTTATATATAAAGTGATACAGTTATATCTAAAGTGATACAGTTATATATAAAGTGATACAGTTATATATAAAGTGATACAGTTATATCTAAAGTGATACAGTTATATATAAAGTGATACAGTTATATATAAAGTGATACAGTTATATCTAAAGTGATACAGTTATATCTAAAGTGATACAGTTATATCTAAAGTGATACAGTTATATATAAAGTGATACAGTTATATATAAAGTGATACAGTTATATCTAAAGTGATACAGTTATATCTAAAGTGATACAGTTATATCTAAAGTGATACAGTTGACTGTAGTGCTTTAATATTAGATTAATACTATTGTCAAGACAACAAATGTCAACTAATAATTATCAACAGAAAAGTAACTTCTGCCAAATATTGTAGTTTCCTTTAGGCATCCAGCATGGTTACTTTTTTAGTAACCATGTTTGAATAGATTTGAACATTTTTATTTGGAAACACAGCGCATAGGTTATCTCTTAGTGAAAACAGGTCAAACAAAGGCCAAAACATTGCTTGAAAGTACTTTTGTTGGGTAATTTCATGCTTAATAATGTGTGGACATTCGGGCATTTTCACTGCCAGTCAATCATCATGTTGAAAATAAGGGCTGGTACATGTGGTACACGTCTTAGTAATGCAGAACGTTCTGTGATGTAGCTCCGCCCTCAAGGACATACATTTGATGTTTGTCATTCTGATGAAGTAAGGGTTTCTTAATGCCATATTCCCTTCTAATAAATCAAATCCTTTCATGCATATGCAAGGTCTTGCAGTAAGCAGAAAATCACCTAATGGCCTGGAAGAGGTTGAATTTTGAATGATGTCATATTCATGTCATATACATGAACTAATAGAGACATTTTACCAAACACAGAAGTGGTTATAGTCATATTCATGTCATATACATGAACTAATAGAGACATTTTACCAAATACAGAAGTGGTTATAGTCATATTCCTGTCATATACATGAACTAATAGAGACATTTTACCAAATACAGAAGTGGTTATAGTCATATTCCTGTCATATACATGAACTAATAGAGGCATTTTACCAAATACAGCAGTGGTTATAGTCATATTCCTGTCATATACATGAACTAATAGAGACATTTTACCAAATACAGAAGTGGTTATAGTCATATTCCTGTCATATACATGAACTAATAGAGACATTTTACCAAATACAGCAGTGGTTATAGTCATATTCCTGTCATATACATGAACTAATAGAGACATTTTATCAAACACAGAAGTGGTTATAGTCATATTCCTGTCATATACATGAACTAATAGAGACATTTTACCAAATACAGCAGTGGTTATAGTCATATTCCTGTCATATACATGAACTAATAGAGATATTTTACCAAATACAGCAGTGGTTATAGTCATATTCCTGTCATATACATAAACTAATAGAGACATTTTACCAAATACAGAAGTGGTTATAGTCATATTCCTGTCATATACATGAACTAATAGAGACATTTTACCAAATACAGCAGTGGTTATAGTCATATTCCTGTCATATACATGAACTAATAGAGACATTTTACCAAATACAGCAGTGGTTATAGTCATATTCCTGTCATATACATGAACTAATAGAGACATTTTACCAAATACAGCAGTGGTTATAGTCATATTCCTGTCATATACATGAACTAATAGAGATATTTTACCAAATACAGCAGTGGTTATAGTCATATTCCTGTCATATACATAAACTAATAGAGACATTTTACCAAATACAGAAGTGGTTATAGTCATATTCCTGTCATATACATGAACTAATAGAGACATTTTACCAAATACAGCAGTGGTTATAGTCATATTCCTGTCATATACATGAACTAATAGAGACATTTTACCAAATACAGCAGTGGTTATAGTCATATTCCTGTCATATACATGAACTAATAGAGACATTTTACCAAATACAGCAGTGGTTATAGTCATATTCCTGTCATATACATGAACTAATAGAGACATTTTACCAAATACAGAAGTGGTTATAGTCATATTCCTGTCATATACATGAACTAATAGAGACATTTTACCAAATACAGAAGTGGTTATAGTCATATTCCTGTCATATACATGAACTAATAGAGACATTTTACCAAATACAGCAGTGGTTATAGTCATATTCCTGTCATATACATGAACTAATAGAGACATTTTACCAAATACAGAAGTGGTTATAGTCATATTCCTGTCATATACATGAACTAATAGAGACATTTTACCAAATACAGCAGTGGTTATAGTCATATTCCTGTCATATACATGAACTAATAGAGACATTTTACCAAATACAGCAGTGGTTATAGTCATATTCCTGTCATATACATAAACTAATAGAGACATTTTACCAAATACAGCAGTGGTTATAGTCATATTCCTGTCATATACATGAACTAATAGAGACATTTTACCAAATACAGCAGTGGTTATAGTCATATTTCTGTCATATACATGAACTAATAGAGACATTTTACCAAATACAGAAGTGGTTATAGTCATATTCCTGTCATATACATGAACTAATAGAGACATTTTACCAAATAAAGCATTGGTTATAGTAATATTCCTGTCATATACATGAACTAATAGAGACATTTTACCAAATACAGCAGTGGTTATAGTCATAATCCTGTCATATACGTGAACTAATAGAGACATTTTACCAAATACAGCAGTGGTTATAGTCATATTCCTGTCATATACATGAACTAATAGAGACATTTTACCAAATACAGCAGTGGTTATAGTCATATTCCTGTCATATACATGAACTAATAGAGACATTTTACCAAATACAGAAGTGGTTATAGTCATATTCCTGTCATATACATAAACTAATAGAGACATTTTACCAAATACAGCAGTGGTTATAGTCATATTCCTGTCATATACATGAACTAATAGAGACATTTTACCAAATAAAGCAGTGGTTATAGTCATATTCCCTGTCATATACATGAACTAATAGAGACATTTTACCAAATACAGCAGTGGTTATAGTCATATTCCTGTCATATACATGAACTAATAGAGACATTTTACCAAATACAGCAGTGGTTATAGTCATATTCCTGTCATATACATGAACTAATAGAGACATTTTACCAAATACAGAAGTGGTTATAGTCATATTCCTGTCATATACATAAACTAATAGAGACATTTTACCAAATACAGCAGTGGTTATAGTCATATTCCTGTCATATACATGAACTAATAGAGACATTTTACCAAATAAAGCAGTGGTTATAGTCATATTCCCTGTCATATACATGAACTAATAGAGACATTTTACCAAATAAAGCAGTGGTTATAGTCATATTCCTGTCATATACATGAACTAATAGAGACATTTTACCAAATAAAGCAGTGGTTATAGTCATATTCCCTGTCATATACATGAACTAATAGAGACATTTTACCAAATAAAGCAGTGGTTATAGTCATATTCCTGTCATATACATGAACTAATAGAGACATTTTACCAAATACAGAAGTGGTTATAGTCATATTCCTGTCATATACATGAACTAATAGAGACATTTTACCAAATAAAGCAGTGGTTATAGTCATATTCCTGTCATATACATGAACTAATAGAGACATTTTACCAAATACAGCAGTGGTTATAGTCATATTCCTGTCATATACATGAACTAATAGAGACATTTTACCAAATACAGCAGTGGTTATAGTCATATTCCTGTCATATACATAAACTAATAGAGACATTTTACCAAATACAGCAGTGGTTATAGTCATATTCCTGTCATATACATGAACTAATAGAGACATTTTACCAAATACAGAAGTGGTTATAGTCATATTCCTGTCATATACATGAACTAATAGAGACATTTTACCAAATACAGCAGTGGTTATAGTCATATTCCTGTCATATACATGAACTAATAGAGACATTTTACCAAATACAGCAGTGGTTATAGTCATATTCCTGTCATATACATAAACTAATAGAGACATTTTACCAAATACAGCAGTGGTTATAGTCATATTCCTGTCATATACATGAACTAATAGAGACATTTTACCAAATAAAGCAGTGGTTATAGTCATATTCCCTGTCATATACATGAACTAATAGAGACATTTTACCAAATACAGCAGTGGTTATAGTCATATTCCTGTCATATACATGAACTAATAGAGACATTTTACCAAATAAAGCAGTGGTTATAGTCATATTCCTGTCATATACATGAACTAATAGAGACATTTTACCAAATACAGAAGTGGTTATAGTCATATTCCTGTCATATACATGAACTAATAGAGACATTTTACCAAATAAAGCAGTGGTTATAGTCATATTCCTGTCATATACATGAACTAATAGAGACATTTTACCAAATACAGCAGTGGTTATAGTCATATTCCTGTCATATACATGAACTAATAGAGACATTTTACCAAATACAGCAGTGGTTATAGTCATATTCCTGTCATATACATAAACTAATAGAGACATTTTACCAAATACAGCAGTGGTTATAGTCATATTCCTGTCATATACATGAACTAATAGAGACATTTTACCAAATACAGAAGTGGTTATAGTCATATTCCTGTCATATACATGAACTAATAGAGACATTTTACCAAATACAGCAGTGGTTATAGTCATATTCCTGTCATATACATGAACTAATAGAGACATTTTACCAAATACAGAAGTGGTTATAGTCATATTCCTGTCATATACATGAACTAATAGAGACATTTTACCAAATACAGCAGTGGTTATAGTCATATTCCTGTCATATACATGAACTAATAGAGACATTTTACCAAATACAGAAGTGGTTATAGTCATATTCCTGTCATATACATGAACTAATAGAGACATTTTACCAAATACAGCAGTGGTTATAGTCATATTCCTGTCATATACATGAACTAATAGAGACATTTTACCAAATACAGAAGTGGTTATAGTCATATTCCTGTCATATACATGAACTAATAGAGACATTTTACCAAATACAGCAGTGGTTATAGTCATATTTCTGTCATATACATGAACTAATAGAGACATTTTACCAAATACAGCAGTGGTTATAGTCATATTCCTGTCATATACATGAACTAATAGAGACATTTTACCAAATACAGAAGTGGTTATAGTCATATTCCTGTCATATACATGAACTAATAGAGACATTTTACCAAATACAGCAGTGGTTATAGTCATATTCCTGTCATATACATGAACTAATAGAGACATTTTACCAAATACAGAAGTGGTTATAGTCATATTCCTGTCATATACATAAACTAATAGAGACATTTTACCAAATACAGCAGTGGTTATAGTCATATTCCTGTCATATACATGAACTAATAGAGACATTTTACCAAATAAAGCAGTGGTTATAGTCATATTCCCTGTCATATACATGAACTAATAGAGACATTTTACCAAATACAGCAGTGGTTATAGTCATATTCCTGTCATATACATGAACTAATAGAGACATTTTACCAAATAAAGCAGTGGTTATAGTCATATTCCTGTCATATACATGAACTAATAGAGACATTTTACCAAATACAGAAGTGGTTATAGTCATATTCCTGTCATATACATGAACTAATAGAGACATTTTACCAAATAAAGCAGTGGTTATAGTCATATTCCTGTCATATACATGAACTAATAGAGACATTTTACCAAATACAGCAGTGGTTATAGTCATATTCCTGTCATATACATGAACTAATAGAGACATTTTACCAAATACAGCAGTGGTTATAGTCATATTCCTGTCATATACATAAACTAATAGAGACATTTTACCAAATACAGCAGTGGTTATAGTCATATTCCTGTCATATACATGAACTAATAGAGACATTTTACCAAATACAGAAGTGGTTATAGTCATATTCCTGTCATATACATGAACTAATAGAGACATTTTACCAAATACAGCAGTGGTTATAGTCATATTCCTGTCATATACATGAACTAATAGAGACATTTTACCAAATACAGAAGTGGTTATAGTCATATTCCTGTCATATACATGAACTAATAGAGACATTTTACCAAATACAGCAGTGGTTATAGTCATATTCCTGTCATATACATGAACTAATAGAGACATTTTACCAAATACAGAAGTGGTTATAGTCATATTCCTGTCATATACATGAACTAATAGAGACATTTTACCAAATACAGCAGTGGTTATAGTCATATTCCTGTCATATACATGAACTAATAGAGACATTTTACCAAATACAGAAGTGGTTATAGTCATATTCCTGTCATATACATGAACTAATAGAGACATTTTACCAAATACAGCAGTGGTTATAGTCATATTTCTGTCATATACATGAACTAATAGAGACATTTTACCAAATACAGAAGTGGTTATAGTCATATTCCTGTCATATACATGAACTAATAGAGACATTTTACCAAATACAGCAGTGGTTATAGTCATATTCCTGTCATATACATAAACTAATAGAGACATTTTACCAAATACAGAAGTGGTTATAATCATATTATATGTCAATAATTACCCAACATGTTAGGGTATTATTAATGTGACAGGGTCATCACCTATGCATGCAACGATAACAACATAACAATGCATGCAAAAAATGCAAAGGTTCATGGGTAGAAGTTTGTTTTTAAACAATGACACAACGCCATTTGCTGCATGCATAAAAGACAACTCCCCCGCTTTAGATCACTGAACTGCATGCAGGATTTTCAATCAATGTTTCATTTTATTGTCTCATCTGCATTTGATTAAACATTGTATGCAATATAGTATTTTGTTGAGAACCCAAAACCATCCATCAGGATTCAACACAGATAACTCAAGAAAACCATAACTATTGAACTTGGTTCATAGCTGAAGTTATATCACAAGTTGAAGACTTTATCAGCAAAATTTCAGAAGATACATGTATTAAATATATTATATATATTAATTTACAGTATAAGGTGACATATGTCAGCATTTATATACACTACCTGTCTCTGTTTCTGTCTTTGATTTGTTTCATATCTACCAAGCCTCCAGTCTCCAGCTTGAAAGGATCATTCTAACAAGAGAAGTGTATCTATATATGTTAAATATCACAATTAGTTTTCATTTGTTGTACACATGTAAGTGAAGACAGTTATTTATTAGAATGACATTGAAACAACATGTGATGACCATGTGATACTCATTGCTGACCATGTAATAGTCATGCAATGTTCATGTGATACAAGTGGTAATAAAGTAAATCCAATTAATTTATCAATATTTACTATAAGGAGGCAGCCATCCTTTAGCCATTTTTTAGTTTCATTTAAATCAGAGGGAAAAATACCAAAATTTCACAGCCAAACGATCGTTGGGGTAACATTAAGCTAACTGTTTGGCAAAATTTGTTGTTTTTGTTTGGGAAAATCCCTTGCATACAAACACCTAATTATACAAAGAACATAGAGCACTTTCCTGCAGTATTTGAAACCAAGATCATCATCCTTTAAAGCCATATTCAAGATGGCTGCTCCCATATAGTAAATTTATATCGGCAAATTGACCGCATTTATCTTATTACATGTATGCCAGCTGACTGTGTTACCGTATTACCCAGGGCACGCGCCCAGGGGCCTGGACTTACAAAATCAGGAACAATTGGGGGTGGGCGCTTACCCGAGGACCACCCCAAAAAGATTTTAAAAAGTTGTTTTTGTGATCGTATGATAAGGTCAAATAAAGGAATGCTTTCGTACACTTTGTACACGAACTTATTTTTTGATTTATGCGAGGTTTCAATAAACGGTCAAGAACTGTGGGAACACTAAGACACAGGGTCGAATTTCAAGAATAAAACTTGTTTTATGTCAGCGAATGAAGTTGTATTACTCACTGAAATTGGCTACAAAGTATGGTAAGTATTGTAATCAATGCAAGGTTACTTTTTTAGTAACCGTGATCAGTACAAGTCGAAACGGTCGGTAAAAACGACCGCTTGAAATCCAAAATGGCGATGACCTAATTAGCATAATTTTGTTCACGCAGACAGGGTTATGAAACAAAACTTTTATTACTGATGTGAAATGTTTACAAACTATTGTGAATACATAAACATATCCAAATGGCAATACATAAAAAACAGACTGAAAATAAACTCTGGTCGACCTCATTAACATGATTTATTCACGCACCCACACACATGACAAAATTGTGATGCAACAAGTGACCATCGTCGGCATGCCTCATTATGGTTATCGTAATGGACTTGAGGTCGGCAAAATGTTTTTTCTTCAAAGTCAGAAAATTAATCCACATGACCGTAATGCCATAGCTGTGATGAAGGATGCAAAGAAAGTAGCAAGTTTACGACCTGATATCTCAAAAGTGCTAGCTCATGTTCACAGTCAGCTGGCATCGGTGTCGCTGGGTGTATATGATCATAGATGTACTAGACGTACAGAAGAGCATCGCCAGGCGATGGACGCGGAGCTTTTTGGCAACGACCGCAAACGTATCCATGTCTAGCCATTGGTTGGCCACGTAGAGGTCAAAATACGCGTTCTAGTTTTACGTATTAAGTTTGGCTCTTCCGTTTCACCCCCTCCGGAATGTTCTACTTTTGCAGCCTAATCGCAGGTTTTTCAAAAAACGTTGAAAAAACACAAGAATTAGTAGAAATGTTCCTGTTTTGGGAGGATTATTGATAGAGAATAATTTCTTTATTACAAAAATGATGAAAAACCGCAAGTTTTTGCCTTAGTTATTTTTTTATTGACGAAAAACTGCGAACTCGGCAAATATGGTTGTACAACTTCCCTTTATCATATACACCCAGCGACACCGATGCCAGCTGACTGTGTCAGCGAAGTGCTACGTTTTGAAACCAAAGCTAAGTGCTTCAAACCACTCACCAAGGTATGGATTATTGCAATATTGCAATATTGGATTCATCGTGAATGAAGAGAAAGCAGAACGTGTGCGCCACATGCTGCGTGGTTCATCTTACGTCGTTAAGTTCCAATGAGTTTTTACGTAAAAACACAAACAAAACAAAACAGCCATTTTCAGGGCCACCACACACTCCAAAAAGAGAACTACCATAACAAACACACTATTTAAATAAATCAAACGTGTTCGTTTTTGACAAATAAAACTTTATTGTTGACCCCGTTCTTGGCTAAAAATCACCCTGGGCGTTTAACCGATGATGTCCCCAACATGTAACTTTTGTGAAAACAGGGGGGTGGGCGCTTGCCCAGGGAGGGGCGCGTGCCCGGGGTAATACGGTATATACTTACTATGGTAAGTTCCTCTGCTTTAGTAATCTTTTTACCAAAAGCCAACCCGACTGCACTGTAAAATAAAGTACAATAATTGAAATCACATACATTTTTGTACATGTAGCTCCATATGATAATACATGTATGTTTACAAGAAGAAATGGCAGGATGTTTTATTCATGTCAAATGCACAGATATATAATGTACAATGATAACATATTTTCACATTATCTTTCTGTGATTAAAGTGTGATTGAAGTCCAAACTTCAGTTCAGATATATACATGTACAATGTAGAACAATCACAGTGCCTGCTTTATGCTGGGGTAGATAATATGGCATTTCCAGTTTGTTTACTGAATTATGCTTGGGTAGTAAATATGGCATTTCCAGTTTGTTTACTGAATTATGCTTGGGTAGTTAATATGGCATTTCCAGTTTGTTTACTGAATTATGCTGGGGTAGTTAATATGGCATTTCCAGTTTGTTTACTGAATTATGCTTGGGTAGCTAATATGGCATTTTCAGTTTGTTTACAGAATTATGCTTGGGTAGCTAATATGGCATTTCCAGTTTGTTTACTGAATTATGCTGGGGTAGCTAATATGGCATTTCCAGTTTGTTTACTGAATTATGCTTGGGTAGCTAATATGGCATTTTCAGTTTGTTTACTGAATTATGCTGGGGTAGTTAATATGGCATTTCCAGTTTGTTTACTGAATTATGCTGGGGTAGCTAATATGGCATTTCCAGTTTGTTTACTGAATTATGCTTGGGTAGTTAATATGGCATTTCCAGTTTGTTTACTGAATTATGCTTGGGTAGATAATGTGGCATTTCCAGTTTGTTTACAGAATTATGCTTGGGTAGCTAATATGGCATTTCCAGTTTGTTTACTGAATTATGCTGGGGTAGCTAATATGGCATTTCCAGTTTGTTTACTAAAATATGCTTGGGTAGCTAATATGGCATTTTCAGTTTGTTTACTGAATTATGCTGGGGTAGTTAATATGGCATTTCCAGTTTGTTTACTGAATTATGCTGGGGTAGTTAATATGGCATTTCCAGTTTGTTTACTGAATTATGCTTGGGTAGATAATGTGGCATTTCCAGTTTGTTTGCAGAATTATGCTGGGGTAGTTAATATGGCATTTCCAGTTTGTTTTACTGAATTATGCTTGGGTAGCTAATATGGCATTTCCAGTTTGTTTACTGAATTATGCTGGGGTAGCTAATATGGCATTTCCAGTTTGTTTACAGAATCATGCTTGGGTAGCTATTATGGCAATTCCAGTTTGTTTACTGAATTATGCTTGGGTAGCTAATATGGCATTTTCAGTTTGTTTACTGAATTATGCTGGGGTAGCTAATATGGCATTTCCAGTTTGTTTACAGAATCATGCTTGGGTAGCTATTATGGCATTTCCAGTTTGTTTACTGAATTATGCTTGGGTAGCTAATATGGCATTTTCAGTTTGTTTACTGAATTATGCTTGGGTAGTTAATATGGCATTTCCAGTTTGTTTACTGAATTATGCTGGGGTAGTTAATATGGCATTTTCAGTTTGTTTACTGAATTATGCTGGAATAGCTAATATGGCATTTCCAGTTTGTTTGCAGAATTATGCTGGGGTAGCTAATATGGCATTTCCAGTTTGTTTACTGAATTATGCTGGGGTAGCTAATATGGCATTTTCAGTTTGTTTACAGAATTATGCTTGGGTAGCTAATATGGCATTTCCAGTTTGTTTACTGAATTATGCTTGGGTAGTTAATATGGCATTTCCAGTTTGTTTACTGAATTATGCTTGGGTAGATAATGTGGCATTTCCAGTTTGTTTACAGAATTATGCTTGGGTAGCTAATATGGCATTTCCAGTTTGTTTACTGAATTATGCTGGGGTAGCTAATATGGCATTTCCAGTTTGTTTACTGAATTATGCTTGGGTAGCTAATATGGCATTTTCAGTTTGTTTACAGAATTATGCTTGGGTAGTTAATATGGCATTTCCAGTTTGTTTACAGAATTATGCTTGGGTAGCTAATATGGCATTTCCAGTTTGTTTACAGAATTATGCTTGGGTAGTTAATATGGCATTTCCAGTTTGTTTACAGAATTATGCTTGGGTAGTTAATATGGCATTTCCAGTTTGTTTGCAGAATTATGCTGGGGTAGCTAATATGGCATTTCCAGTTTGTTTGCAGAATTATGTTGGGGTAGTTAATATGGCATTTCCAGTTTGTTTACTGAATTATGCTTGGGTAGCTAATATGGCATTTCCAGTTTGTTTGCAGAATTATGCTGGGGTAGCTAATATGGCATTTCTAGTTTGTTTGCAGAATTATGCTGGGGTAGTTAATATGGCATTTCCAGTTTGTTTACTGAATTATGCTTGGGTAGCTAATATGGCATTTCCAGTTTGTTTACTGAATTATGCTGGGGTAGCTAATATGGCATTTCCAGTTTGTTTACTGAATTATGCTTGGGTAGCTAATATGGCATTTCCAGTTTGTTTACAGAATTATGCTTGGGTAGCTAATATGGCATTTCCAGTTTGTTTACAGAATTATGCTTGGGTAGCTAATATGGCATTTCCAGTTTGTTTTACTGAATTATGCTTGGGTAGCTAATATGGCATTTCCAGTTTGTTTACTGAATTATGCTGGGGTAGTTAATAAGGCATTTTCAGTTTGTTTACTGAATTATGCTTGGGTAGCTAATATGGCATTTCCAGTTTGTTTACTAAATTATGCTTGGGTAGTTAAAGGCCCAGTAGCTGTAATGAAAACGTTTCTAACGGCGTTCTAAATAACTATTTTGGGTTGAAAACTTGTTGCATTTATCTTTGAAATTGCTTATCTCCTGTTATAATAAAATTTACATCGATCTCTGTGCGGATACGAATGCAGAGAAAATGCTCACGATTGAACTCAACGCCATATTTCTAGGTGGTCTGACTGCATTGATGCTGCAGTTCGGCGTCTTCTACACCGATCTGACGCATATCGCGCTAGGTGTGCAGGGAGTTTGTTAGAAATTTCGAACGTTTCGAAGTCAATTGTCGATTGCCACGTATTTTACGGATATATTAAATCGTTTCAGAGACCCGTTTACTAAATAATGATAAATGAAACTTAGAAAGCTTGTAAGAACAAACTGGGCCCAAATCGCACAAATTGCAATAAGTTTACGCTGGTTCAGATGGAGTTCTACGCGTCATTTTATCGCGCTCAAGGACGTTCTATTTTCGAACTAGTTGATACCGGAAATAACGCAACTACTTTCGAACAATTTTTCACTAAAATATGTGATTCAAAGGCAACCCAAATTGTAAAAAGCAATATCAAGGTCCGCGTATAAACACTGTTGTAAAGAGGCGGCGGAGCGGAATTTTAGCCAAAATCGGCTAGTAAGGCGTCATATGACACAGGTTTGTGCTGGGACAGCGCTTCCGGTGACGACACAACGGTAAGGCGTCATATGACACAGGTTTGTGCTGGGACAGCGCTTCCGGTGACGACACAACGAAGTACTCGGAATTGCGCATGCGCAAACAATCAGTAATGACGTATGATGGTTTAACAAACGGAGGTCAGGGTACGTACAATAAACACTTCACGATGTTGATTCAGTGCTTTTAGCGAGCTTATAAAGCATACAGAAGGGCCCGGTACCAAATAATTGAACTAGTTTCAGCTAATAGAACGGAAATAATTGCTATTCATGTAGAACACATTTGCAATAAAAAAAACTAGGTCGTTACAGCTAGTGTATCTTTAATACAGCATTTCCAGTTTGTTTACTGAATTGTGTTGGGGTAGCTAATATGGCATTTCCAGTTTGTTTACTGAATTATGCTGGGGTAGCTAATATGGCATTTCCAGTTTGTTTACTGAATTATGCTTGGGTAGTTAATATGGCATTTCCAGTTTGTTTACTGAATTATGCTGGGGTAGTTAATACAGCATTTCCAGTTTGTTTACCGAATTATGCTTGGGTAGTTAATATGGCATTTCCAGTTTGTTTACTGAATTATGCTTGGGTAGTTAATATGGCATTTCCAGTTTGTTTACTGAATTATGCTGGAATAGCTAATATGGCATTTCCAGTTTGTTTACTGAATTATGCTTGGGTAGTTAATATGGCATTTCCAGTTTGTTTACTGAATTATGCTGGGGTAGCTAATATGGCATTTCCAGTTTGTTTACAGAATTATGCTGGGGTAGCTAATATGGCATTTCCAGTTTGTTTACTGAATTATGCTGGGGTAGCTAATATGGCATTTCCAGTTTGTTTACTGAATTATGCTTGGGTAGTTAATATGGCATTTCCAGTTTGTTTACTGAATTATGCTGGGGTAGTTAATATGGCATTTCCAGTTTGTTTACTGAATTATGCTTGGGTAGATACATGTAATGTGGCATTTCCAGTTTGTTTACTGAATTATGCTTGGGTAGTTAATAAGGCATTTTCAGTTTGTTTACTGAATTATGCTGGGGTAGCTAATATGGCATTTCCAGTTTGTTTACTGAATTATGCTTGGTAGTTAATATGGCATTTCCAGTTTGTTTGCAGAATTATGCTGGGGTAGTTAATATGGCATTTCCAGTTTGTTTACTGAATTATGCTTGGGTAGCTAATATGGCATTTCCAGTTTGTTTACTGAATTATGCTGGGGTAGCTAATATGGCATTTCCAGTTTGTTTACTGAATTATGCTTGGGTAGTTAATACAGCATTTCCAGTTTGTTTACTGAATTATGCTGGGGTAGTTAATATGGCATTTCCAGTTTGTTTACTGAATTATGCTTGGGTAGCTAATATGGCATTTCCAGTTTGTTTACTGAATTATGCTGGGGTAGCTAATATGGCATTTCCAGTTTGTTTACTGAATTATGCTTGGGTAGTTAATATGGCATTTCCAGTTTGTTTACAGAATTATGCTTGGGTAGTTAATATGGCATTTCCAGTTTGTTTGCAGAATTATGCTGGGGTAGCTAATATGGCATTTCCAGTTTGTTTGCAGAATTATGTTGGGGTAGTTAATATGGCATTTCCAGTTTGTTTACTGAATTATGCTTGGGTAGCTAATATGGCATTTCCAGTTTGTTTGCAGAATTATGCTGGGGTAGCTAATATGGCATTTCTAGTTTGTTTGCAGAATTATGCTGGGGTAGTTAATATGGCATTTCCAGTTTGTTTACTGAATTATGCTTGGGTAGCTAATATGGCATTTCCAGTTTGTTTACTGAATTATGCTGGGGTAGCTAATATGGCATTTCCAGTTTGTTTACTGAATTATGCTTGGGTAGCTAATATGGCATTTCCAGTTTGTTTACAGAATTATGCTTGGGTAGCTAATATGGCATTTCCAGTTTGTTTTACTGAATTATGCTTGGGTAGCTAATATGGCATTTCCAGTTTGTTTACTGAATTATGCTGGGGTAGTTAATAAGGCATTTTCAGTTTGTTTACTGAATTATGCTTGGGTAGCTAATATGGCATTTCCAGTTTGTTTACTAAATTATGCTTGGGTAGTTAAAGGCCCAGTAGCTGTAATGAAAACGTTTCTAACGGCGTTCTAAATAACTATTTTGGGTTGAAAACTTGTTGCATTTATCTTTGAAATTGCTTATCTCCTGTTATAATAAAATTTACATCGATCTCTGTGCGGATACGAATGCAGAGAAAATGCTCACGATTGAACTCAACGCCATATTTCTAGGTGGTCTGACTGCATTGATGCTGCAGTTCGGCGTCTTCTACACCGATCTGACGCATATCGCGCTAGGTGTGCAGGGAGTTTGTTAGAAATTTCGAACGTTTCGAAGTCAATTGTCGATTGCCACGTATTTTACGGATATATTAAATCGTTTCAGAGACCCGTTTACTAAATAATGATAAATGAAACTTAGAAAGCTTGTAAGAACAAACTGGGCCCAAATCGCACAAATTGCAATAAGTTTACGCTGGTTCAGATGGAGTTCTACGCGTCATTTTATCGCGCTCAAGGACGTTCTATTTTCGAACTAGTTGATACCGGAAATAACGCAACTACTTTCGAACAATTTTTCACTAAAATATGTGATTCAAAGGCAACCCAAATTGTAACAAGCAGCCTGTCGGCTGAGATAGCTCCGCTGTTAGCAATGCACATTTCAATTAAAGAACAGAAGACATCATTAGAAAATGAACAATATGTATAATATCAAAGCAATCGGACTTGCAGTTTTTAACAAGAAGTCGAAAATATCACTTTCTACCAAAAATGACAAAAATATTCACCAAAATTAGAGAATTGAAGATATCATCAGGAAATGAACAAATCTGAGAAAGGTCTACATGTAGTATCTATATATGTAATATCAAAGCAATTGGACTTGCGGTTTTTAACAAGAAGTCGAAAATATCACTTTCTACCAAAAATGACAAAAATATTCACCAAAATTAGAGAATTGAAGATATCATCAGGAAATGAACAAATCTGAGAAAGGTCTACATGTAGTATCTATATATGTAATATCAAAGCAAATGAACTTTTGGTTTTTAACAAGAAGTAGAAAATATCACTTTTTACCAAAAATTACAAAAATATTCACCAAAATTAGAGAATTGAAGATATCATCACAAAATGAACAAATCTGAGAAAGGTCCACATGTAGTACCTATATATACAATATCAAAGCAATCGGACTTACAGTTTTTAACAAGAAGTCGAAAATATCACTTTTTACCAAAAATGACAAAAATACTCACCAAAATTAGAGAATTGAAGATATCATCACGAAATGAACAAATCTGAGAAAGGTCTACATGTAGTATCTATATATGTAATATCAATGCAATTGAACTCTTGGTTTTTAACAAGAAGTCGAAAATAACACTTTTTACCAAAAATTACAAAAATATTCACCAAAATTAGAGAATTGAAGATATCATCAAGAAATGAACAAATCTGAGAGAGGTCCACATGTAGTACCTATATATGTAGTATCAAAGCAATTGGACTTGCGATTTTTAACAAGAAGTCAAAAATATCACTTTTTACCAAAAATGACAAAAATATTCACCAAAATTAGAGAATTAAAGATATCATTACGAAATGAACAAATCTGAGAGAGGTCCACATGTAGTACCTATATATGTAATATCAAAGCAATTGCACTTGCGGTTTTTAACAAGAAGTCGAAAATATCACTTTCTACCAAAAATGACAAAAATATTCACCAAAATTAGAGAATTGAAGATATCAACATGAAATGAACAAACCTAAGAGAGGTCTACCCAAGGTACATATACACCAAGTATCAAAGCATTCAGGCTTGTAGTTTTCAAGAAGAAGTCGAAAAAGTAAAACATTGACACGGACGACGGACGACGGACAACGACGGACGACGACGACGGACGCCGACGGACAATCACTCATATGATAAGCTCCGCTCGACAAAGTCGACAGCGGAGCTAAAAAGCAATATCAAGGTCCGCGTATAAACACTGTTGTAAAGAGGCGGCGGAGCGGAATTTTAGCCAAAATCGGCTAGTAAGGCGTCATATGACACAGGTTTGTGCTGGGACAGCGCTTCCGGTGACGACACAACGGTAAGGCGTCATATGACACAGGTTTGTGCTGGGACAGCGCTTCTGGTGACGACACAACGAAGTACTCGGAATTGCGCATGCGCAAACAATCAGTAATGACGTATGATGGTTTAACAAACGGAGGTCAGGGTTCGTACAATAAACACTTCACGATGTTGATTCAGTGCTTTTAGCGAGCTTATAAAGCATACAGAAGGGCCCGGTACCAAATAATTGAACTAGTTTCAGCTAATAGAACGGAAATAATTGCTATTCATGTAGAACACATTTGCAATAAAAAAAACTAGGTCGTTACAGCTAGTGTATCTTTAATACAGCATTTCCAGTTTGTTTACTGAATTGTGTTGGGGTAGCTAATATGGCATTTCCAGTTTGTTTACTGAATTATGCTGGGGTAGCTAATATGGCATTTCCAGTTTGTTTACTGAATTATGCTTGGGTAGTTAATATGGCATTTCCAGTTTGTTTACTGAATTATGCTGGGGTAGTTAATACAGCATTTCCAGTTTGTTTACTGAATTATGCTGGGGTAGTTAATATGGCATTTCCAGTTTGTTTACTGAATTATGCTTGGGTAGTTAATATGGCATTTCCAGTTTGTTTACTGAATTATGCTTGGGTAGTTAATATGGCATTTCCAGTTTGTTTACCGAATTATGCTTGGGTAGTTAATATGGCATTTCCAGTTTGTTTACTGAATTATGCTTGGGTAGTTAATATGGCATTTCCAGTTTGTTTACTGAATTATGCTGGAATAGCTAATATGGCATTTCCAGTTTGTTTACTGAATTATGCTTGGGTAGTTAATATGGCATTTCCAGTTTGTTTACTGAATTATGCTGGGGTAGCTAATATGGCATTTCCAGTTTGTTTACAGAATTATGCTGGGGTAGCTAATATGGCATTTCCAGTTTGTTTACTGAATTATGCTGGGGTAGCTAATATGGCATTTCCAGTTTGTTTACTGAATTATGCTTGGGTAGTTAATATGGCATTTCCAGTTTGTTTACTGAATTATGCTGGGGTAGTTAATATGGCATTTCCAGTTTGTTTACTGAATTATGCTTGGGTAGATACATGTAATGTGGCATTTCCAGTTTGTTTACTGAATTATGCTTGGGTAGTTAATAAGGCATTTTCAGTTTGTTTACTGAATTATGCTGGGGTAGCTAATATGGCATTTCCAGTTTGTTTACTGAATTATGCTTGGTAGTTAATATGGCATTTCCAGTTTGTTTGCAGAATTATGCTGGGGTAGTTAATATGGCATTTCCAGTTTGTTTACTGAATTATGCTTGGGTAGCTAATATGGCATTTCCAGTTTGTTTACTGAATTTATGCTGGGGTAGCTAATATGGCATTTCCAGTTTGTTTACTGAATTATGCTTGGGTAGTTAATACAGCATTTCCAGTTTGTTTACTGAATTATGCTGGGGTAGTTAATATGGCATTTCCAGTTTGTTTACTGAATTATGCTTGGGTAGCTAATATGGCATTTCCAGTTTGTTTACTGAATTATGCTGGGGTAGCTAATATGGCATTTCCAGTTTGTTTACTGAATTATGCTTGGGTAGCTAATATGGCATTTCCAGTTTGTTTACAGAATTATGCTTGGGTAGCTAATATGGCATTTCCAGTTTGTTTACTGAATTATGCTTGGGTAGTTACAATCTGATTAAAATCTTATGTAGTGTACGGCCTTTAATTATTTTGGCTATAAACTTATTTTAATTTTATTTTTTATTACTTTTGTTATTAATGCCCTTTTATTTTATTATTTTACTTTGATTTTGTGATTTTTTTTAATTCCGCCCTACCTACATCTGAACCGATGCCTATGTAACGAGATTTCAACGAGACCCACTATCGACGATTTTAGTCAACGAATCACAGACTTCCTTCTATAGCGCACATGATGGCGTCACCGGGCAGAGTCTGATGGCAAACACACTCAAATAAAATGGCGGATTATACCGACCGAGAAAAACACGGCTTTTCGGTAAGTTTATCATTGTCAAATGCAACGAAAGTCATTTTTATGTTAATATTGTGGCTCGAATGGTTCGACTTTAGATCGTTATTTTGCATAGTTATTCTGGGAGTGACGATTTTGTTTCCACCGGTTCGACCGAACACCAGTGTCTTTTTCCAGTCGCCTGCCCTGGAGACGGGTGATGTTTTGTTGACGATCGGGCCAAAATCGTCTACGATATTGAAGCCGTAGCTGTAAATATTCATCAAATTGTATCAACATTTTGTACATTATACATTAACACTTTATTAAAGTAAATGAGCTGATTTGGACTGGAATAAAATATTTTTTATTTGGAACACATCGCAATTTTAGAGATTTTGTATTATTTAGTAATTTAGTGATTGTATTTGTTATTTAGTATATTGTGTTTTTGTTTTGTTTTTTTTATATATATATTTCTCCTTGTACTTTGTGACCATTTTCTTTCCCTCCGGGGATTGTGTAAGAGTCAATAAGTAAATAAAGTAAGCGATCAGGAAATATTTTTTTGCTCCAATTTTCTGCGTCGATGCCGTGGGCCGGTGACCGCTATACAATTTAAAATCAGTTTGCATTGTTTACTATAGCTGTTTACAGTGTTCTAATCATTACGATTTACCTTTTTTTTGCTTCCATTCTAGATAATTATGCTCAATGATGTAAAATTGAAGCGATGACTGAATGAACGAACCTTGGCTGGCGAAGATGTATCTGGAAGTGTACACATTTGTTGGAAGTGAAAAAAATATTCAATGAAATGTCAAAAATTGTAAAATGCTGTGGAATTTCTTTTGCAAATAAAAATATACTAGCAATTTTCTATTAATGGTTTATTCAAGTGGGCAAAATATAAATGTACAGAAAGATTGCCCGTATACACTGAAAAGTAAGCAACCGACAGCCTGTATTAAAAGGGGGACTGTGATTGGCTGTTACTTACGCGAGATTTGAACGGGACTTACATAGGCGTCGGATCAGATGTAGGTAGGGCGGAATTAAAAAAAATCAAAATCAAAGTAAAATAATAAAATAAAAGGACATTAATAACAAAAGTAATACAAAATAAAATTAAAACAAGTTTATAGCCAAAATAATTACAGCCCGTACACTACATCAGATTTTAATCAGATTGGGGTAGTTAATACAGCATTTCCAGTTTGTTTACTGAATTATGCTGGGGTAGTTAATATGGCATTTCCAGTTTGTTTACTGAATTATGCTTGGGTAGCTAATATGGCATTTCCAGTTTGTTTACTGAATTATGCTGGGGTAGCTAATATGGCATTTCCAGTTTGTTTACTGAATCATGCTTGGGTAGCTAATATGGCATTTCCAGTTGTTTACAGAATTATGCTTGGGTAGCTAATATGGCATTTCCAGTTTGTTTACTGAATTATGCTTGGGTAGTTAATACAGCATTTCCAGTTTATTTACTGAATTATGCTTGGGTAGTTAATATGGCATTTCCAGTTTGTTTACTGAATTATGCTGGGGTAGTTAATATGGCATTTCCAGTTTGTTTACTGAATTATGCTTGGGTAGTTAATTAATATGGCATTTCCAGTTTGTTTACTGAATTATGCTTGGGTAGTTAATATGGCATTTCCAGTTTGTTTACTGAATTATGCTTGGGTAGTTAATATGGCATTTCCAGTTTGTTTACTGAATTATGCTTGGGTAGTTAATATGGCATTTCCAGTTTGTTTACTGAATTATGCTTGGGTAGTTAATTAATATGGCATTTCCAGTTTGTTTACTGAATTATGCTGGGGTAGTTAATATGGCATTTCCAGTTTGTTTACTGAATTATGCTTGGGTAGTTAATATGGCATTTTCAGTTTGTTTACTGAATTATACTAGGGTAGCTAATATGGCATTTCCAGTTTGTTTGCAGAATTATGCTTGGGTAGCTAATATGGCATTTCTGATTTGTTGATAATTGAAAAATCATCTGTATCAATTTTTGTTCATGATTTTAAGATTGTGCTTAAATGATATTCATACCTCACTCCACTTTGTCTTTTTCGGAACTTCTGAGCTTCTTTGGTCTCTTCTAATATTGCTCTAAAAAACAAAAGCATATGAATAATTACTGCAATATTGTGACATTAAAGGTGACATTAAAGTTCAAAAGAATAGGACAATTACAGACAAAACAGAGTAGATCTGAATAAATATTTATTGTATGACTGTTGATCACACCTCACATTTCATGCTTAGGATTGCTCACACTAGATACTTTTGGTACAACTGTGTCAGCAGATCTTGGGCTGCATGCATGCCAAACTCAGCTACCTCATGCAAGAATACAGTCAAACTCATCCAGAAAAAAATAGTCAAACTCGGCTAGTTGTAATTGTGGAAGTGTGAAGCGGTCAACAACTATAACCTTCTAGCTTTCATGTCTGTCTAGTGTTTATATGTGGTGACACAATGCTCACTACTGCATCACTGACAACCCTTGTCGCCCATTCATATTTTATTTTTTACTGTGATATGACTCCAGCAGTTTGTACTTTATTGAATGAAATTTTATTTCACCAAAAAACAAAAACAACGGTAAAGGTAGAAGTTGCACAGGTAGTAAATACATATAAATAAATAAACAATTAAATAAATAAACAAATAAATAAATATATAACGAATTCCAATGTTTTGTTGCAGAGTATTTAAGACTGTGTTGGTTGAGTGTAAGATTCAGTTTTGGAGTATAATAGTTCAAGCTACATGCTAAACGGGTTTGATAATTATGGGACAAAGGATCCAAATAGTTGTAAATATCATGTACAAAATATTTATTGCTAAGATCAAAGACAAATAAACTGGTTTGTAACTTGCAGAGTGAAAAAATATCTAGTATTCTTAGTTTTTTGAAAAGAGGAGCAGCATATATTGGTTGCAGTAGAGTAGCATATGTATTACCCCAGATTTCCAGGCAATATGTAATGTGTGGTAGAATTAAGGAATTGTATAAGAGAATTAGGATATTCCTAGGTACAAAATGACGTAGTTGTGAAATTAATCCAATTTTTGGTGCGATAACTTTGCAAATTTTATCAATGTGGGCTTTCCATGACATATTCTGGTCAATGGAGACGCCAAGGTAATTGACAACATATACGCCCTCTATCGGTGACCCGTTAATTTCCAGGCTGCCCTCAGTAGTGGCCGATCGTTGTGGTGTTTTAATTATCATGTAATTTGTTTTTTCAGAATTGATAGTAAGTTTGTTAGCACTGCACCATGCACGAACCCTTTGAAAATCATTATCAATTTCTGAGAGATTGATTTTATTGTTTTGAATGAAATAAATAGGTTAGTATCGTCAGCAAAGCAAAGAGTCGAAAATGAAAGGAATTGGTAGAGTTGGCTATATCATTAATGTATATTAAAAATAAGATTGGACCTAGAATCGATCCTTGCGGAAACCCGCAGGTAATAGGTCGTGGCAAAGATGAAGTGTTTTCAATACATACAAATTGTTGGCGATTACAAAAGTAGTTTTTAAACCATAATAGAGGAAGACCTCTAATACCATAGTGTTCTAAATTGCAGCACAGTATTTCATGATTAATGGTGTCAAAGGCTTTTTTGAGATCGATAAAAATACCAAAGGTGATATGGCTGAGATCCAGTTTGTCAGCTGTGTTGGACACCAGGTCAGCCAAGGCAAGTTTTGTACTGTGTTTTTTACGGAAGCCAAATTGAGTATCAATGAGTATGGATTTTTTCTCAAGATATGTAATTAATTGCTTATTAACGATTGATTCGCATACTTTGCTCAAAATAGGTAGAATGGATATTGGACGGTAATTGTTGACATCATTTACGGAACCTTTTTTATAAATGGGACCTTCGGTATTTTAAGAGCATTAAGAAATATACCTTGGCGAATTGAACAATTGATAATGTGGGCAAGGGGGTGAGAAATGATATGGCTAGCATGCTAGACAATTTTAGGGGGGACACCATCATGTCCTACTGATTTTCCAGGATCTAGGGCAGTGATTTCATTGAATATATCACTCTCATTCACAGGACGAAAATAAAAAGAGTCACGATAATTGCCAGTTAAATATTCAGTAAAATTGCCTGGGGCAGTAATGTTATCCGTGAGTTTTGATCCGATATTGGTGAAAAAATGGTTAAACTCTTCAACAATATCTGTTGTTTCTGTCAGGATTTTTTCACAGGGCAAATGACTAAATGAATTTAAAGTACGTTTAAAGTACGTAGTGATGTTTTAGTTGATTTATTTAAAATATTATTTATTACTCGCCAAGTTTTGTTAGTATTGTCATGCACGGACTTAAATTTATTTGAATAATAGCGTTTCTTTGCTGACTTGAGGAGTTTAGTCAAAAGGTTTCTATATGTTCTATATTCTGTTTGTTTTTCAAAGTTGCCAGGATTTTTTTTCATCTTGGCAAATAATTTGTGTTTGGTTTGGACTGATTTAATTATACTATTTGACAACCATGGTTTAGATGGATGTTTTAATTTCCTTTTGTTTAATTTGACCTGCAAATGCTTACACAAAACCGTATAAAATAAGTCATAAAATGTATTATATGCATCACTAGGGTTGGAGAGATCATACACTGGCTGCCAAGATATCTCGTTCAAGTCTGCAATAAACATGGATTGGTTGTAATTAGTATAGTCATACTTCAAGACCGTATCCTCTTTTTTTTAAAAGCGTGCTGAAAATTTTTAAAATTACAAAAAATGGGAAAATTGTCGGTAATATCTGTGTGAATAGTTCCACTTTGTATAAAATAGCCGTATGCATTCGTAAGAACGTGATCAATTGCAGTACTAGAAGTATCAGTGACCCAAGTAGGTGTGTTGATAATTTGGAAAAAATTGTACGAATTGAGAATAGTGTTGTAGTGAGTGGCAGGTGGGGAATCAACAGACGTGTCAAAGTTCACGTCGCCAAGTATAATAGAATCAATAGCCTTGGCCGACAATTGGTGTAGACATAGCTCCAAACTGTCAAAATATTCATGATATGGGGTGTTAGGTTTATGGTACTTAATGCCTATGATAATCTTTTTGTTGTTTATGCAGGTTTCCACAAGGATCGCTTCACAGTGCATAATTTTGAATGTGTTAATACGGGTAAAAGACAAGGATTCGTGAATGTACAGTGCTACGCCTCCGCCTTTTGAAATGTCACGGTTACATGTAATTAAATTATAAGGCGGTAAATTATACTGAGAGCAGTTAGAGTTTGAATTCAGCCATGTTTCGGTCAGGCCAAGAAAAAGAAAATTATGTTTTATGACACTCAAAAAAGCAATAAGTTCATCAAAATGTTTAGATAAAGATCTGATATTAAAATGAATTAAATTATGCGAGAAATTTGAAAAGTTAGAATGTGAATTGAATTGGTCAACTGAGTAAAAATTAAGTTATACTTAACGATGGCATTGTCATTTTGTGTATCCATAATAGTTCAGGTTGTGACTTAAACGTTTATTATATCTACGTGTATTAGCTGTTGGCGGTGGTAACATCAGAAGACAGTTGTCGAATACGCTCAATATCTTTAAGTGATGTTATCCTTAGAGCACTGGTTCCCTCACATTGTCGTACATAAATCTTACTGCCGACTGTCCATATTAACTTCCATCCACACTGTTTTATGGCCACATTCGCATTGTGAAATAGGTGTTTGTTGGCAGCTGTTAGGTTCTCGATGATATAAACGGTATTTGTTGTATTGCGGTCTATATTTATATCCTTTGTTGATTTATTTTTTATATTTTTTCTTGCGCTGTACAGTTTATTGCGGACAGATCTTCAGACAAATCGCACGATAATAGGTGCTGGTCGCGGGCCTGGTTTTGATGGTAAGCGATGGTTTACGTCAATGTCGTCAGATATAATTTTGATTCTGGCAGAGTCCGCGACTTGCACAGCCAACTTCATATACAATACAATACAATAATACTTTATTAAGATCGTAAAGAAATTACAATCTTTTTTGGGCTCTGAGTAATAAAGTTAAATTAATAAACATGAACACAAATTAATTATAGTATCAAGAAAACAAAGAAAGTTACTAAATGCTTCTTTTCAGGTTTGCATTATCAATGTATTGGATTAGTGTTTTCAGTATATGTTTATCTGATACGTTGATGATTCTGTTTTGTCCATCTTATGTAAAGTAGTAAATATTTTGTTAAATTCATCGTAAAGAGTCTTTTTTTCAGAAGAATAAGCTTTACAAGATGTAATGAAGTGGATTTCATCCTCTAATACATTGCATGTTTTGCATAGTCTCTTGCAGAGTGGTGTTTTTGGACGAGTATGTCTTCCTACTTCAATCTGTAATTTGTGGCAACTAAGTCGTAATCTTGCTAGTGTTTCAACATCATTGAGTTTATTTAATTTAGTTAAATATGGTGCTTGTTTAATTTCATTGTTTATTTGCCTGTATGTCCGTAGTTTTGAAATCTCTCTGTTATTGTCTTGATTCCATAGTTTATTGTAGTAGTCTTTAGATATCTGATATAAATGGTCTTTATTAATGTTATCGATGTCAATGTTGTATGTTGTTTTGATGTTGTTGAGTTTTTACAGCCAAGGGTTAAGATAACACTGTTGTTTCAGCTCCATTAAAGCGTCATATGCAAATGTTATTGATCCACTCTTGGTGATGTGCTGATAATATTTTATGGCTCTTTGTTGTACTATGGATAAGAGTGGCAGTCTTCCTAATTCCATTCGACATCCGATGTTGCAGCTTTTGTTGTTTAGGGATAATATCTGGCAACAGAGTCTTAGGTGACATTTTGCAGTGTCTGTGTGGTCCCATTGTTGTATGTTTATATGTATTCCCCATATTTCTGAGCCATATAATAGTATAGGTTGTTGTATAGTATCAAATAGTTTGGTCTTCAATCTGATGTTGATAGATTACGTTCTGCTTTTTTTGCTTTATCTGCCAGTATTTGTGTTGTTTTTGTCATGGTGCCATTGGAGTTGATGTTGATGCCCAGATATGTGAACTGATTTGTTTTCTGTAGTATTGTTTTGTTGTATGTGAAAAAAGTATTCTCTGATTTATGTCTGTTTTTTGTGAACGTCATTGTTTTTGTTTTTTTTCTGTGTTTACTGTCAAGCCCCATTTCTCTGTGTATTGTTGTAGTGAGTTGATGTTTGCTTGGAGTCCAGACTTTGACTTTGACAGCAAGGCTATATCATCAGCATACATCAGATTTGATATAGCTTTATTGTTGAGTTTTGGCATATGGTCTGTGTTGAGGTTGAGGTCTTCTGATAGGTCACTTATAATAAATACATTGAAAAGTGTTGGGCTCAGGGGGCAGCCTTGTTTCACTCCATTTTCTAATTGGAATAGTTGTGAGATTTTTCCATCCAAATTTAACGCGTAAAAATAGAACGCGTATTTTGACCTCTACGTGGCCAACCAATGGCTGGACACGTACACGTCGTCCATCGGGCCATTCCAGTTTATATCTGCACCCCCTGTTGATGTGGTCGGATTTCCAGCACTGTATGATGGGGAAAATAAGCCGGAATTCCAACTGTATATGGAGAAACAGAATCTGGAAATCCAGATGAGTATGGAAAAAAAATTCCTGGAAATCCAGGTAGTTATTGCTATTAAAATAAAATATGGCCTAATTTATCTCACCACATACCGGTTGATGAGGTTGGATTTCCAACAGTATGACTAAAAAAACTTGGAATTCTGACTGTATATGGTATAAAAATTGGGCCAATATGAAATAGGTATTACTGAAATTAGATAAGGATGGTGGCACGAATGAGCTCATCAACACCGTGAATCAGGACCAGTTTGGATTTCCATTATCAAATTTAAAATTTTGAACTTGGTAAATTAGCATATGATGAGAGTTATATTTGGAAATCCTACTCTGTATGGTGGCACAATGGAACTCATCAACACCATAAGTAGAAACTATAGTTTTGGATTTCCATTACTGTATGGTGAATGGTGATTTGGAAATAGAACTTTGTATGACTTATACACCCATGGAAATTATACCCTGTATGAAGTAAACACAGAAGCTCATCAACAGGAGGGGGTGCAGATATAAACTGGAATGGTCCATCGCCTAGCGATGCTCTTTCGTTTCTCCCCCTCCGGAATGTTCTACTTTCGCAGCTTAATCGCAGGTTTTTCGAAAAACGTCGAAAAAACACAAGAATTAGTAGAAATGTTCCTATTTTGGGCGGATTATTGATAGAGAATAATGTCTTTATTACAAAAATGCTGAAAAACCGTGAGTTTTTGCCTTAGTTAGCTGACTGTATATGTGTACTTCTTAAATACAACATCTGAGTCACTTTTCCCACCATGTTTTAACATAATGAAATCAAAACTTTAGTATAGTAATACAGCATACCTTGCTTCTTCTGTGATTTCTTCGTCTTCGTCAGAATCACTCGACACTTTCCGACGACGAAATTGTTTACGTTTACTCGACGCCATTTTAAATCTCGTCCCATTCTCAATGAGGCTCGAGAGGGCGTCATTATAATCAAGATTAAACTCGTACCTTGTCCCATGAGCAATCTCGTCCGTGTATGAGGCTAACCCGAATCGTATTGGGTAACTCTTTTACAAAGGGTCAGTTGTTTTATTTTGAATCATGGAGGCAACAAACGTTTTTGGTGACAAGCAGAAAAATCTAACGTTACCTTCCGTCGTTCACTACTAATATATTTCCTGTCATTATTTATCGCCTAGAGGGACGACCGAGTAAGTCACAATCTTTATTGATATCGTATCCCCTCTGGGATCTAGATTAGAATACAATACGGATATAAGGAACAATAAAATACATAACGAATAATAATAATAAAGAAAAGAAATAAACAGTAATACTGTGAAAATATTATTATATAAATATTTGTTGGTGTTATTTTGAGGCAGCTGGTAAATTGCTTTTCATGAAGTTCTCTCTTTTAGTGAAACAGTCGCTGATAAACCTGGGAATTGCTTGGACAGTTTCAGAATTTTTGTTATTGAGAAGTGCTTTCAGATTACCGGATAAGTTTAAGTTTTCAAACAAAGCATCTCTTTCAAATTTGTACAGATTACAATTGAAGAGGAAGTGTTCTTCGTCTTCAATTTCATTGGAGTCACAGACAGGGCATGTTCTATTTAAAATATATATGTTGTGATATCGCCCAATTTCAATCTAAAGTATGTGGGCACTTATCCTCAGTTTAGTCATTGATGATCTGTGGATGGGGTTTTTAATAATTTCAAGGTATTTTTCAAGTGCAAAATCAGTTTCAGCTGTCTGTAGGTACGAAGTTTATTTTTGTGATTAGTGCCTTTATTGTCATTATGCATTGTTTCTGTGCAGTGTTTTTCAAACATATTTTTTAGTTTTTTTTTTGTAGCTAATGGGATAATACTGTTTTTTTCGCAAACATCACTAATTTCTAAAAGATTCAGTAATTTGTTGATGCCTGTGGTCCAATTACTGATGTTTTCTTTGTCCAAATTGGTGCCAAGTTATAGGCCTCAGAATATTTTCATCGATATGTTTTATTTTCAGCCCGTAGTTAATCATATGTTTGATGCTTGAGATAATAAGTGGATATCTTCCCAGTTCAAGTAAACATGCCAGGTTTGTAGCTTTACAGTTTACTTGTAGTAGGTACTTACACATTTTGTGATGTAATTTTTCCATAGGCAAGGATTATTTAAACAAGTCTGTTGAGTGCATGTTAATAATATCGCTTGCCCAGATTTCACTACAGTAGAGTAAAATTGGTTTAACCATAGCATCAAACAACTTCAGATGTGTTTTGATTGGGATATTTGGGTCTGCATAGAGTAATTGTTTTAGTTTAAAAAGTACTTTCATTGCTCAGTGACTAAGGTCTTCTTGAGCTCTGTTCAGTTTACCAGTAGCATTGATTTTATCACCAAGGTAGGTGTATGATGAGACGTTTTCCAATTTTTGGCTATTAATTTGAAATCTGAACATACTTAGTATTTTACCTTGCTTGTTAAAAATGATAATTTTTGACACATTGATATTTAGTTTCCATTGTTTGCAGTATGTTTCCACTGTGCGTATTGCATTTTGCATACCATTTTTAGACTGTGATAGGAGGAGGGGGTCATCCGCATACATCAAACATGACAAATGATAGTTTAAAAGTAAAGGAGGTTCATTATTGGATGATTCTATCTGGCATTTGATATCATTAATGAGAAGATTGAAAAGGAGTAGGCATAAACCATAATAAAGGAAAAAATTAGTGGCCAAATGTATACAAACCCCACTTTCCAAAATATTTGTCTGAGTGTCCCCACCGACCGCCCCAAATAGAATAACATTAGCGCGAACCATCGTAGTGTTCATGAAATATTTATTACATACAAGAATGACCTTCCAATTGTTCCTAATTAGAAATTATATTAGAAAGTGGAATTCCTTTTTATAACATAATTCTCATTTTCTGTTTTCAATCGATTTTGTGTGCTTACCTGCTTCAGTTGCCTAATCAAAATGTGCCTAATGTGAGCTTGGTTGGTTTTTGATAGTTGCGATTCCACTGCATTGCACCTTTTGGTGTTTGCCAATTTTATAAGCGAGAATTATCAACATTAATTAGAAAATTTAGATAGTTATCCGTTAATAAATCTATTTTAAATTAGTTGATATCTAGCTACCACTAGATAGATTTTAAGAAGGTCCTATAAGAGGACCGGAAATAGTGTAGGTGCACCGTGACCTCTTCTACACCTTGGGCTGTTTTGGAAGCAATCACGTGACCTGTCGAACGGAAAAAGTGAAGTTGTAACAATTACATTTTATTTACAAAATATTCACTTTAAGTGGACTTTTTTTTCTAGTTGTCATAGCCGCTTCAAATTTTCTATTTTCTATTTAAATAACATCCCATCAACAACAATTCGGGTTCTTTCTAATTCAGACCACAAACAGAATGCGTGTTTTTCCATGTTTGTTTAGGCCCTAGAATCAAAACAACAACAAAAACAACAACAAAACAAAAAACGATCCAACCAAGGCGTCCATAACGTTAAGAGAAAACGGTCTCTTTGGGTCCATTTTCTTACTGGGACGACGAAGATTGTGAATGGGACGCAATTCTAATTCTAAACGTGTGAATGTATCTTGACCATACCTAACAGAATACCGTAATGCTGACGGTAAACGTGTGAATGTATCTTGACCATACCTAACAGAATACCGTAATGCTGATGGTAAACGTGTGAATGTATCTTGACCATACCTAACAGAATACCATGTTGCTGACGGTAAACGTGTAAATGTATCTTGAGCAAACCTAACAGAATACCGTATTGCTGACGGTAAATGTGTGAATGTATCTTGACCATACCTAACAGAATATCGTATTGATGACGGTAAACGTGTGAATGTATCTTGACCATACCTAACAGAATATCGTATTGCTGACGGTAAACGTGTGAATGTATCTTGAGCAAACCTAACAGAATACCATGTTGCGGACGGTAAACGTGTGAATGTTTCTTGGCCATACCTAACAGAATATCGTATCGCTGACGGTAAACGTTTGAATGTATCTTGGCCATACCTAACAGAATATCGTACTGCTGACTGTAAACGTTTGAATGTATCTTGGCCATACCTAACAGAATATCGTACTGCTGACGGTAAACGTTTGAATGTATCATGGCCATACCTAACAGAATATCATATTGCTGACGGTAAACGTGTGAATGTATCTTGGCCATACCTAACAGGATACAATAGTGTTATCCTAACTCTTGGCTGCAAAAACTCAACAACATCAAAACAACATACAACATTGACATCGATAACATTAATAAAGACCATTTATATCAGACATCTAAAGACTACTACAATAAACTATGGAATCAAGACAATAACAGAGAGAACTCAAAACTACGGACATACAGGCAAATAAACAATGAAATTAAACAAGCACCATATTTAACTAAATTAAATAAACTCCATAATGTTGAAACACTAGCAAGATTACGGCTTAGTTGCCACAAATTACAGATTGAAGTAGGAAGACACACTCGTCCAAAACACCACTCAGCAAGAGACTGTGCAAAACATGCAATGTATTAGAGGATGAAATCCACTTCATTACATCTTGTAAAGCTTACTCTTCTGAAAGAAAGACTCTTTACGATGAATTTAACATAATATTTACTAATTTACATGAGATGGACAAAACAGAAAAAATCAAGACAATCATCAACGCATCAGATATACATTTACTGAAAACACTAATCCAATACATTGATAATGCAAACTTGAAAAGAAGCATTTAGTAACTTTCTTTGTTTTTTGATACTATAATTAATTTGTGTTCATGTTTATTAATTTAACTTTATTATTCAGAGCCCAAAAAAGATTGTAATTTCTTTACGGTGATAATAAAGTATTAT
This sequence comes from Saccoglossus kowalevskii, assembly GCF_978046115.1. Lineage (NCBI taxonomy): Eukaryota > Metazoa > Hemichordata > Enteropneusta > Harrimaniidae > Saccoglossus > Saccoglossus kowalevskii. The sequence continues at coordinate 33,794,159 of NC_140657.1, forward strand.
TGTATTGTATTGCAATATTGCTGACGGTAAACGTGTGAATGAAACTTGACCATAGCTAACAGAATACCGTATTGCTGGCGGTAAACCTGTGAATGTATCTTGAACAAACCTAACAGAATACGATGTTGCCGACGGTAAACGTGTGAATGTATCTTGGCCATACCTAACAGAATATCGTATTGCTGACGGTGAACGTGTGAATGTATCTTGACCATACCTAACAGAATATCGTATTGCTGACGGCAAACGTGTGAATGTATCTTGACCATACCTAACAGAATACCGTAATGCTGACGGTAAACGTGTGAATGTATCTTGACCATACCTAACAGAATATCGTATTGCTGACGGCAAACGTGTGAATGTATCTTGACCATACCTAACAGAATACCGTAATGCTGACGGTAAACGTGTGAATGTATCTTGACCATACCTAACAGAATACCACAATGCTGCCTGTAAACGTGTGAATGTATCTTGACAATACCTCACAGAATACCAAATTGCTGACGGTAAATGTGTGAATGAATCTTGACCATACCTAACAGAATACCGTATTGCTGACGGCAAACGTTTGAATGTATCTTGACCAAACCAAACAGAATACCATGTTGCTGACGGTAAATGTGTGAATGTATCTTGACCAAATCCAATAGAATACCGTGATGCTGACGGTAAATGTGTGAATGTATCTTGGCCATGCCTAACAGAATACCGTATCGCTGGCGGTAAACGTGTGAATGTATCTTGACCATACCTAACAGAATATCGTATTGCTGACGGCAAACGTGTGAATGTATCTTGACCATACCTAACAGAATACCGTAATGCTGACGGTAAACGTGTGAATGTATCTTGACCATACCTAACAGAATACCACAATGCTGCCTGTAAACGTGTGAATGTATCTTGACAATACCTCACAGAATACCAAATTGCTGACGGTAAATGTGTGAATGAATCTTGACCATACCTAACAGAATACCGTATTGCTGACGGCAAACGTTTGAATGTATCTTGACCAAACCAAACAGAATACCATGTTGCTGACGGTAAATGTGTGAATGTATCTTGACCAAATCCAATAGAATACCGTGATGCTGACGGTAAATGTGTGAATGTATCTTGGCCATGCCTAACAGAATACCGTATCGCTGGCGGTAAACGTGTGAATGTATCTTGGCCATGCCTAACAGAATACCACGTTGCTGACGGTAAACGTGTGAATGTATCTTGAGCAAACCTAACAGAATACCATGTTGCTGACGGTAAATGTGTGAATGTATCTTGGCCATGCCTAACAGAATACCATGTTGCTGACGGGAAACGTGTAAATGTATCTTGACCAAATCTAATAGAATACCGTATCGCTGGCGGTAAACGTGTGAATGTATCTTGGCCATGTCTAACAGAATACCACGTTGCTGACGGTAAACGTGTGAATGTATCTTGAGCAAACCTAACAGAATACCACGTTGCTGACGGTAAATGTGTGAATGTATCTTGGCCATGCCTAACAGAATACCATGTTGCTGACGGTAAATGTGTGAATGTATCTTGAGCAAACCTAACAGAATACCATGTTGCTGACGGTAAATGTGTGAATGTATCTTGAGCAAATCTAATAGAATACCGTGATGCTGACGGTAAATGTGTGAATGTATCTTGGTCATGCCTAACAGAATACCGTATCGCTGGCGGTAAACGTGTGAATGTATCTTGGCCATGCCTAACAGAATACCACGTTGCTGACGGTAAACGTGTGAATGTATCTTGAGCAAACCTAACAGAATACCATGTTGCTGACGGTAAATGTGTGAATGTATCTTGGCCATGCCTAACAGAATACCATGTTGCTGACGGTAAACGTGCGAATGTATCTTGAGCAAACAGAATACCATGTTGCTGACGGTAAACGTGCGAATGTATCTTGACCAAACCTAACAGAATACCGTATTGCTGAAGGTAATCCAACGTGTAATATCTTTGGTCAACATGTGCAGTACATTTGATACGCTATTACATTTTGTAAATGTTTATATACTGTTAGAAATAAATTGATTTTTAAGAATCTACAAATCGAAGGTTTCAATGAAATACTGATCGTGGTTCTGTGTGAGCCGTTCATTACTTCAGAACTCATAATCACCAGGGCGTAATGTGGTCACCTTTATTTCTATTTTATTAAAGGTTGCTGTAGAAGAGCACATCAAATGTACAAACATTTACACAACATAGTAACAATCGTATGACTATGTTTATGTGTGGTTTAATCATCACTACACAAATTAAAATTGCCAGAGCGTGATATGGATGCCTTTACTGCTTTTAATTAACGGTTCTTCGTTTTGTAGAATGGCACCCCAAATGTACAAAACGAAGATTTCAAACAAAAGTCGATTTTCTACACGTACACATCTCAGTAACGGTAGTATGATGACGGATATGTATTGGTCAATCATTACTTTACAAATTAAAATCGCCAGAGCGTGATATGGCTGCCTTTACTGCTTTTAATGAACGATTCTTAGTTTTGTAGAATGGCACCCCAAATGTACATAACGAAGATTTCAAAGAAAAAAGTCGATTTTCTACACGTACACATCCCAGTAACGGTAGTATGATGACGGATATGTATAGGTCTATCATTAGTATACAAATTAAAATCATCGGGCGTAATATAGTTGACATTAATTAATTAACGGTTCTTCATTACTTTTTGAATATAAGGGTGACTTTTCCAATTAATTTCCACAGTAGAACATTTCCAATCAACATTGCGTTCTTTAATGACATTGGCCAACAATACATTTGGTTGAACCACGCATTTAAACTCACAAAATGGTTCTGTTCGCCCATCACCGATACATATTTTGTTCGTGTATACTTACATAACTTCATTTATTTTGTATAAATAACACGGACAATGTGTAAGTCAGTGAAACATTTTTAAAGGGCGGTTGTCGTCATGCCACGCAGGCGCGAGATATATTGGTCTCATATAAACACAGATGGCGACTTTGACTGTTGCGCAGATCAACGAGTACAAACTGAGATGTTAATTAGGTATTTTTTAGGTGATTGGAGGTTGGATGGTATAGAGTCAGTCACTGACGGTAATTAGTGCAAGTCGCGCCCAGCTCAAACCTCATACTTGTGATTTCCAAGAGCACATTGGATTGAGGGAAAAATCAATGTTTATCAACACAAATGTCGCACGTGCGCAGCGCGACAACCACTGCCCTTTAAGTGTTCATTCTGGGTTTATCTAGTTGTTGCCATTCTGTATTTTGGCAAGAACTGCGTTTACTGCGATCATGTAAGTAAGGACTATTTAATTTATACATTCGTCAAACATGTATATTAAACTACAACATTATGTGTAGATGTCAACTTTCTCTAGTGTATCATACCTGCAAGTACGCTAATATTCCTTTGATGATGGGTCGTATTATAAAGTTTGTTGTTTTTTTATATTGAATAGAAATTAAATAGCGATTACTTGTTTCATTTTAATTGTCTTTTTAAACTTGGAGGTTGTATTGTCGGTAACATTTTGTTTCGGATTTCAAGTAAAACGTGCCATATATTATTAAATGCAACTGTTACGGTATTCGACAGATATTCACGCCAGTTTGCCAGTCTTTCGAATAGCCGGGCATGGTATAACAAACATGAATGGCAAACATTTAAATACTAGTTACGCTCTCCCCACTTTCTTGATGTAAGAGAAATAGATGTAACGTGGCACTTTTAATCGTACAAAGCTAAGTGATTATATTTGCTATTTGCTGTGTCTCGTAAAAAACATTATGAACTAGCAAAGTGAAAGCATTTGTTTTTTTTATTTGGTTATTGTCTTTGAACAAAAGTACCAACACATCCAAGATAGTTAATTTTTTTGCCACCCCTGATTATGAGAACGAGGTACTTGCATCCTCTAAATACCTAGAAACGTTTTGCATACTTTGCGTACTTGTATTACAAGGCATTGTAATGTCACTAAAGACTTATCACAGTACTGGTAATCCTATCCATTGTAAAGGGTTTTCATTTTCGTATCAGACACCCTGCAAGCGTGTATCTTAGTGCTGGCGTCATTTCAGAAGTCATTCAATTCGGATATGTATGATTTTTCCCCAGAGATCATCATCTTACCAGGAAGTTCCTGCTGAATTGCCATTGTTAAACCACCATCCTTACCAGATCTTCAGTTGTAGTTACAACTACTGTTGTACGGTGGCTTATGGCAAATGAGAATGCAGGTTATTTGTTTTCAGAATGTGCTAGCTCGATTATTCAAACAGCTGTCATCACAAGTTGCTATGGTTACACCTGTTGTCTCCAAGTCACATGTTGATGCCATAATGCAAGGTTCTGAGAACGCACTGCATTACTCCAAGAGATAGCTGTCCAGATAGCAGCAATCTTGTCATCCAGAAGTACTATCTTGGCCCAGGCAGAAGATAAGTCACACAAGTGATCAGAGGAATCAGGTATCGAATCTCCCAAATTGCATTCAAGTTGGTCTGTATATCTGAAGCAAATAGCAAATATATTAGAGGACATTACATGCGTATGACTACAAATACAGCCGTGAGACAAATGTGAGAAATAACATTTGTTCAAGCCACAAGAGGGCTGGGTCACAGTCATTACATCACCACCCACCCCCTATAGCCCGATCACACAACTGCATTGAGTATTATAATAGCTATAGTCATCCACCACAGCCAAAGGCTGATGTGTTCGATTCCATAAAATTCCATTAAACATATCTTAACTCAAGACTGTTAAAAACTGCTATGACTATGATATGTTTGTCTACATGGAGCAAATTAATGGTATTTCCTCTCAAGAATGGTTTAATATGGAGTCAAGGAGTCATCCCTCAGTATTTCCCCTCAAGAATGGTTTAATATGGAGTCAAGGAGTCATCCCTCAGTATTTCCTCTCAAGAATGGTTTAATATGGAGTCAAGGAGTCATCCCTCAGTATTTCCCCTCAAGAATGGTTTAATATGGAGTCAAGGAGTCATCCCACAGTATTTCCTCTCAAGAATGGTTTAATATGGAGTCAAGGAGTCATCCCTCAGTATTTCCTCTCAAGAATGGTTTAATAAGGAGTCAAGGAGTCATCCCTCAGTATTTCCTCTCAAGAATGGTTTAATATGGAGTCAAGGAGTCATCCCTCAGTATTTCCTCTCAAGAATGGTTTAATATGGAGTCAAGGAGTCATCCCTCAGTATTTCCTCTCAAGAATGGTTTAATATGGAGTCAAGGAGTCATCCCACAGTATTTCCTCTCAAGAATGGTTTAATATGGAGTCAAGGAGTCATCCCACAGTATTTCCTCTCAAGAATGGTTTAATATGGAGTCAAGGAGTCATCCCTCAGTATTTCCTCTCAAGAATGGTTTAATATGGAGTCAAGGAGTCATCCCTCAGTGTTTCCTCTCAAGAATGGTTTAATATGGAGTCAAGGAGTCATCCCTCAGTATTTCCTCTCAAGAATGGTTTAACATGGAGTCAAGGAGTCATCCCTCAGTATTTCCTCTCAAGAATGGTTTAATATGGAGTCAAGGAGTCATCCCTCAGTATTTCCTCTCAAGAATGGTTTAATATGGAGTCAAGGAGTCATCCCACAGTATTTCCTCTCAAGAATGGTTTAATATGGAGTCAAGGAGTCACCCCTCAGTATTTCCTCTCAAGAATGGTTTAATATGGAGTCAAGGAGTCATCCCACAGTATTTCCTCTCAAGAATGGTTTAATATGGAGTCAAGGAGTCACCCCTCAATATCATCCATCTATTGCCCTGTATGGTACATTGAAAAGAATTTGTTAAAGACTGATTTGCATTCTCAATGGTACAGCAATGTTATCACATACCTGCCACCCATGCAGACATCAGTTGAATCAGGGACAACAGACCAAGTAAAGGCGAAGGCAGTTTAGATGGAAATTTATGAACATGAATATACGTGGAGTTAATGGGGAAAAAAACAATGGATCCAGACATAAGGTCGTCCATTATTGGTAAGTATATTGTAATTATTGATACTAATGTACTGAAAATAAAATTTGTTTTTTTGTGAAAGTGAGTTACAGCTTATTCCCTATTGCACAAGTCAAAATAGCAATAGACATTTCATCCTGTTGGCTGACCTTCCATCTATGAAATATACAAAAAAATGGCTTTCACAATAACCAGTGCAGATTGTATACTTGTGAGGTTGACTGATTTTGTGTCTCAATGAAACTGCACAATGAAGGCATCATACATCAAGGTTTCGCATTAACAAACCTTCGTTCTGAGTCATATACTTAAAACAATGAATTGTTTTTAATGCAGCAGTTTAAATAGGGGACACAAGTCACATGTACAAACTACACATTTTATTAAGAACATGCATCTCATTGAACTTTTACTCTATTTACTGTTTATTCCTCAACAGCTTTCTGTATGAGTGGACCAAAATCGGCACCAGAAGCATCCATAAACCATGCATTGGGCACTATGATATCAGGTTTACGGTATCAAGACACCAAAAAATGAATATTTGATATCAGTTTTTTCCTGTTATTTAGTTAATTTACATAGTACCAGTAATAAATTTTTTGGTCTATTTATTCTATATTAAGTAGTTATAATAATGCATGCTTGTTAAATTTTAGCCAGTGTATTACTTGCAAAATGTTTATATACATTATTTCCGAGCTTTTATACTTAATTTTGCCATGCACATTACTCCGGATTCCCAATGTGCAAGGTTGTAAAAAAAACAAAACATTTTTAATATTTACTTTTGTAAGAATTTTACACATTTACACATGTATCATTTGTAATAAAACGGAATGTTATTGGTATTTTTTCCCAAGTACATTTACACACACAATCTGGTGAATGAAGATGAACCAGTTCAAAATGCATTTTTACTAATTGTTCCTGGGACATGAATATCAAGTAAAATGCATTTTAATAATTTTATAAATAAATGCGTTTAAAATACATTTTAAACTCATTTATTTATAAACGCGTTTATTTCCATTCTGATATGGCTCGATATAATAAATGCATTTAAAATGCATTTATATATATATTAAGGCGTTTCTAATACATTTTAAACACATTCACAACATATTTACAGTGCATTGAAAAAGAGTGAAAAAAAAACACATTTCAAATACATTTCAAATGTATTCTTATTTGGTAAGGGCTGGCACTATGTAGCTGGTGTGGTATATTTATCACAGACAGTAGGACATTTGTCACATTTAGTGCTCCAAGAAAATATTCTCTGTCCATGTGTATTTATATAAATAGATGCAGTTTCTTTGGCTTGAATAACATTCACTGGCTTCGTACATACAGGTATACTGGTTTACCTGTTTCTAGTTGAAATTTAGCCAATCTTATTAACCAAGACAGTTGAACATTTGCCACATGTCACAACACTCATTTCCAAGTGCCATAGCTTGAAACAAGTAGTCAAATCTGATATTGGCTGGAGCTTTTGTTTATATGGAAATGGATATGGTGAACGGCAAACTAGATGGTCAGAAAATAATAAAAATAATCACAGGTTTACTCCACCCACCCCACTATGAAGTGAAAGGCTGTTTATAAGGCCATTTATGATGGTTTCATGTTTATTATGGAAAATAATTTTAATTATAAACTTCTATGCTCCTGTACCCAACCGTGGGGGTCCATCACACTAAACAACAGGTGTCACTATTACTAAGATAAATGTACTTTTTTTTCATTAAAATTACTGATATATATATATATTTATATCCAAATAGTGGTGATAGTTTTCTTGTAGTAATATAAACTAGAATGATCACAGAGACTAGTTTATTTTATTTATTTTATGGAGAGTAGTAAGTATTTATATTAAAGATGCATATTACCCACTCATATGATTTTCCATCGATTTAGAAATGAGGAGCAGCACAACTCAAGCATGCACATATGGAACATATCCATTGTACAGTGACAAGAAAAACTGGATCATTTTATGTCCACTAAAGATACAACCATAGAAAACCAACTGCTTTACCTCATCTTTAAAATGATGCCATTCTCTCAGATATGAATGCTGCGAGTTTCACAAATTGGCAAAATATACTCTTTTTTTTTTTTTTTACACTGCTGTATGTGCAGCTAAACATGGAAGCCGGCAATCTCACTGATGTAAGACAGATACGCTAACTCTTGTGCCTTACATCAAGACTGGGTGGAGAAAAAGGAATACAGTGATCAGATAAATGGTTTCCCCATGATGCCTTGCATATTGCTAGGCAGCTAATGTTTGTACCACTAAAAAACATCACAGGCAATTGTGATTTGCCAGAAATGTTTTCTGAATCTGAGACTTTCACACTTGAAACCAACAACTGTTGATTGTTGCTAAAACACAAACCATATTGTGAAGAAAAATAAGCAGCCTCTCGGCTGAGATAGCTCCGCTGTTAGCAATGCACATTTCAATTATAGAACAGAAGATATCATTAGAAAATGAACAATATGTATAGTATCAAAGCAATGGGACTTGCTGTTTTCAACAAGAATTCAAAAATATCATTTTTCACCATAAATGATTGTGTCTTTAACAAGAAGTCGAAAATATCACTTTTTACCAAATATGACAAAAAAATTCACCATAATTAGAGAATTGAAGATATCGTCATGAAATGAACAAATCTGAGAGAAGTCTACCCAAGGTACATATACACCAAGTATCAAAGCATTCAGGCTTGTAGTTTTCAAGAAGAAGTCTAACAAGCAGCCTGTCGGCTGAGAAAGCTCCGCTGTTAGCAATGCACATGGCAATTAAAGAACAAGATATCATTAGAAAATGAACAAATCTGAGAGAGGTTCTCATGTAGTACCTATATGTATAATATATCAAAGCAATTGGACTTGCAGTTTTCAACAAGAAGTCGAAAATATCACTTTTTACCAAAAATGACAAAAATATTCACCAAAATTAGAGAATTAAAGATATCATTACAAAATGAACAATTCTGAGAGGTCCACATGTAGTACCTATATATGTAATATATGTAATTTTTATCTACCCACTTTCAAATGTGATGGCAAGCTTAGAAACAAGAAACACATGTGAAAAATCACAAACAAAATTTCTGTCTTATAACAAAGATTTAATTGTTGTGTATAAAATTATCTGAAATGATTCAATACAGTTAAAACCAACCAGAGAACTTCACATTTGCCACAACATATGGCATAATTCTTTTTATCATAAACTGAACAAAATTCTCACTTCTATTTGGTATTGGGTTTGATCACTGTTCTGTTAACCAAAAACCTGTCTAAACTCAACACAACTTTTCTCAGCCTCTCCTAGTGATGATGAACACCTCTGTAAACTGAACAGCTTTTCAGGTTTTTTTTTTAGACAATTTGGTCTTGACAAATATTTACTATTTCATTATTTAACTTTTTGAGGGCAGAATTTTCACTGAATTCAATCTTAATTTTGTACCAAACGGACAAAATGTGACATTACTTCTACCTTTTGATAAAAAAAACTTCAATTTTTTGAGGAAAAGAACAGAACTATTTTGTGGATGATATCTGAGCTTGACTTTGGTGCTCAAAAGATGCATTTTGAGTACAGTTATAGTCACTCATGAAAACATGTCAGACTTTATAATTCAGAACAAAGAACATATAATCATAATTTTTTGTTTAAACTTGGAGTATAAACATGCAAGTTTCATTTGTTTGTCTACCATTTTCCCAGTATTTTTTTACCACCACGACTTGAAATTTGTAACTGGTACGTTTTGAGGAGAAAGTGAAAATATGAATAGACTGTAGAAATTTGAGACATTTCAACATCAACCAAACCACTCCTTGGGAAAATGTTTGTGAATATTATATTCACTATTTTAGTAAAGCGTACCAGAGTCCAAGTGCAGGTCAAGTCATGATGATTATTAAAGTTTATTTATATATACTTTAAAATCAATCCAAATAGACTGAGTGATATTCTGATAAACCTTCCTTGTCATTCACACACACTGCAAGTCAATGCAACACATAGTAAACAGACTTTCTAATCTAAACTTGGACATGTATATTTTGACATAAAAATAATGTAATTGCCTACACTACTTTTTTTTCAGTTGTAAACAAATTTTGCTGAAGTGACACATTGGTGAGATTATAATCTAGCAGAAATAATTTTTTCATACATTGTAAAAAAAACCAGCATGTTTTTGACAGTTAAGGTCTGTTCATTTAGGCATTACATCATTATATTTACAGATCTTGTTCAGCAATGTTCTTAAAGTGCGCCCTCGGTGGCATTATGATACCCCACCATTTTGTTTTATTTCCATTGTAATGAGCCATGTCAACAGCTTGGCTGCATGTTTTAGAGGCATGTCCAACCAGATCTATGTAGTTCACAAAGATCAAGGAAATGTTCCTATGGGGGAGTAAATCATGCACACAACTAACACACAAAAAATGTAGTTCTCGGTGAAAAATACATTTCATTGAATAATTCAGGTCAATAAATTCTCAAAAAAGGAACAAAGTTTGTTTTTAGAGAGTGGGTTGTAAAACATCTACCTTTTGTATTATTGAATTCAACCAATATTTTATTGAAACATAAGCAAAATAACAATTTTACATAATTTCAATTTTGTTGCTCACATACCAGAAAAATGAGGTTGAATAAGTTAGGCAAATGAAAATAAAATGTTTTTGGGCATTTTTTGTCCCCCCCCCTCCCATTTATGCAAATTTTAATTCCTGCTTACACAAAATAAGAGAATGGGGTGGACAAAAATAATTCATAATAAGTTAATCGATTAGTTAGATCGTCACCCATAGGGGAGGGTGATTAATTGATTCAATAATGAACAATGTTTAATGGAAGATAGGTTGATATACCAGTATATATACACAACAACTGCTAAAACATTACATATAGAAAGACAACCTGAGGTTTTACATTTATACAACCACAAAAAAATAAAACTCTTCACTCTTTCAACAGCAATAAATGTTTGAATTTCAAACATAGATATTTTTCTGAGCTTATACCTGACAAATATACATACTAATGAATAAACAGTTTCAAAAAGCAGCACTTGATATCAAGACAACACAAAAGCTTCAGTATTCGACTCAAAAAATTATTTTTTGTTTTTGTTTTTTTTCAACAAACTAGGGGAGACAGACGTCTAGTAAGCCATGAATCTAGGGGGATCTTAAAGAATAAATAAATTACTTCAAAATCTAACTAGAATTAACACTCACTATCATGGAAGTTCATTAAGAATTTCCTGGGGGTTAGTAAAAGTTGTAATTTTCTATATATATATATATTGTGGAAAACTGCACTCCTAGAAGGTCCAATATGCAGAGGAGTTAATAGGATAAGCCCCCTAAGATGTTGAAAAATATTCAAACTTTGTCTATTACGAAGACTGTTGCCAAGAGAAATAAGATTGGCAGTATCAGCACTTAATATCTCACTAAAATTAATTTACAAATACATGGTTTTCAGCATTTCTGGAAATCTGTAAGCTCTTTATACTGAAGACCATATCGCGTAGACAATAATCTTGAAAAGAATATCCATTGTTCCTATCTAGGTCGGATTTTCTCGTACATAAATTGCTGAGGAATGGGAACATGTTTCCCTTCCACAAATGATATAGTCCTTCTTTTTATATGTTCAAACTGCTCGACAGCAAAGTCATAGAATTCTTTCTCCATCTGATATATCTTGGAGGAATGAAACTTGGCGAGAGTTTCTGCTGATGGTAGCTGCTTATTGGACGTCTTCCTTAGATGTGATTTACCCCCTGTGAAGAAAGAAAAGAAATAACATTTTCACAAAAAGACCTAATGTTTTGTTGCATCATGTATTTAATTGGCCATTAAACGGTTGGAGAAGACAACTTAACACCCACTGGCTGTCAATTACTGAGATACAGAGGGTGATGGAAGCCTGACTTGAGGTGTCGACAGGCTATAAAGTTACGACTTTACATACTTTTCAGCCGGCCCTTATTGATAGAGCTCTATAAAACTTGCTGCAATGAGTTGAATCCATGCAGACATGGATGCTGTGATGTTCAATAAAGAAAACTATAAACAAGACATGAATCACACAGTCCCTGTTATTTAATTATAAAATACTCAGACATGGAACATCTGCAAATAACTGAATTAATATGTACTCTATGTGGGTACAACTCATCATAAAGTGATTTACCTTTAACATTTTCTGATAACTGAAAAATTTCATTGACCCAGGTTCAAAATCTCAGAGTACACAAGTGCAACCAACTGTCTCATACATTCTCAAGAAACTGCATTCATAAATCTGAGTAAAACTTGATGTACCTTTAATAACAACTTGACTTCTTTGTTAATTCAGGTCTTTGTATATTACCAAGACCTAGGTTTGTTTCATTATCACTACTATAATTCCCATCAAAATGTAGCCCTGACACCCCTCTAGTTTCCACTGAGATTAGTAATGGTACAACTCATCTACCAGGTTCTACCAGGTCATGACATCACTAAAAACACTAGCATTACAATCTAAGCTAATTATTTATTCTGAGCCTGCTCAGTTGCTCTGTCAGTGCAGTAGGGAGAGGTAATTTCAGAGGAAAATCTTGAAAAATACCCACATAGGATTTTCAGATCTGGAAAAAAAAATTATGTGCATATTCGGCAGAGACTTGTTCATCAACCTGCCAAGTTTCATCGATACCTGCTGCAGAATTTCTGAGAAAATGTTAGAAATGTCACAGACGGAAAATTGAAATAGAATTAATAGTCCGCCTTTCAGGCTGCACCTGAAACAGGGACTAATAAACTCATGTGTGTATATGTACTTCTTATTCACTTTCAATGCATAACCCCTCTTTTATCAGAGACCTCTTGGTTAGTCATGACCCTTGATAATTTACGTTTTTTTTGACTTAGCGAGGGGTATATATGTGTTACATGACATATCACTTGGTACTACAAGTGAAATTTTGGCTCTGTATGTCACTTGTTTGTCAAGCTGATTGATTGGTCTTCTCATCACTATTATTTGAAAATAAACTTGTTGTCATTATTTGTTTGTTATTGTCATGCCATCATGTAAGTAATTGTTGTTATTTTAATAATAAAAGCAACCTTGGGGTACTGTTGGGGAGTTGTCACCTGCGGATATGCCTTGGGGTACTGTTGGGGAGTTGTCACCTGCGGATATGCCACGGGGTACTGTTGGGGAGTTGTCACCTGCGGATATGCCTTGGGGTACTGTTGGGGAGTTGTCACCTGCGGATATGCCACAGGGTACTGTTGGGGAGTTGTCACCTGCGGATATGCCACAGGGTACTGTTGGGGAGTTGTCACCTGCGGATATGCCACAGGGTACTGTTGGGGAGTTGTCACCTGCGGATATGCCTTGGGGTACTGTTGGGGAGTTGTCACCTGCGGATATGCCACGGGGTACTGTTGGGGAGTTGTCACCTGCGGATATGCCTTGGGGTACTGTTGGGGAGTTGTCACCTGCGGATATGCCACGGGGTACTGTTGGGGAGTTGTCACCTGCGGATATGCCACGGGGTACTGTTGGGGAGTTGTCACCTGTGGATATGCCACGGGGTACTGTTGGGGAGTTGTCACCTGCGGATATGCCTTGGGGTACTGTTGGGGAATTGTCATCTGCGGATATGCCTTGGGGTACTGTTGGGGAGTTGTCACCTGCAGATATGCCTTGGGGTACTGTTGGGGAGTTATCACCTGCGAATATGCCACGGGGTACTGTTGGGGAGTTGTCACCTGCGGATATGCCTTGGGGTACTGTTGGGGAGTTGTCACCTGCGGATATGCCTTGGGGTACTGTTAGGGAGTTGTCACCTGCGGATATGCCTTGGGGTACTGTTGGGGAGTTGTCACCTGCGGATATGCCTTGGGGTAATGTTGGAGAGTTGTCACCTGTGGATATGCCTTGGGGTACTGTTGGGGAGTAGTCACCTGCGGATATGCCTTGGGGTACTGTTGGGGAGTTGTCACCTGCGGATATGCCTTGGGGTACTGTTGGGGAGTTGTCACCTGCGGATATGCCTTGGGGTACTGTTGGGGAGTTGTCACCTGCGGATATGCCACAGGGTACTGTTGGGGAGTTGTCACCTGCGGATATGCCTTGGGGTACTGTTGGGGAGTTGTCACCTGCGGATATGCCTTGGGGTACTGTTGGGGAGTTGTCACCTGCGGATATGCCTTGGGGTATTGTTGGGGAGTTGTCACCTGCGGATATGCCTTGGGGTACTGTTGGGGAGTTGTCACCTGCGGATATGCCTTGGGGTACTGTTAGGGAGTTGTCACCTGCGGATATGTCTTGGGGTACTGTTGGGGAGTTGTCACCTGCGGATATGCCTTGGGGTACTGTTGGGGAGTTGTCACCTGCGGATATGCCTTGGGGTACTGTTGGGGAGTTGTCACCTGCGGATATGCCACGGGGTACTGTTGGGGAGTTGTCACCTGCGGATATGCCACGGGGTACTGATGGGGAGCTGTCACCTGCGGATATGCCTTGGGTTACTGTTGGGGAGTTGTCACCTGCGGATATGCCTTGGGGTACTGTTGGGGAGTTGTCACCTGCGGATATGCCTTGGGGTACTGTTGGGGAGTTGTCACCTGCGGATATGCCTTGGGGTACTGTTGGGGAGTTGTCACCTGCGGATATGCCACGGGGTACTGTTGGGGAGTTGTCACCTGCGGATATGCCACGGGGTACTGATGGGGAGCTGTCACCTGCGGATATGCCTTGGGTTACTGTTGGGGAGTTGTCACCTGCGGATATGCCTTGGGGTACTGTTGGGGAGTTGTCACCTGCGGATATGCCTTGGGGTACTGTTGGGGAGTTGTCACCTGCGGATATGCCTTGGGGTACTGTTGGGGAGTTGTCACCTGCGGATATGCCTTGGGGTACTGTTGGGGAGTTGTCACCTGCGGATATGCCTTGGGGTACTGTTGGGGAGTTGTCACCTGCGGATATGCCTTGGGGTACTGTTGGGGAGTTGTCACCTCCGGATATGCCACGGGGTACTGTTGGGGAGTTGTCATCTGCGGATATGCCACGGGGTACTGTTGGGGAGTTGTCACCTGCGGATATGCCTTGGGGTACTGTTGGGGAGTTGTCACCTGCGGATATGCCACAGGGTACTGTTGGGGAGTTGTCACCTGCGGATATGCCACAGGGTACTGTTGGGGAGTTGTCACCTGCGGATATGCCTTGGGGTACTGTTGGGGAATTGTAACCTGCGGATATGCCTTGGGGTACTGTTGGGGAGTTGTCACCTGTGGATATGCCTTGGGGTATTGTTGGGGAGTTGTCACCTGCGGATATGCCTTGGGGTACTGTTGGGGAGTTTTCACCTGCGGATATGCCTTGGGGTACTGTTGGGGAGTTGTCACCTGCGGATATGCCACAGGGTACTGTTGGGGAGTTGTCACCTGCGGATATGCCTTGGGGTACTGTTGGGGAGTTGTCACCTGCGGATATGCCTTGGGGTACTGTTGGGGAGTTGTCACCTGCGGATATGCCTTGGGGTATTGTTGGGGAGTTGTCACCTGCGGATATGCCTTGGGGTACTGTTGGGGAGTTGTCACCTGCAGATATGCCTTGGGGTACTGTTGGGGAGTTATCACCTGCGAATATGCCACGGGGTACTGTTGGGGAGTTGTCACCTGCGGATATGCCTTGGGGTACTGTTGGGGAGTTGTCACCTGCGGACATGCCTTGGGGTACTGTTAGGGAGTTGTCACCTGCGGATATGCCTTGAGGTACTGTTGGGGAGTTGTCACCTGCGGATATGCCTTGGGGTAATGTTGGAGAGTTGTCACCTGTGGATATGCCTTGGGGTACTGTTGGGGAGTTGTCACCTGCTGATATGGTAGACGGCCATAGTGTGTTTACAAACAAGTGTATACTCATGAGCCTTTGTGTTTTTAGCTACGTTGTTATCATCGCTTAGGAATCAATTCCAGCGTATCCGCAGGTTTTGATCTCAAAAATACACCTTCTCACCAACAGTTCCCTCTTTTCATCACAAATTCACAAAATAGTCCATAGTTTATAGTATGCCCTTTCCTTCAGAATATTGGGACAAAAATAACACTGAGATACAGTAGGTGCTTAACCAAACACTGAGATACAGTAGGTGCTTAACCAAACACTGAGATACAGTAGGTGCTTAACCAAACACTGAGATACAGTAGGTGCTTAACCAAACACTGAGATACAGTAGGTGCTTAACCAAACACTGAGATACAGTAGGTGCTTAACCAAACACTGGTAAATTAACACATAAAGCACAACAAGCGTTTCATGCAACATTAGTTCCTTTCCTTTGAAGTTTGCTGCAGTTATAGATTCCTATTATTTCTATTGTCGACATATGTAATTAATCCTACCTGTCTGAAACCGCTCAGATGCACCACGGAACATAGTCGACAAACTGGCCTCCAAAACACCAATAAATTCATCCAACTGTTCAGTAACACCAACCAGGAAATAGTGTTGAACAAGATTATTCTTGGCTTGTTCAAGTGCCCATTGACTGCCAGGGCGCCTGAAATAAAAGTTTTCAGTGGTCAGATTGTGAAAAAAGGGTAGGTGAATGCACTAAGTTTCTCACAATGATGAGAAATCATAGAAAGACCTAAAGTACATGTAAGTGTATTTTATGATCGGATCTAACAACTGCCAGTAAAACCAAATTACATTTATTAATCAATTTAATTTCATATAAACAATTCACATAAATAATAATGTTGAAATGTCTTAATATGACGACAATATCAAAATTATCAATATTCAGGAAATTATTTCATGTTTTCTTGACCATGTTGGAAGGAGACTGACATCAATCAGTTTAATGACCTCTACTCTTGGAACATCAGTTTGGTTGGACAGCAAATATAGTCCTGCTTCCTTTTATCATTTTCAGCCCAATCTTGGTTACTTTTTAGCATATTCCATGTCACCATTATTTACTGATTTTTCAAGTCGTTTACAGCAGATCAAAGTAACAAGTGTTACACAAGTATACATACCAGCATTCCTGTGATTGACCACAGAAAAATGGAACTTGTAACCAAATTTTTTCAGGCTGACATTCCGTTTCATCTTTCATTACACAGTCATCAAATGTCTAAATAACAAAGTAATAATCAGTTAGATTTATACCAGTATGTCATGTGCAATGCATGTGGATTTAAAACATTTTCCTTGTTTTGTGCATAGCACATTGGGAAATGTTCAACACATATAGATATATAAACCAGGTCATGTTACATTTGTATTAAAACATAATAACAATCGTGTACATTTAGGTTGACTGATTTCAGGTAGACAGAAAAAAACAACTCTACAAAAAAGAAAGGAGTTTTTGTTTTTGAGGTGTTTTGAAAAAAAAAATGATGCTGCACCCTTTTTTTGCTGTTGTGAAAGCCATTTTTTAACAGTCAACACCATAGAGATGGAACCTGAATTCTCTGTAAGATGAAGCAATCTGATAAGACATTATCACATGTCAGGTAAAGTAAATATGTTCTGTACCATGTGATAATGCAAGGCAATAAATTTAACTTTTTTTCAATTGTATGTGTATAGTGTGTAGGAGTTAAACGCAGAACAAGTCATTGTCAATGACACGTCCCCCTTCCGTTCATATTTGAGTGACATATACATTTAAAGCAGATCATGACCGAAATCTCAGACCACTTTCAGTGGTCTGATCCAAAATGCACCTGCATATGTACAACACATTGTACTAAATCTGAACAAAATCTATCCATGCATGACTGAGATCCGGTTCCGGAATTGTGAAAATACGTGATTTTGATGCATTTTCGGCATTAAAATGGCCGCTATTCGGCTATCGTTAATCGGATCATGAAAAAATGCATGTGCATATGTCCCATATAATGTGTGATGTATGAGTGAAGTTTGAACTTAATCGGTCCATGGTTGTTCGTGATCACGGACGCACGGACGCACAGACACACGGACGCACACAGGGCAAACCACAAGTCCCTGTTTTCGGACTATGTCCGAACGGGGACTAAATAGTGCATCATACCATGCCAACCTGTTCCATACTTTTAAATCATAATCACATCAAAGTAAAAACAGACCCATAGGCACTTGGAAAGATTCGGATTAATATACTCATTACATAAAATATTCTATACATAATTATACAATCTATATGTCAGGTCATGTGACAGTCACCTGATTACTCACCTGTGAATCACCTGATCTCCTCCTTTTAAGATGTGGCCTGAAATCATCACCATATCTTACAAAATAATAATATGAGACTAGTCGGGCTAGTGGCTCCCTTATGATATTTATATACAATGGTTTTTGAACTACTCCAAACCTGTTGAGGAAAGAAATAACAAATCAATAAACATATAAAATGCAAAGGCTCATGGGTAGATGCTTGTTTGTAAATAATGGCATGCGCAGGTGACGACTCCCCCGCTTTAATGTTACCATAAATTTATGATCACTTACAGAAATAAATCATTATAAAACTATCAATATTAAATTTTATGTAAACCTGCCACATGGTGGAGCTCTCCACACCATGGATGTGTTTTAAACTACCAGTAAATAGTAAATTTACCTGGCAAAATCTAAAAATGCAATATGGCCATGATAAAATGCAGGTTTTTTCACTTGCCATGACGTCACATTCTGCACAAATCTTGCCTGAAATTAAACAGAAAAAACATTATTTGGTATACTGTAAAACGTATCATTTAGCTACCGGGGGTAGTATGTTATTTTAGCCAGTTTAGCCAATCTGCAGTTTTGTTAATTCAAAATATCTCTAATTGTTGCTGACAAAAAAACTACTGGTAAAAGTTATTTTGTGCCCCACATTACTGTTGGTACTTCTATGTATCAATGAGCATTAAAATGACTCTATAGTGTTATATATAAACAATAAATCTTGACAAGTTACTATTTCTGAATACTATTCTATCAGGTTTTTAATAAAAAATAGTTTGGACACGGTTTATTATTGTATTATGACAAATTTCAACTTCTATATCACATTCTGCAAAAAAAAAAAGGTAATTGAACAACCATAGAGGGCGCTGTTTGCCAGAACAAGGCAATAAGTATGAGTATTTATATTACAGCATAATGTATTCAGGGCTCATACCACTAATTGAATTTCCATAGACGACAATGTTAACATATGACGAGATTGCTATATGAAAATGACGAAGAAAGTTGAAAATATGGCTCAAAAATGGGAAATCAACATGCCAGTAATCAACCATATGAAAAAAACTAACATGTTGGCCAGCTCAAACTCTTGCAAATCTCAGGTAAACAAGACACACCTACTGTATTTGGATTGCACCAAGAGAAATCACTGGAAAAACACCAAGATTAGAACATCCATTAACACACAGAATAAACCCACAGGTACACAGCCGCTAAGTAGTAAACAAAAGACCACATGTTGGTCTCACCTCTGACCCAGGTGATTACGCCCTCAAACAGGGAGCACCTGAGAAAAATAATATTTAAAAAATTTCATTGGTTCTTGCTGGGCATTTAAATTGAGGGCTACGAGCAGCCATTGGTTAATTAGTGGCATGAGACCTTCAGAGAAATAAGAAGGTTTAATAAAGTTCTTGTTGATCTTATATATGATGGAATATCATTAGACGAGTAATTTCCCATGCAAAAAAAATCCCCAAAATTTAAACCCTGGGAGTTATTTATCAAAATCTACCACTTGGTGGCGCCCTATACCCAGACAATTAGTTGTAGAAAGTGGCAACATACACACTCAGCATAACACCAAAATAGATGGTAGGCAATGAATATAAGCCTGATTATTAGATGCAGTACTGTAAAATATAATGTTCTCATTCACCACAAACAAGTACAGACCAACGTTTGGCATGATTAGTAATTTTAATTAATTTCTAGAAATAATACATAGAATAATGACAATTAAAAGTAGTTTATCACTATAATTTAAAAAAAAAAAAAATTCTACTGAATCAAAAGTCTCAATTCATCAGCTCATTATTTCTCCAATTAATTAAAAACAAAAAAACAATTCCACGGTATCTGCATTTAGGCCGGAGACCTGTGACGGGCAACCTTGGATATACCAAAACACAACAGTGGTTTGATTTACCATGGCCACACATAGAATTTGCTCAACATAAAATACTTAATCAAATCTTATGTGAAAAAAAGTAGTTCAACGAAACAATTTTATGATTTAAAAAGAAATAAAAATAAAAATATACAAACAAGAAAAGGATCTAAATATAAAATACTTGTATTACACATCCCTGATCAAATTAAATTCAAATCAACAGGATTTCTGATTAATTGGGGGGGGGGGGTACATGCACTGTTCAATAATAAACTCAAGATGGGATTAATTAGCTAACTATTCACAAAAATTCTGAGAAAAGAGCAATAATTGTGAAATTGAAAGAGTTGTACTACTTGGCTAATATACTGACAGTATGCAAATCTCTTGTCAGTGACAAGATACACAACACAATTTTGAGAATTTATTTAAATATTTGGGATTTTGACCTCATTAAACTTTGAATACGGTACATTAGAAATGACCGCACTACAAATTGTTAAGTTTGTCTGCCATAATGTGAAAATAAGACAAAAAACCCATAAAATGGGGTTAAGCATTTTTCTCAGAATTCCTAGAGCCATTGAAATTAGTGGTGACATGAATAATTCATTGATGAATGAATAAAATTTTTGGACCAGTTTAATAAAAACATTTATATTTACAGACCACAGCCCAACCACAGCCAATTAATAAGATTAGGGCAAAAAATATACCGAATTACAAATTTTCAAAATCTTCAACCAAGATATAAGAGATTGACAGAAATGGGTGAAACGCATAGCAAAATATAACATTTCTGGATAAAAAATTACTCCATTGTGTCTAAATAGTTGAATACAAAGCAAGAAAAGTGGTAAAATAAAAATAAAAAAGATTCCCAGTTACTTTGCACTATACCTGCCAAATCAATGGAGCTGATCTCATGAAATGTGTGCTTGAACACACAACCTCATAATTATCAGATCTATGCAAGGTCAGGAGAGGTCAAAAATTATAATAATTAGGTCAAAGTAAACTTTGGTTATGTAAGATGAGATCTGCCAAAAATGACTAAATTCCAGTGAATAGAGCCATAATTATGGTTAAAACAACAACCTCAGGTGGTCCTAGGCAAACTGTTACTTCAGGGCTCATACCACTAATTGAATTTCCATAGACGACAATGTTAACATATGACGAGATTGCTATATGAAAATGACGAAGAAAGTTGAAAATATGGCTCAAAAATGGGAAATCAACATGCCAGTAATCAACCATATGAAAAAAACTAACATGTTGGCCAGCTCAAACTCTTGCAAATCTCAGGTAAACAAGACACACCTACTGTATTTGGATTGCACCAAGAGAAATCACTGGAAAAACACCAAGATTAGAACATCCATTAACACACAGAATAAACCCACAGGTACACAGCCGCTAAGTAGTAAACAAAAGACCACATGTTGGTCTCACCTCTGACCCAGGTGATTACGCCCTCAAACAGGGAGCACCTGAGAAAAATAATATTTAAAAAATTTCATTGGTTCTTGCTGGGCATTTAAATTGAGGGCTACGAGCAGCCATTGGTTAATTAGTGGCATGAGACCTGTACCGGATATTGGCATAAATTCGTCCACCGGAAAAATCACAATTTCACGGCTGGTACGCCCTTATCTGGGGTTCAAAATTTAAAAAAAAATGATCATCAAATATTTTTTGGGGACTTGTATTTTCATTGAAAAATCCAGCTACATGGACTTCCAATGCCAGCTGTTGGACCACTTAAAACGAAAGAAACTATTGCAGAAGCTAATCTAAAATTTTATACATTTTTTTTTTCTTGCTGAATTAAAAATTAGATCGCCTAAAATTTCATTACAGTGTCACCCAGTGCCAAATACAATTATTTTTTTTTTTCATTTTATTAGTAGCGAAAGTATATTCTAAAAGAAGTTTCAAATAAAAACGAACACAACTGCATTAGCAAATGATCGCGGTAGCGCAATCCGGTTTCACAATTGTTGATTATTACCTAGTAATGAGTATAATAACGTGCAAACAATAAAATCGTTGAATTGTTATGAAATGCAAATAAATTTAAACTTATTTCACCCAGTCGTAAACGAATGATTCTGTCCGCATTTTAAACGCTTGATGCTGTCTTTTGGCTTGGATTTTGATGGGAAAGTGGCATGATTTGTTATTAAATAAAAAAAATAGTGGTTTTCAAAAGATAAACTGGGCATTTGAAGAATAATTTAATATAGTTTACAGTGATAACAGCTCATTGTGAAACGAAGCTTACCCATTCACGATAGTCGCAATAAACATACTCTTGAATAGGCGTCAATGACTACAGTGAAACTTTTAGGCATCAGGAATGATTAAAATAACACGTTAAAAAACTGCTGCCCTATTTTTTTAAAAAACCTAAACTACCAATTAACAGCCCAGGACGAATTTACACAGAATCCGGTAGTTGTGCTGTTGTAATTCACTGTACTGAATAAATATGAACACCTCACTTTAATCAATGTTTATAGCAAAAAGAGTTAGTTTTAAATGGAGTTGCAAAGCCATTTCTTGTGAGGAACTTTTGATGACTTCAATTCTGGCAAACAGAGAAGTAGCTTTTGGCTGAGATAGGCCCACTGCAAAGCACATTTCAATCCAAGAATTTCATGAAATTTTATCAAGCCACAGGAACCAAATTAACAAAGAAGTATTATATTTTAGTACTAGGAAAAATGACAGTCTTCAGTTACATGCAAGATGGTTGAATTGTTTTAAAACAGTGAGGTATAGCAGAGCTTGTCAGTACCAAGCCAAAACCGAAATGGAGAAGAGTTTACCAGCAGCACACAACTGTAAACTGTTCAATTTTCTCTTTTGGTTTAGTCTGGTTACATAGTTATATTATTTCTAAGGGGTAGATCATTTTACAAACTTGGAGGAGATGGCTGAGAAAAAATAAAATCAGCTATTCAAAGAAGCAATTTCAAACAAGCTTTTTTTTGGGATAAAATTGCTGCCTTTGTTTTTATCTTTCTGTATTATTTTATTCATGCATTCAGTTACTGTATGCAGAATCTTTTTCTTATTTTTGTCTTTGCAGATTGTTGTTTTCTTTAAATTTGCCACCATCGATTTCTAATAAATCTCATAACAATGACATGCACATTCATTGACTTTCATGTGCTACTTGTGTCTAATGATGACACACTTGCATGGCATAACATGCTCCTCAATGACATCTGACCTTTGGTGAACTCTGATGCTTTAAGGGAGGTAATCTGATTCTATTTGGTGAGTGTTCATTTCACTAAAGGTCATAGTTCAGCACTCAAAGGACTAAGATATCCATGACAAGGAATTACAATCCTTTTCCTCTAGGTTTATTTTACCTGCATTTGGTGATTAAGCATGAAATATACATGACCACACTCACCATCGTTGCTATCTTAATCCCATCTGGGACGTCAGGATTTACAGCACATTACACAGTTATGTGCCAAATCTCAGTCACAAACAAAGACAACAAGGAGGGTGGTCACATATGCTGGCAATTTGAATGGAACATTCAATGATCTTTTTGAGTAAATATACTTATGATATACATTTCTGTAAATTTAATTTATTACAAATTCAAAATCTCTTCATGCAGAAATAAATATGAAGTAATATTTTGGTGTGTTTACTCAGTAAACCCGGTATTTAATTACATCATTGTTTTTTAAATAAATCCACTTGATTAATAACATTTTCCAATATCTAGAGTTTTTATAATTAAATAATTTGACATTGATCAAATGCTTTAAGAATTTTAAAAAAATTTCGCATCAAGGAAGTGAGGAGAGATTTTGTAAGTTTATGTCGCGAAAGTTGTCAAAAAATGTCAGAAGCAGTGAAAGAGTATCATCAAGAATTAGATTTCTCATTAATCTTTGGGCGAAAAGACAAAGCCTGAAATTTTCTACATTGCAGCTCTATCTACTGTTATCATTTACAGTTTTCGGGAGGATTTAAAAAGCTTTCAATTGCTGATAAATGAGAAGCAAGCAGATGTCTGCAAAGTAACAATAACACTTGTTATTTTCAGGTCCATTTAAGACAGACTTGTAGGTGTCATTGCAGATTATTATGACCGTACTATTCGCCATTATTAGATAAAAGTAGATACAGTAAATGGCATTTTTCAGACATTATTTTTTGTAGCTGGTAGTTACCAACTGTGCATCATCAATTAAGTTTGTCGTTAGTTTCTACATGACGGTATCTCATATTTCATTCTTCTCCTACTATATGACACATATTGGAAATTTGACATATGATTGGTTGAAGCTAGAATAAGAAGTTCTCTTGCATGTGAAAGATCCCACTGGAAATAATCTGATTTTGTTTAGGTTTCGTGGTAAAGATATAGCTTTCATGACATATTTTAGGTTTTTATTCACTATTAGTTACTGTATTTTGATTGTTGTTTGATTTTTTTCGCAATTTTTCAATAATTTTGATCAAGACCTCTAGCAAATGGGCTATTATGTCCATTGGGTCTAAAATTAACAAGGAAATTAAAGGAAAAGACAATCAAAACAAATTTGCAAAATACTACATCAGAGTTTTGACAGAAAAAAAGATTGCGTTCAATGGATTAAACCCCAAGTATTACACATTCCCAGCATGCAAAGTTGTTATTACTGTGATCAGAAACAGAAAAGAGATAAGTCTGTATTTGATGATGTGCTTGCCTGTGGCTCTGACACTGTCTCACAAATAACTGTCTTCTTATTGTATATAATATTATAATATATAGTGCAGTAATAATTTATTTCATTCAAAGATAATTTTGTTAAATTTGACAAAAATGATTGATTCTTACATGTATTTAATTGGAGAAATCAGAGTTGTGAAATACCAAAATATACATGTTAACATTATTACAGTTATCCAAATGTCAGTCAGCAAACTGTACATCTTTGCATGAAAAATGAAAGACATGACCCTATAGACAATTTATAATTAAACATTAAATTAAATCCCAATTTTCAGTTTAATCTTCAAGGAATACTTTAACAAAATTAAAATAAATGAGACTTCTTCAAAGTATGGAGGTGTTGTACATCAACTGAATAATTAACAACTCAGTACCCGATAATAGACTGACTATGCTTGTTCCCTGGCCCACACAGTTTGAAATGTTTAGATATACATTTGTATGCTTGTTCCCTGGCCCACACAGTTTGAAATGTAAAGATATACATTCATATGCTGGTTCCCTGGCCCACACAGTTTGAAATGTATAGATGTACATTTGTATGCTTGTTCCCAGGCCCACACAGTTTGAAATGTATATATATACATTCGTATACTGGTTCTCTGGCCCACACAGATTGAAAGGTATAGATATACATTCGTATGCTGGTTCCCTGGCCCACAAAGTTTGAAATGTATAGATATACATTTGTACGCTTGTTCCCTGGCCCACACAGTTTGAAATGTATAGATGTACATTTGTACGCTTGTTCCCTGGCCCACACCGTTTGAAAGGTATAGATATACATTCGTATGCTGGTTCCCTGGCCCACACAGTTTGAAATGTATAGATGTACATTTGTATGCTTGTTCCCTGGCCAACAGGAAATGAAATGCATATACATTTTTCAAAAATTTTTCTTGCTTAGCAATGTATGGGTACAATCACTACTACATCCTCAGATTATGTTTATGTACACAACTTCTCTGGGAAACACATTACTTGCCATAGCTCAACATTGCCAACATCACTTGGGGCACACAGCGGCATTGATGCAAAATTACTCTTGTACATTTAAATCTAATAGCTCAGGGAAATAGCATATACACATATAAATTTGAACACTAAAATCAACTTTCGTCAAATTCAAAACAAAAATCAAAGAAAGCTTAGAAAGAACTCCCATGTGCTGAGAGTATTGGAGACACATTGAAAATTAATTCAAAATTACTTAAACTTGAGATACTGATGGAAACATAGAAAACTAATTATGCAAATAAGGTAACTAATAAGAACAGATTTCTGTGTAAAACTAATAAAGTCTGCACAATGTACCAAGTTTCATTGAAATGTGATTAGAACCAAAAAATATTAATTAGAAAATTAATATGAACAGATTTGAACCTAAAATTAATCAGGCTGTCTATTGTCCTAGAGAATTTATGTACCAAGTTTTATTCAAATGTGATGATCAATACTTGAGATATTAGTATTAATTAATTATGTTAATTAGGTGATTAAGAAGCATAAATATTTACCAAAAATTAATATGGTGTATAGTCCTAGGTTCATTGAAATGTGATGGGTACTCTTTAAAAGTTTCATTATAATCCAATGAGTGTTTTTTTAGACATCAGTGCAACAGCCACCGAAGAGCAAAAAATTAACTAATTATGCAAATTAGGTAATTAATATGCACAATTATTTATCCTAAAATTAATCAGGTCTCTGTATAGTCCTAGAAGATCTATGTCACAAGTCTCATTGAAATGTGATGATTAGTACTTGAGATATCAGGTGAAAAGCTGAAAATTAACTAAATATGCTAATGAGGTGATTAATATGCACAAATATTTATCCAAAAACTAATTAGGTCTCTGCACAGTCCTCAAGTAACTATGTACCAAGTTTCATTGAAACATGATCATTACTACTCGAAATATCAAAAGCTGAAAATTAATTAATTATGCAAATTAGGTAATTAATATAAACAGATTTTTACCCAAAATTAATCAGGTCTCTGCATAGTTCTAGAAGATCTATGTCACAAGTCTCATTGAAATGTGATGATTAGTACTTGAGATATCAGGTGAAAAGCTGAAAATTAACTAATTATGCTAATAAGGTGATTAATATGCACAAATATTTATCCAAAAACTAATTAGGTCTCTGCACAGTCCTCAAGTAACTATGTACCAAGTTTCATTGAAACGTGATCATTACTACTCGAAATATCAAAAGCTGAAAATTAATTAATTATGCAAATTACGTAATTAATATAAACAGATTTTTACCCAAAACTAATCAAATCTGCGCATTAGTTCAGAGCATCTATGTGCCAAGTTTCATCAAAGTCCAATGAGTGGTTCTTCAGATACCAGTGGAACAGTCATGAAACAACTAAAAGTCAGCTAATTATCATGCAAATTAAGTAATTAATATTCATGGATTTTTACCAAAACCTAATCAACTCTGTGCATTATCCCAGAGCATCTATGTACTAAGTTTCACCAAAATTTGATTAGTGGTTCTTGAGATAACGGTGGAACAAAAAAAGTGACATACATACATATATACGTACATACATACATGGTTTTTGTTTATTCTCGATTATAAAAAAAAACTTTACATTTCATATCTTGCTATTTACAAATTAAATAATTTAAATTGAGCTACACTGGTTATAGTTATAGTACCAATGAACAACACACACAAAAAATCGAATTATGAAAGCATTAATCGTGTAGTCAATCGCGTTCATGGGATGTGCAGATTAAGTGTCAGTTATTCTATTTTGAACATCCAGTTTTTCATCAATTGGGGTATGGCGAGTTTCAGCGTCATATGCATCTTTTTGTCTTGGCTGAGTAGTCTTCATAAAGTATTTTCCTAGCTTTGAAGTTAATCGTTGGATTAGTGTCAGTGTTTTTGCGTAGATTTGTTAGTGATCTTATAAGCAATCTGAGATCAGGGCAGAACTCAGTCGCATGATCAAAAATTCTTTTGGAGTTAACCGATTCTTCCACGAACAACATAAGAGGTTCGTTAGATAGCTGATTGTCAGTTTCCTTAGGATAGTCATCTTGTATAATCTGTGATAAGTTTGAGACGTCTGACGCAATAGACTCCATGTCGTCTACTTCCTCGGCGCAATTGGCAGATGTCTGATTTTACTTGTGGAATATATCAGCTGGTGCACTGGACGCTCCCTCTAACCCCTTGGAAAAGGAGAAAGAGCTACAAGAGATCGCGGACGGCAGTGTGAAAACGGGAGGTTTCCGTATTTTCACTTTGCTAACAGTTCTTTTTGTAGTTATTGGCATTGTCCCAGTTGTCGTTCGAGATGCAGTCACTGTGGTGTCGACGTCTGTTTTTTTAGTACAGGAGAAAGAACAAGAGAATCCGGAAGGCATTGAAAAGGGAGTCTGTGTTTGTAATGTTTCTTCATCAGTAGTAGGCTCGATTTGCATTTCACAAATAAAAGTCTTTATGATAAGTCAATGCCAGCTGATAGAAAGGTATTTATATGCTTCTTTAATCTAATATATACTTTTATTATACTTTATTTTTTGTAGGTTTACTGTTAAATCTTAGCTCCAGCATGTCACTGAAGAGTAAAGTTTAATGCCACAGTTATCCGCTATCACCATGTCAGTTTTGTATGTACATTGACAGGGCAGCACACATACATATGAAAACCAACCAAAAATCTTTATCAAATCTTTAAAACTGGATGCAGTTCTACCAAATAGGAAGGATACAAGTTGGCAAGTGGTTAGTACATGTATATACAGGTATTTCAATACTGAGTGGGCAGCTGATCATAGAAATCAAACCCAGAATCTTCATGAAGCTGTAGGTAATACCACACATCAGGTATGAAAATCTCTTAAAATATACCGAGCTTTACAGGGACCCGGGACTTCCCCCACAATACCATTTCATACAGTTTATCTATTCACAATTTGAAAAAATTGCGCAGTTCGACCTGCAGTTTCACTGTTTTGGCTAGTTTCCCGGCCGATCGAGTTGTTCCAAAGGTCTATTAGTATTACGACAAACGTGAACAATGACATTCTCAATTTTCCCACTGTAGCACATTTCCAATGAATGAAAGATACAACAATTTTACGTAAAAAAAACGGTAAATATTAATTTATTTTCAGAGAATTACGGGATGTCTTGACGTCGTTGACAATGCGATAACAGTGCCACTCGCACTGTGCACATTTTAGCACTAGATCTAGTGCCTTGTCAGCACTAGATCTAGTGCCATTTTAGCGCTAGATCTAGTGCCATTTTAGCACTAGATCTAGTACTTTTTCAAATTAGTGCTACTAGCACTAACCACTCGCACTACGCCCATTTCGACACATTTACATACATGGCCTTGTGGTACTGTTTATCTTGTTGAGTTCTGGATAGAGTATGCTTTGTGCTATGCCTTGTGGAACTGTTTATCTTGTTGAGTTCTGGATAGAGTATGCTTTGTGCTATGCCTTGTGGAACTGTTTATCTTGTTGAGTTCTGGATAGAATATGCTTTGTGCTATGCCTTGTGAAACTGTTTATCTTGTTGAATTCTGGATAGAGTATGCTTTGTGCTATGCCTTGTGGAACTGTTTATCTTGTTGAGTTCTGGATAGAGTATGCTTTGTGCTATGCCTTGTGGAACTGTTTATCTTGTTGAGTTCTGGATAGAATATGCTTTGTGCTATGCCTTGTGGAACTGTTTACCTTGTTGAATTCTGGATAGAGTATGCTTTGTGCTATGCCTTGTGGAACTGTTTACCTTGTTGAATTCTGGATAGAGTATGCTTTATGCTATGCCGTGTGGAACTGTTTATCTTGTTGGGTTCTGTATAGAGCATGCTTTGTGCTATGCCTTGTGAAACTGTTTATCTTGTTGAATTCTGGATAGAGTATGCTTTGTGCTATGCCTTGTGGAACTGTTTATCTTGTTGAGTTCTTGATAGAGTATGCCTTGTGCTATGCCTTGTGGAACTGTTTATCTTGTTGAGTTCTGGATAGAGAATGCTTTGTGCTATGCCTTGTGGAACTGTTTATCTTGTTGAGTTCTGGATAGAGTATGCTTTGTGCTATGCCTTGTGGAACTGTTTATCTTGTTGAGTTCTGGATAGAGTATGCTTTGTGCTATGCCTTGTGGAACTGTTTACCTTGTTGAATTCTGGATAGAGTATGCTTTGTGCTATGCCTTGTGGAACTGTTTACCTTGTTGAATTCTGGATAGAGTATGCTTTATGCTATGCCGTGTGGAACTGTTTATCTTGTTGGGTTCTGTATAGAGCATGCTTTGTGCTATGCCTTGTGAAACTGTTTATCTTGTTGAATTCTGGATAGAGTATGCTTTGTGCTATGCCTTGTGGAACTGTTTATCTTGTTGAGTTCTGGATAGAGTATGCCTTGTGCTATGCCTTGTGGAACTGTTTATCTTGTTGAGTTCTGGATAGAGAATGCTTTGTGCTATGCCTTGTGGAACTGTTTACCTTGTTGAATTCTGGATAGAGTATGCTTTATGCTATGCCGTGTGGAACTGTTTATCTTGTTGGGTTCTGGATAGAGCATGCTTTGTGCTATGCCTTGTGGAACTGTTTATCTTGTTGAGTTCTGGATAGAGTATGCTTTGTGCTATGCCTTGTGGAACTGTTTATCTTGTTGAGTTCTGGATAGAGTATGCCTTGTGCTATGCCTTGTGGAACTGTTTATCTTGTTGAGTTCTGGATAGAGTATGCTTTGTGCTATGCCTTGTGTAACTGTTTATCTTGTTGAGTTCTGGATAGAGTATGCCTTGTGCTATGCCTTGTGGAACTGTTTATCTTGTTGAGTTCTGGCTCCACTCCAATTGAGTCTTAAGTTAAAGGAGATAATATACTATAACTAAATCTAGGAATTCATAAAAGCTGAAACTCAGCAGTATCAGCAATTTGAGAGCTTAATGTCAATGTAATAATTGATAACCTTTATCACTGTATAGCAGATAGCAATGAATTTCTCTTTTATTTTGTCAACTCAGACAAATTTCAATTGGTCTCTTTTTTTCACATTTTGACCTTTTGAACAGCAACAAGTAAATTTAAAGTAGTTTACTTTAAAGGGTGAATTCAGTAGTCTCAAGACCACCTAAGTTTATGACATTTAATTGGTTTTATCATTTTAAAAAAAATTAGATTTTTAACCCTTATCCTACCAGCTCCATGAACTTTAACATTAATTTTACGTGATAGGAATTAAAGGTTGGATATTAAAGAAAACCATTAGGAATTATTTTTCTCTTTTATTTCAGCTGCATTGATTACATTTCACTGTATATTGTTATGATTTTTATAAAGCAGTCCTGAATCTTATTTTCCCAAAATTGCTAACATACATTTTGTTCAAAAATTCAGGTTACACAAACCTTGTTATTTCTCCATGTTTCTCAATATTTTTCAAACAACTGATAAAATACAAGTGAAATCTAAGAAAGCAATTTATCAGTTTCTTTTCTGGAATAGCTGTATATATAATAAAACATTTTACGTAGTCAATCTGGAAGTCCTTAGGAACCCATTAAACTAAAGATCAGTATTTGGGTTTTAGAAATTTAAAACATGCATATGATTATAGGAATACTAATCATTGAACATTTTAATATTCCATAACACAGGAAATTCATTTATTTCATTAATTTAGTGTAAAACCGTCAGTAATGAAGGTAATATACACATCGCGACCACTAAGAGACGTTCTTGGATTGATAAAGACACCAACAACATTGTCAAATTTTAGCTGGTAGGTTTCGATTTTTATTTGCCCAATACAAAGCCTTTGATATATTTGATTAAATTTATTCACATGGTGATAAATAGCAAAGAATTCATACTACAATTAGAAGACCCAAATATCACACCCAGGTACAAAATCCTATTTATTTTAAGAACAAATAACCATTTGCATGACATTGCACTAACGTATTGTACCAAAATAACCATGCCTTAGATAAAATAGTTAGGGTAAAACAGTATGAGGGAGCTATGACACTACAGAAGGCATTGTTTCATGAAAAGACGATAGCCACATAAATGTATTTAGTATATATAAATTAAAGTAAATGCCTTGAATATATGACATTAAACTCAATCAAAATCAATAGAGATTCACCCCCTCTTTCATGTGTACTAAATAAGCTATCCCCTCTTACTGTATATATCTGCCTGCTCTGATTTGACAGATGACAGTACGCAAAATTATTAAAGTAAAGATAGCTTAATCTTCAATCCAGTCTTAGGAATGGTCATATCCGGAATACTATTTTGAAAGCAAGACAATTTCCTGGTTGTCAATGGTGCAACTGATGGACTTAAACCTAATAACCTTCACTCTGTGATTAAACCATGCATGTCTAGGAATAAATCATTGGCAGTTTAACTTCCAATTTAGCCAATATACAATTTACCAATCATAGATGAAATTGGTCACATGAAATTAGGAATCAGTATCTCCCTTTAAAGTTTAGTTGAGAAGACATAACGATTTATTGATTCTAACAATTTGATCACTAGAGGTTGAGTCATGGATGCTAGAGGGCGCTGTATCCGGTAATCTATTCAATGGGGTACTCCATGTTGATCTTAACTTTTGATGACTATCCAAGTGATGAAATGGATAATTTGAGTTTAAAATCGCTGTAATTAAGTTGGCAGTTAGTGCGAACAGTTTCTCATCGAAGACA
The DNA here is from genome assembly GCF_978046115.1 of Saccoglossus kowalevskii. Lineage (NCBI taxonomy): Eukaryota > Metazoa > Hemichordata > Enteropneusta > Harrimaniidae > Saccoglossus > Saccoglossus kowalevskii. The sequence continues at coordinate 33,826,825 of NC_140657.1, forward strand.
ACACTGATGATTCGGTCACTGCTTAAACCAACTTTATCCATTCAGTAGTTAGATTTCAATTTGTCACTTGTCTTGATGGTTAATTGTAATTCTTCTCAGTTTGATTCTCACAACAACTTAATCTACATCATAAATCAACTTCACTACACTGCATGCTGACTAGCACTCTCACACAAGGCCACACACACAATAATATTTGTTTCTCAGAATATGGTCACATATAAAAGAAAAAAGTTTGTCTAAACATAATTGGTTTTTTCATCATATCAAATTCAGAGTTATATATATATATGCTTTGACTGACCTTCAAACTGCTCGATTGCAAACATTGTGGCAGTAAAAACTTATTGGTGTACAAGATGTTAAATATTTTAAACATAACAGAAATACAATATGGCTGTTGCCATGGTAACTTTGGTGAGGGAAGAGCGAACATCACCAGTATTACATCATACATCAGGATACTGTACAATTGTCTAGTGACACAGAATGAAAAATCACAGAAAATGTCAAATTACTGGTAATAAATTAACAAATAAAATGGTTATTTAAGAAGTGCTTGGCGGCTGTGATGCCGCCCATGAAAACTCTCATTAAATTGGATGGATATGGTTCACTAATTCTGTAAGTCAAAAGTAACATTTATCTAATGCAATGTGATATGACACTGTGGGGAAAATACAGTCAATGTAACCATAGTAACTAACATGACAGAGGCAGATACAGGATTTTAAGTTGACAGGATGGATATAAATGTTGGAATTGAGAGTAAAGATTAAACGTGTGCAAGGCACATTTTGTAGTTATGTACTAGCACTTTTAATTGCAGGGAGTGCAAGGGCAATGATGAATAGAGGATTTATAGATATCCTATCACATAAGGTTATTCAGTATTCTCCACTGCAAGGAGACACACTCTGTAATATACATGTAGAATATTAAATACTAGAGACGACAAGTTAGCATTCAAAATTTCAGTAAACTACAATTAGTCAGTAGAACATCATCAATGTTATGCTGCTGCAAAGTATCTACCCATGACTACTCCGTTCCCACAACTACTGATGTGTAGTACACAAATGTACAAGATTGTTATCCTCTAATGTTGCTTGAACACCATAATAGACTGACAGCTTCACTGTTACATCATTGTTGTAATCAATACATGTACGTAGGAGTATGACCGGTAATTCTTAATGTTTTATCAGTACCTTGATGTGTGAAGAAATCGGTAAGGCACTACATGTCTCACCACATTGGATTAAGTTTCTGTTAGGACGTTATCCAATTTGGCAGAGATTTCTATCTACTTGCACATTAAGTCAAGCTTAGAAAACACACTGATTGAACTGACATACAAACTACTATCCTATAAACACCTTCTAATGTACCTGAAGAATCATTAAACATGAAAACTACGAAAGATGTTATAGACTAAAAATTCACATCTCATTTGAAGGTGCAATTAGGGTACTGCACATGACTAGAGCAGTCAGAAATGTTAACAACAAAAATTGAGTTGTAGATGAGAATATTCTCTTCATAACACTGCTTTCAATAAATACTGTTTTTGAGGTGCAATCTAGATAAAAATGACTTACACCTTCTGGTGCCAATATAAACCACCCGTGGTGTGTTTGAGATGTAATCCTGATGAAAGTGGCCTACAGCTTCTGATGCCAAGATGAACCATCTGCATTGTGTTTGCGGTGTAATCCTGATGAAAGTGGCCTACAGCTTCTGGTACCAAGATGAACCATCTCCATTGTGTTTGCGGTGTAATCCTGATGAAAGTGGCCTACAGCTTCTGATGCCAAGATGAACCATCTCTCTATTGTGTTTGAGGTGCAATCCTGGTGAAATTGGCATACAGCTTCTGATGACAAGATGAACCATCTCCATTGTGTTTGAGGTGTAACCCTGATCAAAGTGGCCTACAGCTTCTGGTACCAAGATGAACCATCTCCATTGTGTTTGAGGTGCAATCCTGATCAAAGTGGCCTACAGCTTCTGGTGCCACAATGAGCCATCTCCATTGTGTTTGAGGTGTAATCCTGATCAAAGTGGCCTACAGCTTCTGGTGCCACAATGAGCCATCTCCATTGTGTTTGAGGTGTAATCAGGATAAAAATGGCCTACAGCTTTACTTCTAGTGCCAAAATGAACCATCTGTATTGTGTTTATGAGGCGCAATCAGGATCAAAGGGGCCTACAGCTTCTGATGCCAAGATGAACCATCTCTCAATTGTGTTTGAGGTGCAATCCTGGTGAAATTGGCATACAGCTTCTGATGACAAGATGAACCATTTGTAATGCATTTGAGGTGCAATCCTGATCAAAGTGGCCTACAGCTTCTGATGCCAAGATGAACCATCTCCATTGTGTTTGAGGTGTAATCCTGATGAAAGTGGCCTACAGCTTCTGATGACAAGATGAACCATTTGTAATGCATTTGAGGTGCAATCCTGATCAAAGTGGCCTACAGCTTCTGGTACCAAGATGAACCATCTCCATTGTGTTTGAGGTGCAATCCTGATCAAAGTGGCCTACAGCTTCTGGTGCCAAGATGAACCATCTCCATTGTGTTTGAGGTGTAATCCTGATGAAAGTGGCCTACAGCTTCTGATGCCAAGATGAACCATCTCCATTGTGTTTGAGGTGTAATCCTGATGAAAGTGGCCTACAGCTTCTGATGACAAGATGAACCATTTGTAATGCATTTGAGGTGCAATCCTGATCAAAGTGGCCTACAGCTTCTGGTACCAAGATGAACCATCTCCATTGTGTTTGAGGTGCAATCCTGATCAAAGTGGCCTACAGCTTCTGGTGCCAAGATGAACCATCTCCATTGTGTTTGAGGTGCAATCCTGATCAAAGTGGCCTACAGCTTCTGGTGCCAAGATGAACCATCTCTCTATTGTGTTTGGGGTGTAGTCCTGATTAAAGTGGCCTACAGCTTCTGGTGCCAATATAAACCATCTCTCTATTGTGTTTGAGGTGTAATCCTGATGAAAGTGGCCTACAGCTTCTGGTGCCAAGATGAACCATCTCTCTATTGTGTTTGGGGTGTAGTCCTGATTAAAGTGGCCTACAGCTTCTGGTGCCAATATAAACCATCTCTCTATTGTGTTTGAGGTGCAATCCTGATTAAAGTGGCCTACAGCTTCTGGTGCCAATATAAACCATCTCTCTATTGTGTTTGGGGTGTAGTCCTGATTAAAGTGGCCTACAGCTTCTGGTGCCAATATAAACCATCTCTCTATTGTGTTTGAGGTGTAATCCTGATGAAAGTGGCCTACAGCTTCTGGTGCCAAGATGAACCATCTCTCTATTGTGTTTGGGGTGTAGTCCTGATTAAAGTGGCCTACAGCTTCTGGTGCCAATATAAACCATCTCTCTATTGTGTTTGAGGTGCAATCCTGATCAAAGTGGCCTACAGCTTCTGGTGCCAAGATGAACCATCTCTCTATTGTGTTTGGGGTGTAGTCCTGATTAAAGTGGCCTACAGCTTCTGGTGCCAATATAAACCATCTCTCTATTGTGTTTGAGGTGCAATCCTGATCAAAGTGGCCTACAGCTTCTGGTGCCAATATAAACCATCTCTCTATTGTGTTTGGGGTGCAATCCTGATGAAAGTGGCCTACAGCTTCTGGTGCCAATATAAACCATCTCTCTATTGTGTTTGAGGTGTAATCCTGATGAAAGTGGCCTACAGCTTCTGGTGCCAAGATGAACCATCTCTCTATTGTGTTTGAGGTGCAATCCTGATGAAAGTGGCCTACAGCTTCTGGTGCCAATATAAACCATCTCTCTATTGTGTTTGAGGTGCAATCCTGATGAAAGTGGCCTACAGCTTCTGGTGCCAATATAAACCATCTCTCTATTGTGTTTGAGGTGTAATCCTGATGAAAGTGGCCTACAGCTTCTGGTGCCAAGATGAACCATCTCTCTATTGTGTTTGAGGTGCAATCCTGATGAAAGTGGCCTACAGCTTCTGGTGCCAATATAAACCATCTCTCTATTGTGTTTGGGGTGTAGTCCTGATGAAAGTGGCCTACAGCTTCTGATGCCAAGATGAGCCATCTCTCTATTGTGTTTGGGGTGTAGTCCTGATTAAAGTGGCCTACAGCTTCTGATGCCAAGATGAGCCATCTCTCTATTGTGTTTGGGGTGTAGTCCTGATTAAAGTGGCCTACAGCAATGCATGATGGAATTTATTGTACAGAAGACAATAAATCACATCTATTTGTGATTTGTGTTTTTAGTCACTTCCCTAAAAAGTTCTTGAAGACACCATCTTATTTAGAAGAGTTGATCGTGAGTCAGAAACATTTTCCATCTTCATCACTGAGGGCACTTCAAAAATGTGCTTTCACCAGTATTAACCAATATGCAGAATTTATTTTGTGTGCATTTCTACAATTTTTTCAGGAATACTGTAACAGAATACTTTATGGTTCGTTTTCACACAAAGGAAATTCATACTATGAAGCGGCTTACGCAAATGCAAATAAGCATGCTAAGACTACATAAATGTAGTAGGGGTGTTCTCAAATTGTTTGTTGAAAAACGATGTCTATTTCATTTAGGGGAGGGAGTCACTGGGCCATTTCGTATAGGTGACAAACATGCAATCATACACAGGTATAGGGGCCACAAACACCATGGTTAAAATGTACATCTGATAAAATACATTAATACATGTATAATTAAAACAGGTTATTTGAATGAAACTTATTTGGTGTCATTTTCACTGCTAAATTTGCACTATGATTTAAAAAAAATTACCTACCGGTACTTTTGTTTAGGGAGAGCGTTATATGATACTACAAAGAATACAATGAATTTTTGGCAAAATTTGACAATTTGAGATTACCCCTTAGAATGAGACATTAAAAAGGCCTTATTAAATCATAGAATTTTGAGTTATATGTGTGATATAGGTAGTCTAAATTACACATCCTATAATTCAGTTTATAACAATTTTATTCATGTCAACAATGATGATGTATTTTATTACCTCAATAAAAAGGATTGCCCGACCATAACTAATGCCAATTTTTATTAAGTTTGCTTTCATGAGGTGTCATAACTGTCAATCTGTAATGATGACCAATTACGTGAGAGTTTAGAGATCAAATAACATTGAGTTGTAAGAATTTGTACAAATCATGGCAACTAACAATAGTGTGTAAGGTCACAGTGAGTCTTGTTACAATGGCAGTCCCCCAGGTAATTAATCACTATACTAGATTTCACAGTCAACAGAAATGAATCTTTCATACACTATAAAAATATCACTTCTAAGACACATTATTTGGCAACACTAATTAGGATTAATCTTGTAGTAGCCATTATCAACTTTTGTGATTCTTATGAAACTGATTTATAATCAGGTTTAGACTGAAAATGTCAGGAAAAGACATGTTTGCATGTATGACAGGATATGTATAAGAAAAAGTTGTAGCATTTATTTATTTTATTTATTTAACACTTTATTTAAAGAGGGTAGGCCAATATACAATAAAGTAATTTTCATTGGGCCCTCTGTAGGGACAAAAAACACAATATACACACTCTCGGCTTGAGCCATTTACAACAAATTTTTCACTCAGATAAATTTTGTAGGTTTTCTTAAAAATGCCTAAAGAGGCTGAATTTCTGATATGGAATGGCAAGTTATTCCATAGGGTTACCCCTTTATACTGAAACGTCCTCTGACTCATGGATGTTTTCCATTTAGTAATGCGTAAATTATTTTTAAGAGAGGAACGTGTACTATACTTGTGGGTTTGGGAGATAGGACTGAACATTTCACTTATATATAAAGGCGCCAAGCCATTGGTTGCCATATACATTACGATACCTAGAAATGATGAAATTCTGTAATCAATAGGCAAGAAACTATGTTTTTTGAACAGTTCAAACGACGGTTGGCTAAAGTTGTCAGAGGAAATCACACAAACTGCCCTTTTCTCAAGCTTATACACCCGACATAAATTTGATTGACTTGTATTGCCCCATACTATACAGCAATAGTCCAATAACGACTGAATAAATGAAAAATACAATGTTCTTCTGACGGAAATAGGTAAGAAGCTGCAAACTCTCATAAAAATGCCAATTCTTTGGCTAAGCTTTTTACAAAGCATATCAACATGATAATCCCATGATAGAGTTTTATCTAAAACCACCCGAGCGACATTTTCAAAACTGACTGTTTTAATTATTTCACCATTGAAGTTAACCAGAAAATCTTCACCAATATTATTTAGCCTTTGACGGGATCCAAAAAGCATAGATTTTGATTTAGATGTGTTGATTGATGTAATTGCAATTAACCCAAAGCAAAATTGGCCAAACATCATCATTAATGCACTTTGTGACTACATTGATACTTGGTCCAGATGATAACAGAGTTTGATCGTCCGCATACATATCAATGGAACTGTTTTCAAGAAATAATGGTAGGTCATTAATAAATAGAAGAAATAATAATGGTCCTAAAATCGAACCCTGTGGTACGCCATGTCGAATATTGACAGCATCCGACTGTTTACCCATCAAATACACAACTTACTTTCTGTCAGTTAAGTCAGAATTAAACCAAACAAGGGAGATTGGAGAAATGCCATAAATTGAGAGCTTATTTAATAATACATGTTTATCTACCATATCAAACGCCTTGCTTAAATCAAGGAAAAGCAAACCACACAATAAGCCATCATCCATATTGCTAAGTAATGCATCACATAGCTTAATCATAGCTGTATGGCAAGAATGTGATTTCCGAAAACCTGACTGCGATTTAGAAATTAAATCATTACTGTTCAAATAATGGTATAAGTGATCATGCACGTGTTTTTCAAAGATTTTTGAGATTATTGGGGGAAGCGAAATTGGACGAAAATTACACAAGTCCTGGGATCCGCCCTTGTGTAATGGAATAACTTTGGCATGCTTAAACATGTCTGGAAAAATACCTGATGAAATGCTGAGGTTAAATAAATAAACAATACTTTCAGAAATGAATGGAGCAGAAATACGCAAAAGTTTAGATGATGTATTGTCAAGGCCAGCTGACGAAATAGTGAAAACAGTTGGTTCTTCACGAACTGGCATGTGACCGGCGGAATAACAAATTGTCGTGTATTGGTCAATTTGGGTTCAATAAATTTCCGTAAATTCGTAAAATATGAATCACCCACTGAAACATTGGGTTGTAACTTATCGGCAACTGAAGCGAAATATGTATTGAAGTTATTAAAATTTTTTTTGAAGTTATTGCCAACTGAAATATGAACGTTGAGAGAGATTTACCACCACTGATCAAATCGTTAAGGGTTTTCCACAAGGCAGAACTGTTGGAGCTATTGATTTTGATAAGTTGAATATAATGGTTTTTCTTAGCGGCCTTGATTAAATTAACTACCGGATTACATTTGGCTCTATATTGGTTTAGGACAGTAACATCACCCAAAGTACGTGCACGCCTCCGAAGTTTGTCTCTTTCTCTAATTTTAAGTAGAATGTCCGTATTCAGCCATCCTGGCTGTCTTAATTTTTTCACACGTCTAACAAAATGAAATCAGCATGAAAGTTTTATTGCTAACTTTAGTAAAACAAAGTGGTCATGGAAAATATGCTCAATAATTACCAAGGTAGATAAGGCTGCAGGTCGGCATTCTTTCAACACTGATGCATATCGTGCAAGGAGTGCCGGGAGTTTGTTAGAAACTTCGATCGTTTTGAAGTCATTGAACGGTCAGCACATATTTTACGGAAATAATAAACCATTTCAGTGATTTCTTTACTGAATACCCTAATGATAAATGAAACTTAGAAACATAGTAGAAATAAACTGGCCATAAAATTGTGTACATCAGCAATCAGTTTACACTGCTAGTTCCTGCTTTGGAAGGCATTCTGCACATGATTTCATTGCGTTTAAGGCGAGTTGAAACCTGAAGTTACGTGAGGAATTTCAAACTTCAAACACAGATTTTATTATGTCTTTTCTGCTGTTCCAGGAATTGACTTATGTATGACATTAATATTTCACTCCCTAAACAGTATTTCACTAAAATAGTTTTCACTAAAATACTTAAGTTGTAAAAAGAAGTATCAACTTAAGCATATAAACACTGGTGTAAAAAGGCATCGGAGCACTATTTATGCCAAAATAGGCTAGTAAGGCATCATATGACATAGGTCTGTACTGAGACTGTGCTTCCTGTGATGATACAGTGGGTAGATGGATCCATTCCTGAGAATGCACCAAGTGGTCATGGGAAATATGCTCAATAAACATCATGGGAGATGGATCCATTCTGAGACTGCACCAAGTGGTCATGGGAAATATGCTCAATAATGATCATGAGAGATGGATCCATTCTGAGACTGCACCAAGTGGTCATGGGAAATATGCTCAATAATCATCATGGGAGATGGATCCATTCTGAGACTGCACTACATCATGAGGCAGACAACTCCGAAATTACACAGTGGTTATAAAAATTATATCTCTCTATCATTTCAATATTTTCACCAGTTTGATAAAAATGTGATGTACATGTAGGTATAAAAGCAATGGCTTGCTTGTTGTATGTCTTTTAGTAAAATTGCCTCAAACTCTTGAGTCATCCCACAAATTACATAAAACATGTGAAAATTTTGCAGGATCAGCAGCCAATCATACTTGGCCACTCTCATTGGTTATAAAATCCTGTCAGAGGAGAGCTGCACCTCAATGCAAGTTGAATATCAACATACTCAATAACAAAATTAAAAGTAATGCTCCACCAACAGTGTAAAATTTCACTATTTTGCTGTTGGCTGTCACCAAGCAATCAGAGGAAAAAGTTTATCTTTTTACACACAGAAATGAATTGTGACAGGTCATTCTGTCACCAGCTGTGATTCCGCAGTCACCTTTCAATCGTTCACATACTCCCCATAGTCCTCTGTCATTACGAATTAGACACTATGGATTTACAAAGGACTGGACAATATCTTTCTAAGAAGAGGGCAATCACTATGAGGATAACTAATCTGACTAGTGCTTAGACCTTTTACCGGTACACTGCCAGATTGTTACATGTAGATCCAATCCACAGGTTTTTGTCATTAAATATAACAATGTTAATAGCTATAGGTCCAAATTCTCATCTATTTTGTATATAACATATTTGCTTTCTTAGATGAAAACATAAATTTTATTGGATCAGGTCAGTTTAGTTGTTATCTGAATCTCTGCCTATTATGTTCAGAGGTCCCTCGTTAATACTCTACAGAATGAGGGCCTATGATAGAAAGCGGGGGGGGGGGGGGGGACTGTTTGCCTTGGTTTGAAATGTGCATGTTTTTTAGCCTGTGTAATTAGAAATAAAAAAAATACAATTTTTTTACAAGTTACAAGCTTGGTGGAGGTATTACTCCAAACCAACATACATACTGTGCCATGCTGGTAACATTTGTTATTTTATTTCATGAAAATGGCATATACAGTGTATCATATGATATCTAAAGTGAGCTCAATTCCTCCCTGCAATAAAACTACATCTAGAAATGCATATTTGCTACATTAGGAACACATATCTCTATCTAGTAATGCATTTAAATCAAATACTGTATTTACTCTATTAGTAGCACTATCATAAATACAATATTTGACTTGTGTATGTTTCTATTGAAAATACACAGCACAAAATGTATTGCATTTACGATAAATGCTGGGTCACTAATGGTTAACCACAGACATACATTGTACCTCTAAACTCTATCTCTCCTGCTCATGACAAATAAATAAGACATAAGAATGCTGTACACATTTTTGGTATTGATTTTCTAAACTGATATTTTCATATAAAATATTTACTGAACCACACAAAGCTATATATTGATGGAAAGCCTATTTCACATTGGATGTGAAATCGACAAGATACATGTAGTGTGTGTATGGACGTGTATAGTCACGTGATATGTGTGTAAACACAGAAAGCCATTTTCGGTAAAAAAAATAATTGAACAAATGAATAAACGAATTTGGTGGAACATTGGCAACAAAACAGTTTTTCAGACGACGCTCACCACCATTCCGCGTTGATTGAGATATACATCTACATGATAGTTGGAGAAGAAATAATAATTTAGCTATCTTGAAAAAAACAATGCGGTCTGGTTCTTTCCGGTATTCAGAAATTAGAACGTGATTTCGAAACAAATAGGAAAATTAGAAATCCCAGCGTGGCTTGAGAGGGAACATATCGAAGAGTTTCTGTGCGAAAAATTAGTATAATGCGTCCACTAGAACTCGAGATCAAAGGCCTGCAGTTGCCGCGAATCGCTGTTTTGTTTAATCTAGAAAACGGCAAAAACAACTTAGCAGCAACGTATCGTCGGCTATTAAACTCAAAATCCGTTTGTCCCAGGGATCAAAACAAACTCATAACGACTAGTCATGGTATCTGCTTGTCATAATCACGCAGATGTGTGAATATGCGTGGTCGCAATTGGTTATAAAGCACAAAATTATGCTCCCGAATCCAATAGGAAACACTGTTTCACGGCGTGACAAAGCCGCGCCAAAATGACGTCATAATTTACATATTCATTATTAAGTTGTGGGAGGTGACACTCCTTTTCTGGAAGACTCATTACCATACATTGCCCTCCATGGAAGCTCATTCACTTGCTCTGCTGCTGAACCGATAACCGTGGCTGAACGCACCACCAGAGTCAACTACATGTAGTTTTCTTTCCAAGATTTTTGTTTTATCACGCGAGATGTCTCGACGAAGATCTGTATTATCTGATTTGAATGGCAATGAGGGGGAGAGAAGTCACAGCGAGTGCTGAACTGAATCGGGAAATGCGATCGCTTGGGTTTAAAGTTGTCTGTCGATCGGGCGGTGAATTTTCAGTTTGTTTGCTCCGTTATTATTTTGTACATTTGTAAAATAACCTGTTCGCCATAAATTGTGTTTTCTGTTTTTTTAGTTCTCAAAATTGTTGTGACAAAATTAGTGTGATGATTATTTTTCCATCTTCAACGCGTAGTACCGGAACAACCGCTGGCGGGGACTACTGTCGGTATCTCATTGAATCCGTGAAATTATTTTAATATTGAGAATGTGAAGATTAAGCAAAAATAAAATAGGGAAAACAGGAATGATCACGCCACAGTCACTATACTAGGCTCACACACACAGACGCGTACGTTTTCTTTTACAGCTGCTTGTCTCAGGCTTTACGTGTGGCCAAGTCCGGGGCCAAGTGTTTCACTTCCGACTCATTGTGGTCGGAGTCCATAACACGTAATTTGGTCACGAAAATTAAATTGTGGAAGGTACTAACGTTAGTACTTTCCATGATTAAATTTTCATAATACTCGTAATCGCTTTACATATTGTCGACATTCTTCTCCAAATTTCCTTGGATTCATTTTCTTTCGTCACTGTCATAGTCGACTCAAGACGGTTTCATAGTCGACTGCTTGAAGAGCGAGAAATTCAATGAAATTAAATTTGTGGACGATTGTAGATGGAATGCGTGTAACTTGTACCTCGGACTACTAATACTTGTATTACTACTCTGAACTTGTTCTGAATGCAAGAGACTGTTTATGTTTGCTATGGGTGGTGACTATTATGCAAATTATCTGTCTATTATGTCTTTAGCTGATTAATTAAAGCATAGCTTTCAAAACAATGACATGTGCTTTTGTTTTTAATTAGCAAAAATTGATTTTTACACCCTATAAAAACATCCAATTCCTTTTTTTTTCTACTGAGTGTTTGCTCCCTGTGGTCCAGCATTGCAAAATACAAAAAAGTAGAATTTAGGGTTTCAAAGCAAAAAAACATGTACAGCATCCATAAGAACAAGAATTTCTACAATATGTCAATACAATGTTATCTAGACATCAATGTTTAAAATATAAAAAATGTAATGGATTATACAATGACTTTATTGATCTCTGTATATAGGTCAGTCTATAAAGTCTAGTAGTGTATGTGTACATTTTATATTATTCAACATGTTATAATAACCTATTGCAATTATATGGCACTATATATTTACAGTCACTCAGTATTTGAATTGCATGTTAGACATTGCATGTTAGGCTTTACATGTAGACATTGCATGTTAGACATTGCATGTTAGGCATTACATGTTAGGCTTTACATGTCAGAGTTGCATATGAGACATTGCATGTTAGACATTGCATGTTAGGCATTACATGTTAGGCTTTACATGTCAGAGTTGCATGTTAGACATTGCATGTTAGGCATTACATGTTAGGCATTGCATGTTAGGCATTGCATGTTAGGCATTGCATGTTAGGCATTACATGTTAGGCATTGCATGTTAGGCTTCACATGTAGGAGTTGCATGTTAGACATTGTATGTTAGGCATTGCATGTTAGGCATTGCATGTTAGGCATTACATGTAGGAGTTGCATGTTAGGCATTGCATGTTGGGCATTGCATGTTAGGCATTGCATGTTAGGCATTGCAGGTTAGGCTTTACATGTACATTGTAGGCATTGCATGTTAGGCATTACATGTTAGGCTTTACATGTAGGCATTGCACGTTAGGCTTTGCATGTCAGGCTTTGCATGCTAGGCATTGCATGATAGACATTACATGTTAGGCATTGTATGTTAGGCATTGTATGTTAGGCATTGCATGTTAGACATTGCATATGAGACATTGCATGTTAGGCATTGCATGGTAGGCATTGCATGTTAGACATTGCATATAAGACATTGCATGCTAGGCATTGCATGTTAGACATTGTATGTTAGGCATTGTATGTTAGGCACATTACATGTTAGGCTTTACATGGTAGGTATTGCATGTTAGACATTGCATGTGAGACATTGCATGTTAGGCTTTACATGGTAGGCATTGCATGTTAGACATTGCATATGAGACATTGCATGTTAGGCATTGCATGTTAGGCATTGTATGTTAGGCATTACATGTTAGGCATTACATGTTAGGCATTGCATGTTAGGCATTGCATGTTAGGCCTTGCATGTTAGGCTTTACATGGTAGGTATTGCATGTTAGACATTGCATGTTAGACATTGCATGTGAGACATTGCATGTTAGGCATTGTATGTTAGGCATTGCATGTTAGGCTTTACATGTTAGACATTGCATGTTAGACATTGCATATGAGACATTGCATGTTAGGCATTACATGTTAGGCATTGCGTGTTAGACATTGCATATGAGACATTGCATGTTAGGCATTGCATGTTAGGCATTGTATGTTAGGCATTACATGTTAGGCATTACATGTTAGGCATTGCATGTTAGGCATTGCATGTTAGGCATTGTATGTTAGGCATTACATGGTAGGTATTGCATGTTAGACATTGCATGTGAGACATTGCATGTTAGGCATTGCATGTTAGGCATTGTATGTTAGGCATTGCATGTTAGGCTTTACATGTTAGACATTGCATGTTAGACATTGCATATGAGACATTGCATGTTAGGCATTACATGTTAGACATTGCATATGAGACATTGCATGTTAGGCATTGCATGTTAGGCATTGCATGTTAGGCATTACATGTTAGGCATTGTATGTTAGGCATTACATGTTAGGCATTACATGTTAGGCATTACATGTTAGGCATTGCATGTTCATGAGCTTGCCAACTTATAATTGCAGTCAAATGAATTTTCCTGAGAGAGAAGTAATTTAGGTCAACTATTCGTGTTGTGTTCACAGATGTTATTGCTCCCCAACTCCTGTTAATTTCCTTTTAATAATCAATTCTTCTGGCAACACCTGCTTTATTACATCTTGTGAAAACAAATGTCAAGGCAGACTACACTACTGTATAGGTAGAACAGAATATTTTACAGGATGAACAGGGTATACCTGGTAGAACACAATTGACGAGGTAAATAATTGGGTATACCAGGTATATAATAGTATGACCAAGGTATATAAGATGATAGGCTAGGTAGTCTATCATAATAATAAGATACAATTATGTGGTAGTCTGGGTGTATACATGTAACAAGTCATTGTTAATGTTATAATATATTCCCAGTTTGCACAATATATTGTAAAATACTTTATTTTAGCTGGAATTAATTTTCTTTGAATAGACTTTTGGGGTGTTTTGTATGAAATTTATTTTCACTGATTTTTGGTAAAAAAATAAAGTATTTTACAGTATTGCACAACTTCCAAGGTGATATCTATCATGATGGCCGACATGTATGAGATATGGCTCCATGGAACTGCAATCGTTTAAAAAAGATGGTCACCAGTCAGACATTTTGGATTTGATGGTGACAAAAATGTTGTTGTGTTTGACCAATATGATGTCTGATGCATGCATGAAGTCTGAACTGAAAGAAACATTCTCTAAAACAAAATGGTCATTTTGAATTTGAATCAATAAAATAAAATGACATGCATTAAGGTTAATGCATATGTTTAAACCAATTCTGTTCAACACACAACTGAGACACGGTTTTGGAATGGTAAAAATGTGTGATTTTGATACATTTTTTGCATTAAAATGGCTGTCAATCAGCCCTCTGCATGGACATACTGACACAAGAACAAGCATGGAGGTCATCATCACACATGGCAGCCTTGCCAATATTAAGTGGGTTGTGATTTTGTATGATTTGATACACTTACATGTAGGTGCACCTGAAATATTAATATAATTATTTGGTAATTTAATCATACATGTATGAAACATTTCTATATGCTATTGAAAAAAAGCCATTGCCTGAAATGTCCACTGTATTTTCTCTATTAAGAAGCACATCTCCCATTGAAGCACTTGTAAACTAAAAATCACATTTGCTTATACATTGTATTGACCATAGAAACACCTCTGTCATACAAATAAGTGCATGCACTTCTAATAAAGCAAATTTGGTAATTAAATCTGATATATAACTGGATGGGTAAGATAACAGTGGGTTACTAAATATTGCCTGCTATATCTGATATATAACTGGATGGGTAAAATAACAGAGGGTTACTAAATATTGCCTGCTATATCTGATATATAACTGGATGAGTATGATAACAGAGGGTTACTAAATATTGCCTGCTATATCTGATATATAACTGGATGGGTATGATAACAGAGGGTTACTAAATATTGCCTGCTATATCTATCTATATAACTGGATGGGTAAGATAACAGAGGGTTACTAAATATTGCCTGCTATATCTGATATATAACTGGATGGGTAAGATAACAGAGGGTTACTAAATATTGCCTGCTATATCTGATATATAACTGGATGAGTATGATAACAGAGCGTTACTAAATATTGCCTGCTATATCTGATATATAACTGGATGGGTAAGATAACAGAGGGTTACTAAATATTGCCTGCTATATCTGATATATAACTGGATGGGTATGATAACAGAGGGTTACTAAATATTGCCTGCTATATCTGATATATAACTGGATGGGTATGATAACAGAGGGTTACTAAATATTGCCTGCTATATCTGATATATAACTGGATGGGTATGATAACAGAAAGTTACTAAATATTGCCTGCTATATCTGATATATAACTGGATGAGTATGATAACAGAGGGTTACTAAATATTGCCTGCTATATCTGATATATAATTGGATGGGTATGATAACAGAGGGTTACTAAATATTGCCTGATATATCTGATATATAACTGGATGGGTAAAATAACAGAGGGTTACTAAATATTGCCTGATATATCTGATATATTACTGGATGGGTATGATAACAGAGGGTTACTAAATATTGCCTGCTATATCTGATATATAACTGGATGAGTATGATAACAGAAGGTTACTAAATATTGCCTGCTATATCTGATATATAACTGGATGGGTAAAATAACAGAGGGTTACTAAATATTGCCTGATATATCTGATATATTACTGGATGGGTATGATAACAGAGGGTTACTAAATATTGCCTGCTATATCTGATATATAACTGGATGAGTATGATAACAGAGGGTTACTAAATATTGCCTGCTATATCTGATATATAACTGGATGGGTAAAATAACAGAGGGTTACTAAATATTGCCTGATATATCTGATATATTACTGGATGGGTATGATAACAGAGGGTTACTAAATATTGCCTGCTATATCTGATATATAACTGGATGGGTAAGATAACAGAGGGTTACTAAATATTGCCTGCTATATCTGATATATAACTGGATGAGTATGATAACAGAGGGTTACTAAATATTGCCTGCTATATCTGATATATAACTGGATGGGTAAGATAACAGAGGGTTACTAAATATTGCCTGCTATATCTGATATATAACTGGATGAGTATGATAACAGAGGGTTACTAAATATTGCCTGCTATATCTGATATATAACTGGATGGGTAAAATAACAGAGGGTTACTAAATATTGCCTGATATATCTGATATATTACTGGATGGGTAAGATAACAGAGGGTTACTAAATATTGCCTGCTATATCTGATATATAACTGGATGGGTATGATAACAGAGGGTTACTAAATATTGCCTGCTATATCTGATATATAACTGGATGGGTAAGATGACAGAGGGTTACTAAATATTGCCTGCTATATCTGATATATAACTGGATGGGTAAGATAACAGAGGGTTACTAAATATTGCCTGCTATATCTGATATATAACTGGATGGGTAAGATAACAGAGGGTTACTAAATATTGCCTGTTATATCTGATATATAACTGGATGGGTAAGATAACAGAGGGTTACTACATTTTGCATGCTATATCTGATATATAACTGGATGGGTAAGATAACAGATGGTTACTAAATATTGCCTGATATATCTGATATATAACTGGATGGGTATGATAACAGAGTGTTGTTAAATATTGCCTGCTATATCTGATATATAACTGGATGGGTAAGATAACAGATGGTTACTAAATATTGCCTGATATATCTGATATATAACTGGATGGGTATGATAACAGAGTGTTGTTAAATATTGCCTGCTATATCTGATATATAACTGGATGGGTAAGATAACAGAGGGTTACCAAATATTGCCTGATATATCTGATATATAACTGGATGGGTATGATAACAGAGGGTTATTAAATATTGCCTGATATATCTGATATATAACTGGATGGGTAAGATAACAGAGGGTTACTACATTTTGCATGCTATATCTGATATATAACTGGATGGGTAAGATAACAGAGGGTTACTAAATATTGCTTGCTATATCTGATATATAACTAGATGGGTAAGATAACAGAGGGTTACTAAATATTGCCTGCTATATCTGATATATAACTGGATGGGTAAGATAACAGAGGGTTACTAAATATTGCCTGCTATATCTGATATATAACTGGATGGGTAAGATAACAGAGGGTTACTAAATATTGCCTGCTATATCTGATATATAACTGGATGGATAAGATAACAGAGGGTTACCAAATATTGCCTGCTATATCTGATATATAACAGAATGGGTATGATAACAGAGGGTTACTAAATATTGCCTGCTATATCTGAAATATAACTGGATGGGTAAGATAACAGAGGGTTACTAAATATTGCCTGCTATATCTGATATATAACTGGATGGGTAAGATAACAGAGGGTTACTAAATATTGCCTGCTATATCTGATATTTAACTGGATGGGTAAGATAACAGAGGGTTACCAAATATTGCCTGCTATATCTGATATATAACAGGATGGGTAAGATAACAGATGGTTACTAAATATTGCCTGATATATCTGATATATAACTGGATGGGTATGATAACAGAGTGTTGTTAAATATTGCCTGCTATATCTGATATATAACTGGATGGGTAAGATAACAGAGGGTTACCAAATATTGCCTGATATATCTGATATATAACTGGATGGGTATGATAACAGAGGGTTATTAAATATTGCCTGATATATCTGATATATAACTGGATGGGTAAGATAACAGAGGGTTACTACATTTTGCATGCTATATCTGATATATAACTGGATGGGTAAGATAACAGAGGGTTACTAAATATTGCTTGCTATATCTGATATATAACTAGATGGGTAAGATAACAGAGGGTTACTAAATATTGCCTGCTATATCTGATATATAACTGGATGGGTAAGATAACAGAGGGTTACTAAATATTGCCTGCTATATCTGATATATAACTGGATGGGTAAGATAACAGAGGGTTACCAAATATTGCCTGCTATATCTGATATATAACTGGATGGGTAAGATAACAGAGGGTTACTAAATATTGCCTGCTATATCTGATATTTAACTGGATGGGTAAGATAACAGAGGGT
Source organism: Saccoglossus kowalevskii (assembly GCF_978046115.1). Taxonomy (NCBI): domain Eukaryota; kingdom Metazoa; phylum Hemichordata; class Enteropneusta; family Harrimaniidae; genus Saccoglossus; species Saccoglossus kowalevskii. The sequence goes on from NC_140657.1 coordinate 33,845,163, forward strand.
TACCAAATATTGCCTGCTATATCTGATATATAACTGGATGGGTAAGATAACAGAGGGTTACCAAATATTGCCTGATATATCTGATATATAACTGGATGGGTAAGATAACAGAGGGTTACTAAATATTGCCTGCTATATCTGATATATAACTGGATGGGTAAGATAACAGAAGGTTACTAAATATTGCCTGCTATATCTGATATATAACTGGATGGGTAAGATAACAGGGTTACTAAATATTGCCTGCTATATCTGATATATAACTGATATAATATTCATCAAAATTAGAGAATTGAAGATATCATCGTAAAATGAACAAATTTGAGAGTGGTCCACATGTAGTACAGGTATATGTAATATCAATGCAATTGGACTTGTCGTTTTTAACAAGAAGTTGAAAATATCACTTTTTACCAAAAATGACAAAAATATTCACCAAAATTAGAAAATTAAAGATATCATTACAAAATGAACAAATCTGAGAGAGGTCCACATATAGTACCTATATATGTAATATCAAAGCAATTGGAGAATTAGAAAATTGAAGATGTGATCATGAAATGAACAAATCTAAGAGAGGTCTAACCAAGGTACACATACACCAAGTATCAAAGCATTCAGGCTTGTAGTTTTCAAAAAGAAGTCGAAAAAGTAAAACATTGACACGGACGACACACAATCACTCATATGATAAGCTCCGCTCGACAAAGTCGACAGCGGAGCTAAAAAATTCAAGTATAAAAGTTGAAAATATCCTAAAAATCCCTAAAAACTGACAATTAATGATATCATCAGAAAATAAACAATCTGACAGAGGCATACCCAAGACACAAACATGTACATATCAAATATCAAAGGCATCAAGCTAGTAATTTCCAAGAAGTAGGCAAACATGTAATAAATGATGGATTAACACATGTCAACTGACAATCATCTGCATGTATATGAACAGCTAAACTATGTCATCTTTAACAACAGAAAATGGAGCTAAATATAGAGAATTAATGATATCACAGAATGAACAATCAGACAGGGGTTTACCCAAGCCAGTAGTTTTCAAAAAAACACAAAAAATGCAATTGTTGATGGACAACAGATGTCAACTGACAATCATGCATCTAAATGGAACTAAAAACAGAGGGAGATAGATGAGTATTTATTAAATACAGTATCCGTATTTAGGGGTACTTCAAAATAAGAAGGACAAGCCATGTAAGGCACAGTCCCCGTTAGTTATCGAATTTAAGATATATAGTTTTATTTATAGTAATACAGCTGGAACATAAACATGTCAGGAATATGATTATGATGATTGTTTAACATTAAAATGATTGACATTTGTATCTGATCGTCAAACGAGTATTGAGAGATATTGCTCTGGAACAGCATTAAATAAAACAAAATCAGCCATTTTGAATACATGTATAATGAATATATAAAATTTGAACATAATCGGTTAAAGCATGTCAGAGATATGGCACTAGAGCTGCATTCATTAATACAAAATGACCACCAGTCAGCCATTTTAAATCCGATCTGAAAAATAAAATGAGGTGCATCAGGAACCTATAATGTCTAATTTATGTACCAAGTTTGAACAAAATCTAACTATAAATGCCAGAAATGCTTGATATTTGATGATTTTTTAGCACAAAAATGGCCACCATTCGGCCATTTTGAATAGGATTGTCAAATCAATAAATCTGTATATTTATGACATGATTTATATCGAATATTTAAAATTTGAACATAATCAGTCTAAGCAAGTCAGAGATATGGCACTACAACCACATTCATTACAACAAAATGGCTGCATGCCAGTCGGCCATTTTGAATCTTACATGTATCTGAAAAACAAAATGATGTGCATCAAGGTCTTATAATGTCCAACGTATATACCAATTTTGAACAAAATCCATCTGTAAACAACCGAAAAATGTTTGATTTTGATGATTTTTAGCACAAAAATGGCCGCCATTCGGCCATCTTGAATCAGATTTTGAAACAAATTGACGTGCATATGTATAATATCATGTATGATGTACATGTATGTGTGAAGTTTGATTGTGATGGGTCCAGGCATTTCTAAGATACAAGCCTGGATGCACGCATGCACGCACGGACACACGAAGGTCAGAACATAAGTCTGCCTTTTCAGACTGCGTCCGAACGGGGACTAAAAAAGATGACTTCCCCATGTATATATTACTTGCACATTCATGTAGTTTCCAGATTTACTGTTGAGTGCCAACTAAATCAGACTTTATGTTGACCAAATATATAATAATGAGATTATATTTAGATAGATGCATCAACCATGATGTAGACATCAGTCAATACCCTTAGTCATAATGTCTATTCTCTCAATAATCTTATACATGACAAATTCACAACTAACCTGATCAGATAATGACATCACATGAATATTCTTTGTTGTATTTAAATGAAGAACATTAAAGCCATTAATGCCACACAAGTCGTAAGCTATCCCAACAAATGAGGTACTGGCAGTTTTTGGAACTCTGTTATAAATCACTACAACATCATCCTTTTTTGTGTACTCTTCTGTGTTTTCTACAAGATGTCTACTAGCATGGTCTTTCCAAGCATTGTGTAAACTTTCTAATTGGTTCTGTGCTATAGCACGTTCTGAAACAAAGCAAAAATACAAAACATAATTAATTTGATTTTTCCTCCATTTAATTTTACTTTCAAGATACTGTGAATGTTTTATTTATTTAGAATAAAACATTTTACTAAATTACTATCAAACACAGTTTGACCAACAACAAATCCTTAGGGAATGAATCCCATCACTACAGAATTCTACAACACCATGACAACGATCAGTGCAACATTTAACCTATCAAGATACCGGTAGTTTCCTATTGATGTATTTTACAATTTAGCATTTCACAGATATAGTGGTGATACTACTTGAACTATTTGAAATATTTTATGCGAATGATTAATTTGAATCATTTTAAGTAAATCAATGTTTTGCATAAATTAGCGATGATTGAGGGAAAGACAGAGATTCATGGGTGATAGTAAAGCTGGTAAGCATGTGAAATTTTTTATTTTGCAATAAAAATATCGTCATTAATAATCTTGATTATTTTTTCAGTAACCAAAAATATGATTGTTTACCAACTTTAATTATCTTTTTCAAACAAAATTAAGGTCAATGAACAAAATCACAGTTTCACACTATGATGGTCCCTTGGACCAATGTTGTTATTCAGACTCGGAGCAGCAAACCATGTTTGATCACGAGACCAAGGCTTGAATCATTTACATACATGATCCCAATCTTACACAGCTGCATAAACACTGTATAAAATCAGAAAATGAATATTTAATTAGACTGATCTTATACAACTGCACTATACATTTTAATACGCTGAGCATAATGTTGCATCAAGTACCTATATTATGACTTTTTAAGACATATAATATTTCCACCCTTAAGGCTGCACACCAGGGAAGTCTATATATTGTTCACAACAGGATAGCTCTGCATTACAACTGTCAAACAGAGAAGCCCTGTGATATTGTCCACATTTAGGCTGTACAACTACAGCAGGAAATTGTACATACTGTTAATACTTAGTCTGTCCCAACAAGGAAGCCCTGCATTATAACTGCCATGATGGCATGAAGGAAAATACTGTAGAATACTTTATTTTCGCTTGGAATTTATTTTCGCTATTTTCGCTGAAGGGATGATTCCGTGAAAATAAAATCCAGCGAATATACTTTTTTCCCTATATTTCACATTAAACTCATGAAAAATCAGTGAAAATAAATTCCAAGCAAAACGCCCAAAAAGCCTTTTCAGCGAAAATCAATTCCAGCGAAAATAAAGTATTCCACAGTACATCATACATTGTCCACACCTACATGTATGCTTGCTGTTCCACAGGAAATCCATGTGACAAAACTATCCACCACTGAAGCCAAATTCTAGGAATGGGCTTGGAAAATTTAAGAGAAATTAATTATTTTAAACTCACTTTAATTTTCAGTAATTGCAGTAAATATACCATATGAATAACAACAACCTGGTTTCTATGGCAACAAGCCTGATCTAAATTGTACAAGATAGAATCAAAGAATTTCCCTACCAACTGATTGTAACACAGAAAATCTCCATAGTGATGTTGAACACCAGGAGGAAAGGGGTACTGTCTTGGAAGTAACTTGACTTGAAATTAAACTTCAGCTGTTGAATAGTATATTATTTATTTAATTTAATAATTTGCAGGGTTTCTTCAATTATTGTCTTATTTACTGCCACGAACATAAAAGATAGAATTCATCAAATTAAAATGACTGAAATTACTGTGATTTGTTTGCTAAAATAAATTCAATGAATGTAGTACCAACTGTGTGCAGCCAGTGCAGTGGAGTTCATCTGATTATGAATGGTCAATGTTTTCAGTCGCCATTGGAAATTTATAAAAATTTATGAATATAATATATAACAAATTCACACTTTCATGAAACCTGCTATAATTTGACATGCATCTTTAAAGCGAGTAGAATCTAGTAATGCTAGGTAGTGCAAGTTAGTTAAATTTACTAGTAGTTATAATAGTAGTTACATTTGGCATATCAAATGAACTGTGATTTATCTTTTTTTTGATTTTGTAACACAAATGTGACTGATCATTTTTAAGAGGCGACGAGGCACTAAGAGAAATGAAAAAAGGAAGAACAATCAGATAAACTGAATAGTTAAGCCTCAGTAGACAGGTTATCTAATCACAGACTTAACCAGACATCTTACATAGAAATGTAAGTACTACTCACCGGTAGTGTTATCATGCAGCGTTGCTAGGAGACAGGAATTAGCGAAGGGCAGGATTGAATTGGATAAAGTGATTAATCATTCAGTGAGGTTACCATGCCAACAATTTTAAAAGTCTATTTAAGGAATAAAACCTAACTCTGCATTAAGACAGCTGGCTATCTTATCTTGGTTTCATGACAGTAACATACTTTATGAAAGATGACCAATGCTGCTATCATGCAGTGGAATTGTCAAAATCCTTCTGCAAGCAAGAAATCTGCACAACGTTTATTTTGCTGTATTGATAATTCTGGGTAGGACACTATTTATTGAGTCAAAATTTCAAAAGAAATATCAAGAAATTAAAAATTGAATACATGCTATCCAAAGACATTCACATAGCAGCATGCATACAAGATGGCCGACTGGTGGCCATTTTGGTTTCAAAAATTTTGATTCAAAGAAGGTGGCAAAATGTACACATGCATGTACTTTCAAAAATTCTCAACCAAATTTTGCAGTGTCTACCATTTGTTCAGAATTTTAATTTCTCAGTGCTTGTATTTTAGTTTCTGAAGTTTTACTGATATAGCGAATACAACATAGATGTGTATGATACAATCTTTAATAAGGAACATCGAAATCCTGTAAAGTATATTTTCTGTCAGATTAGTCAAATTGACAGCAGACAAGCCCCTTATTCTCAATGCTATTTGATAGATATACAATGCAATTAAGGAAGTTGGTAGCCTGACATGGATGGTGATAGTTATTGTACCCAGACACAATCCACATCCCATATTTTAATGATCTAGTATACAATACTAACAATGTCAGTTATATGAGCTTTTATTATTGGGTTTTCAATAAAGCAAATACGATATTACAAAACCATACAAGCTATAAATTTATTTATCCCAAGTACCATGCCATCTGCAATGTGATATAGACTACTGGATATTTTCAACATCTCTCATTCTTATTACACACTCTACATGTATTTAACAAGCAGCCTGTCGGCTGAGATAGCTCCGCTGTTAGCAATGCACATTTCAATTAAAGAACTGAAGACATCATTAGAAAATGAACAATATGCATAGTATCAATGCAATGGGACTTGCTGTTTACAACAAGAATTCAAAAATATCATTTTTCACCATAAATGATTGTGGTTTTTAACAAGAAGTCGAAAATATCACTTTTTACCGAAAATGACAAAAATATTCACCAAAATTAGAGAATTGACGATATCATTACAAAATGAACAAATTTGAGAGTGGTCCACATGTAGTATCTATATATGTAATATCAAAGCAATTGGACTTGCGGTTTTTAACAAGAAGTCGAAAATATCACTTTTTACCAAAAATTACAAAAATATTCACCAAAATTAGAGAATTGAAGATATGGTCATGAAATGAACAAATCTGAGAGAGGTCTACCCAAGGTACATGTACACCAAGTATCAAAGCATTCAGGCTTGTAGTTTTCAAGAAGAAGTCCAAAAAGTAAAACATTGACACAGACGACGGACAATCACACATATGATAAGCTTCGCTCGACAAAGTCGACAGCGGAGCTAAAAAGTAAAACATTGACACAGACGACGACGGACAATCACTCATATGATAAGCTCCGCTCGACAAAGTCGACAGCAGAGCTAAAAATGTTATTGGGAAAAGGCGCAAAAAGTTCTTTTGCAATAAATGTTTGATGTAGTGTATATGGTAAATCTCAATGTTTCTGTAGTTTCATGTTTTTTCATCAAAATGAGATTGATTTTAGAGCATACAGATATCATCTTTCAATTTTTTATAACCTTATCTAAGAAGCACACAAAAATCATTTCCTCCAATGCCATTTTCTTATCACGGTAAAAACCTTGAATGGAATTACTTCAAAATTTAGTAAAAATGTTTGAAACTGTAATAGCAGATGAACAATTCCTGTACGAGTTGAATTCACACAAACCTTGGGTATGCCGATTCCTGTATGAGTTGAATTCACACAAACCTTGGGTATGCACACAAATCAAATTGTAATGTTTAGTTTTAAAGAGGGACAGCTGCAAAATGGTTTTGGATAACAATTGTAAGATCTCTAATTCATGATATCTGCTTTATTATGGCAAGTCTCAGAAGTATTGGGGTAGCGAATTGTGTGGGTTTTGACTGAACAGTTTGCTTTCGAATCTCACTGGTGCTGACTTGTGGCCCCGTCTGGGCAAGTCTATATTGCAGTAGGGGACATAGAATGCTTTTACATAGCCAGTCTATGTCCCCTACTGCAACATAGACTATATATAAAATATAAGATTCATATTTCAAAGATTATTTTCTGTATTACTTGAGACGTGATTATGTAAAGGTAGTTTACCATTAACAAATTTGTAGCCAAGTAATTTACAAAAAAATTTACATACCCAATCCTATCAAATACTGGGGCATTCTGCTTAGCTCCTGAAATTGTGATGCCTGTCACTTCTGCATTTTTATAATCAAGCTGAAAAGGTGAAATTTTGCCCAGCAAAGGAACAATTGACCATACATTGTATAAAGTCCAGCATGTTAGAATTTAGTTGTTCTGTGATTAAACCCTCTCGGTACTGCATTAAAATACAGTCGGGCAACAACATTTACTTTCATTCTTAACACATTTGTATATATACAAAAACATAGACGAGGGAGTACAAATTGTTTACAAAATTGTTTATTTATATTCTATGTCCCCTATTGTAATATAGTTTCGCCCATAGTGGGCGTGGCTACAGGTCAGCACCAGCGGGATTCAAAAGCCAACTGTTTAGTCAAAGCCCATTGTAATTTGGCAACTCGCTAGCGAGTTTGCAAATTAGCTGCCCCAAAACTTCTGAGGCTTGCTGTATAGTAACGAAAATTACACTACTTCAATACATGCGATAGCAAGTGGATAAATCATTATCCAGGTCAACAAAAAATGTTTTGGCTGTGGCCATGGTAGGACATGAACATGTAGCTAACGTTGGTTTATAACTAAAACCAGGCCCTGTATACAAAGTTCACAAAAAACATTCAATCTTTAGAAATCACTTTATTTTATTGCTAGAACATATTCTGCTGTTAAATTTATTATTTCCAAGCGTTTTGTGATAGTATTTTCTAGATTGAAGGCAACATTTACAGTTCATTCAAAGTTCAAAGTTGCGTTGGGATTACGTTGATACAGTGTAACAATGTTGGTGCCGGTGATCTCTTACCGGTGTGCAACATAGCCAAAATAAAAAGCATGATCATTTGAACACTGCTATTACAAAACTGGTATGAGGTAATAAATTTTGGGCAAAAGTATTCCAATTAGTGCCAGTACGACCTGCCTGTCAAGTATGAACAAAATCACAGAGGAGTTAAAAGCCAGAGCTGGTGAAAAGTTACCACAAGTTTGAGGAAAATTTTCTGACTAATGAAAATCTACATAAAACAAAACAGTAAATTTATGCCCACACTCAAGCTGAGTAGAATGAGCTACAGCCGTGCTTTTTATTCGAAGAAATGTAGGGTGAGACACATTTGGCGCGAAGGTATTCAAAAAATCAGTTTTTTGGTTGTTGTCATGGAAACAGTGGTGTGACTTGCCTGTCAAGTTTTAACCAAATCGGACTAGCCAAAAAAATCACAGAAGAGTTAAAAGCCATTCCTGGTGAACAGTTACCCCAACTTTGAGGTCAAATTTTTCGGTAATGAAAAAGATATCAAAAATTCAATTAGAAATTGAGAAGGGTAGACATACCCAACCCAAAATACCTTTAGAAGACAGAATCTGTAAGCAATGTTCCCAGATCAAAATTGAAAATGAAGAACATTTCTTCATGGAATGTCTTAGGTACCAAACAGAAAGACAAAAGCTATTTAATAATATTAGTATTCCAGAAGGATTGAAAAGTGATAACCAGATATTTAAATATATTATGAGTTCAAGAGAAGACGTACTAATAAGACAAGTTGGTGAATACTTATACAAAATATTTGAAATCAGAAATAACAATAACTGACATTTTACTTTTACTTTAATTTTATATGTATTGTACTTTATTACTAACATTTTATTGCTGTTCAACCAATGGAAATTATTTCTAAGGATGCAATAAATTCATTATTATTATTATTATTATAATAGTAAATTTGTTCCCACACTCAAGCTGCGTAGAATGAGCTATGTCTGAGGTGTTGTATCCTAAATTTGTAGGAGATACATTTGGCGCGAAGATATCCAAAAATCCAAAAAAATTGTTGGCTGTTCCTATGGCAATGGTGGGGCAAATTTTTTTTCAGATTTTTCCTAATACATGTAACTAGGGTGAAGGTGTGACCTACCTGCCAAGTTTGAGAGAAATCTACCAAGACCAAAAAATCACAGAAGAATTAACACGTGAAAACACTGGAAATCACACACACAGACACACACAAAAGTAATTTTAAGGGCAATCCTAGCGGAGCAGATTGCCAATAAGAATTTTATAAGAAGTCTTTGATACAGGCTGCATTCAAACATCAATTTTTTTGAAATTTTTTAATAACATTAGGTTTTGTATCGATTTTAATATATCAAGTTTGATCACATATTTATACAAAATATTTAATATGATTAAATTTATGGATTGTGATTATAAAGTAACAAATTGTTGCATTTTTACATCTTTGAAGATATTACATGAAAAAGGAATTTTATATATATATATATAATTATAGTATTCCCACATATTCGTTTCAAAACCAGAACAAGTTGTTTCACATGTTTTCAAATTAACGTTTTATATCTCTCTATTTAAAAAAACAAAAACATGCTGATGATGTTTCCAATTACACCAACAAATTTACATTGTTGATTTCATCTGGGAAAAGAATTAGAAAGCCTATAGGGGCAGAGATATCCATTATGTAAATAGCATGTGTTTATTGATCACTAATGTCCTGAAGCATCTACGATATAATGGAATATCAAAGAGAATCATGGATAATACTTATTCTACAAAATTCTGAGAAGCCATGATTTAGATTTTTGTTGTTGCTTTTTTTTCCTGAAGAATGAATGATTTGGTTATTTCACAAAAGCTTTTTTTGTACAATGTCTGGTTTTATCTGTTAGTGCTTGTAAACATAAAACAAGCAGCCTGTCGGCTGAGATAGCTCCGCTGTTAACAATGCACATGGCAATTAAAGAACAGAAGATATCATTAGAAAATGAACAAATCTGAGAGAGGTCCACATGTAGTACCTATATGTATAAAATTGGTTTGAAATAAAATTAGATTTATTTGCTTTTTTGATAATGGTTTGCACAACAATCCTATAGTTATCTAACAATGACAAGGGTCTACTTGTCAGGAATATAACTGAGTAAAAATTTCACATGAATACATATGTAATATCAAAGCAATTGGACTTGAAGTTTTTAACAAGAAGTCGAAAATATTACTTTTTACCAAAAATGACAAAAATATTTACCAAAATTAGAGAATTGAAGATATCATTATGAAATTAACAAATCTGAGAGAGGTCCACATGTAGTACCTATAAATGTAATATCAAAGCAATTGGACTTGCGGTTTTCAACAAGAAGTCGAAAATATCACTTTTTACCAAAAATGACAAAAATATTCACCAAAATTAGAGAATTAAAGATATCATTACAAAATAAACAAATCTGAGAGAGGTCCACATGTAGTACCTATATATGTAATATCAAAGCAATTGGACTTGCGGTTTTTAACAAGAAGTTGAAAATATCACTTTATACCAAAAATTACAAAAATATTTACCAAAATTAGAGAATTGAAGATATCATTACAAAATGAACAAATCTGAGAGAGGTCCACATGTAGTACCTATATATGTAATATCAAAGCAATTGGACTTGCGGTTTTCAACAAGAAGTTGAAAATATCACTTTTTATCAAAAATTACAAAAATATTTACCAAAATTAGAGAATTGAATATATCAATATGAAATTAACAAATCTGAGAGGGGTCCACATGTAGTACCTATATATGTAATATCAAAGCAATTGGACTTGCGGTTTTCAACAAGAAGTCGAAAATATCACTTTTTACCAAAAATGACAAAAATATTCACCAAAATTAGAGAATTAAAGATATCATTACAGAATGAACAAATCTGAGAGACTCAGAGGTCCACACGTAGTACCTATATATGTAATATCAAAGCAATTGGACTTGCGGTTTTTAACAAGAAGTTGAAAATATCACTTTTTATCAAAAATTACAAAAATATTTACCAAAATTAGAGAATTGAAGATATCATTATGAAATTAACAAATCTGAGAGGGGTCCACATGTAGTACCTATATATGTAATATCAAAGCAATTGGACTTGCGGTTTTCAACAAGAAGTCGAAAATATCACTTTTTACCAAAAATGACAAAAATATTCACCAAAATTAGAGAATTAAAGATATCATTACAAAATAAACAAATCTGAGAGAGGTCCACATGTAGTACCTATATATGTAATATCAAAGCAATTGGACTTGCGGTTTTTAACAAGAAGTTGAAAATATCACTTTATACCAAAAATTACAAAAATATTTACCAAAATTAGAGAATTGAAGATATCATTACAAAATGAACAAATCTGAGAGAGGTCCACATGTAGTACCTATATATGTAATCTCAAAGCAATTGGACTTGCGGTTTTCAACAAGAAGTCGAAAATATCACTTTTTACCAAAAATGACAAAAATATTCACCAAAATTAGAGAATTAAAGATATCATCATGAAATGAACAAATCTGAGAAAGGTCTACCCAAGGTACATATACACCAAGTATCGAAGCATTCAGGCTTAAAGTTTTCAAGAAGAAGTCGAAAAAGTAAAACATTGACACGGACGACGACGATGGACGACGACGGACAATCACTCATATGATAAGCTCCGCTCAACAAAGTCGACAGCGGAGCTAAAAAATATATGCTTGATCTACACATAAAGCAACACAAAACTAGTTTCTGTTCAAATTGCTCTCAAATTTGACAGAACTGACAATCAAAGTTTTTTCTGTTATGCCATGTAAATTTGACTCAAGACATAACCCAATATAATATCTGCTCATCACACTGAAACATAGAAGCCCCTAGGAGTCTCTTTATACATTCCTACACAAATATATAGACTAATATGTACACTTTCTGCTTTATTAATATTCAGGATGTGCCCAGAGCAGTTTTAAGGAAACGAGCAGGGAGATTCCGTATCATGTTGGGAAGAATGCAGCTCGCCATAAAAAAGGAAAATTGAACTCAGACTTAAAGTAGTCACCACTATAAAAGCACTGAGATGATCAGATTTCCTTGACTTGTGGATGTGATTTTATTTTATGCTGTTCATAAAGAACCCAGATAACAATATATACTGAACTACTTTTTGCACAAAACTGGTCAAACATTCATGAAAATTATTATTGATTTCCATAGTAAAACGAATTCATCATTTCATCTCAAAACGTTGTTCATTATAATACGATGGGTACATTCTGATGTCCTTTAACATGGATTCCTAAAAGAATTGTTTAAGGGTTATACAACATACTCACAAATAGTCGCATCTACATGTATGAGCAATACAACATACTCACAAATAGTCACATCTACATGTATGAGCAATACAACATACTCACAAATAGTCACATCTACATGTATGAGCAATACAACATACTCACAAATAGTCACATCTACATGTATGAGCAATACAACATACTCACAAATAATGGCATCTACATGTATGAGCAATACAACATACTCACAAATAGTTACATCTACATGTATGAGCAATGCAACATATTCACAAATAGTCGCATCTACATGTATGAGCAATACAACATACTCACAAATAGTGGCATCTACATGTATGAGCAATACAACATATTCACAAATAGTCGCATCTACATGTATGAGCAATACAACATACTCACAAATAGTCACATCTACATGTATGAGCAATACAACATACTCCCAAATAGCAGCATCTACATGTATGAGCAATACAACATATTCACAAATAGTCGCATCTACATGTATGAGCAATACAACATACTCACAAATAGTCGCATCTACATGTATGAGCAATACAACATACTCACAAATAGTCGCATCTACATGTATGAGCAATACAACATACTCACAAATAGTCACATCTACATGTATGAGCAATACAACATACTCACAAATAGTCACATCTACATGTATGAGCAATACAACATACTCACAAATAGTGGCATCTACATGTATGAGCAATACAACATATTCACAAATAGTCGCATCTACATGTATGAGCAATACAACATATTCACAAATAGTCGCATCTACATGTATGAGCAATACAACATACTCACAAATAGTCGCATCTACATGTATGAGCAATACAACATACTCACAAATAGTCACATCTACATGTATGAGCAATACAACATACTCACAAATAGTCACATCTACATGTATGAGCAATACAACATACTCACAAATAGTGGCATCTACATGTATGAGCAATACAACATATTCACAAATAGTCGCATCTACATGTATGAGCAATACAACATACTCACAAATAGTCACATCTACATGTATGAGCAATACAACATACTCACAAATAGTCGCACGCATTTACATGTATGAGCAATACAACATACTCACAAATAGTCACATCTACATGTATGAGCAATACAACATACTCACAAATAGTCACATCTACATGTATGAGCAATACAACATACTCACAAATAGTCACATCTACATGTATGAGCAATACAACATACTCACAAATAGCCACATCTACATGTATGAGCAATACAACATACTCACAAATAGTCACATCTACATGTATGAGCAATACAACATACTCACAAATAGTTACATCTACATGTATGAGCAATATAACATACTCACAAATAGTTGCATCTACATGTATGAGCAATACAACATACTCACAAATAGCAGCATCTACATGTATGAGCAATAAAACATACTCACAAATAGTCGCATCTACATGTATGAGCAATACAACATACTCACAAATAGCTACATCTACATGTATGAGCAATACAACATACTCACAAATAGCCGCATCTACATGTATGAGCAATACAACATACTCACAAATAGTCACATCTACATGTATGAGCAATACAACATACTCCCAAATAGCAGCATCTACATGTATGAGCAATACAACATATTCACAAATAGTCGCATCTACATGTATGAGCAATACAACATACTCACAAATAGTCGCATCTACATGTATGAGCAATACAACATACTCACAAATAGTCGCATCTACATGTATGAGCAATACAACATACTCACAAATAGTCACATCTACATGTATGAGCAATACAACATACTCACAAATAGTCACATCTACATGTATGAGCAATACAACATACTCACAAATAGTGGCATCTACATGTATGAGCAATACAACATATTCACAAATAGTCGCATCTACATGTATGAGCAATACAACATATTCACAAATAGTCGCATCTACATGTATGAGCAATACAACATACTCACAAATAGTCGCATCTACATGTATGAGCAATACAACATACTCACAAATAGTCACATCTACATGTATGAGCAATACAACATACTCACAAATAGTCACATCTACATGTATGAGCAATACAACATACTCACAAATAGTGGCATCTACATGTATGAGCAATACAACATATTCACAAATAGTCGCATCTACATGTATGAGCAATACAACATACTCACAAATAGTCGCATTTACATGTATGAGCAATACAACATACTCACAAATAGTCACATCTACATGTATGAGCAATACAACATACTCACAAATAGTCACATCTACATGTATGAGCAATACAACATACTCACAAATAGTCACATCTACATGTATGAGCAATACAACATACTCACAAATAGCCACATCTACATGTATGAGCAATACAACATACTCACAAATAGTCACATCTACATGTATGAGCAATACAACATACTCACAAATAGTTACATCTACATGTATGAGCAATATAACATACTCACAAATAGTTGCATCTACATGTATGAGCAATACAACATACTCACAAATAGCAGCATCTACATGTATGAGCAATAAAACATACTCACAAATAGTCACATCTACATGTATGAGCAATACAACATACTCACAAATAGTCGCATCTACATGTATGAGCAATACAACATACTCACAAATAATGGCATCTACATGTATGAGCAATACAACATACTCACAAATAGCAGCATCTACATGTATGAGCAATACAACATACTCACAAATAGCAGCATCTACATGTATGAGCAATACAACATACTCACAAATAGTCACATCTACATGTATGAGCAATACAACATACTCACAAATAGCAGCATCTACATGTATGAGCAATACAACATACTCACAAATAGTCACATCTACATGTATGAGCAATACAACATACTCACAAATAGTCGCATTTACATGTATGAGCAATACAACATACTCACAAATAGTCACATCTACATGTATGAGCAATACAACATACTCACAAATAGTTGCATCTACATGTATGAGCAATACAACATACTCACAAATAGCCACATCTACATGTATGAGCAATACAACATACTCACAAATAGTCACATCTACATGTATGAGCAATACAACATACTCACAAATAGCCACATCTACATGTATGAGCAATACAACATACTCACAAATAGTCACATCTACATGTATGAGCAATACAACATACTCACAAATAGCCACATCTACATGTATGAGCAATACAACATACTCACAAATAGTCACATCTACATGTATGAGCAATACAACATACTCACAAATAGCCACATCTACATGTATGAGCAATACAACATACTCACAAATAGCCGCATCTACATGTATGAGCAATACAACATACTCACAAATAGTCGCATCTACATGTATGAGCAATACAACATACTCACAAATAGTCACATCTACATGTATGAGCAATACAACATACTCACAAATAGTCACATCTACATGTATGAGCAATACAACATACTCACAAATAGTCACATCTACATGTATGAGCAATACAACATACTCACAAATAGCCACATCTACATGTATGAGCAATACAACATACTCACAAATAGCCACATCTACATGTATGAGCAATACAACATACTCACAAATAGTCACATCTACATGTATGAGCAATACAACATACTCACAAATAGTTGCATCTACATGTATGAGCAATACAACATACTCACAAATAGTCACATCTACATGTATGAGCAATACAACATACTCACAAATAGCCACATCTACATGTATGAGCAATACAACATACTCACAAATAGTTGCATCTACATGTATGAGCAATACAACATACTCACAAATAGTTGCATCTACATGTATGAGCAATACAACATACTCACAAATAGTCACATCTACATGTATGAGCAATACAACATACTCACAAATAGTTGCATCTACATGTATGAGCAATACAACATACTCACAAATAGCCACATCTACATGTATGAGCAATACAACATACTCACAAATAGTTGCATCTACATGTATGAGCAATACAACATACTCACAAATAGTCACATCTACATGTATGAGCAATACAACATACTCACAAATAGCCACATCTACATGTATGAGCAATACAACATACTCACAAATAGTCACATCTACATGTATGAGCAATACAACATACTCACAAATAGCCGCATCTACATGTATGAGCAATACAACATACTCACAAATAGCCGCATCTACATGTATGAGCAATACAACATACTCACAAATAGTCACATCTACATGTATGAGCAATACAACATACTCACAAATAGTTGCATCTACATGTATGAGCAATACAACATACTCACAAATAGTCACATCTACATGTATGAGCAATACAACATACTCACAAATAGCCACATCTACATGTATGAGCAATACAACATACTCACAAATAGTCACATCTACATGTATGAGCAATACAACATACTCACAAATAGCCGCATCTACACGTATGAGCAATACAACATACTCACAAATAGTCACATCTACATGTATGAGCAATACAACATACTCACAAATAGTTGCATCTACATGTATGAGCAATACAACATACTCACAAATAGTCACATCTACATGTATGAGCAATACAACATACTCACAAATAGTCACATCTACATGTATGAGCAATACAACATACTCACAAATAGTTGCATCTACATGTATGAGCAATACAACATACTCACAAATAGTCACATCTACATGTATGAGCAATACAACATACTCACAAATAGCCACATCTACATGTATGAGCAATACAACATACTCACAAATAGCTACATCTACATGTATGAGCAATACAACATACTCACAAATAGCCGCATCTACACGTATGAGCAATACAACATACTCACAAATAGTCACATCTACATGTATGAGCAATACAACATACTCACAAATAGCCACATCTACATGTATGAGCAATACAACATACTCACAAATAGTCACATCTACATGTATGAGCAATACAACATACTCACAAATAGCTACATCTACACGTATGAGCAATACAACATACTCACAAATAGTCACATCTACATGTATGAGCAATACAACATACTCACAAATAGTCACATCTACATGTATGAGCAATACAACATACTTGTACATGTATGTAGCTATATACACATAAATAGATAAATAGTGGTGTGTAGCCAACTAGGCACAAAGGTTTCAAACTGATGCACAAATTAAAATTCACTAAACAAAACCTGTTTTTTGGCCATATCATAATGGAGTATTGTCCAATATTTTTTAACTATTGAAATCCTAATATAACAAGATATACCTGTACAAATAAAATCAAAGACAAAACAGCATCTAAGGTAATTGTCAAATTAACATATACTCCAAACTGATCCAACAAGGTTAGTTAATCATTAAACTCAAATATACTATTATTACCATGGAACATTTGGAAATACTTTGACTTCACAGTTGTAGTAAAATTTTGAAAATTCCTTGTAACAAAATTAATTAAGCGATACACAATATTTGTCATTGGCACATCTGTGGATTAAAACCAAGTACAAGTAAATATGCTCAACATAACAAAGTAAAGAAATTAAATCCCAGTGAAAATTAATATATTTTCAGTAATCTTCTGCATTAGATATGCCCTTATGTAAACTAAAAATCTTCCTTTGACACACTAAACAATATGAGAGGGGAGATAATAAAAAAAACATATATGCAAATTATTTCTAATGCATACTTAGTTTTCAGCTAGATTTATTTTCTTCAAAATTGTTTTTCTCTATTATTTTTTTTTCAATTAAAATTTGTTTCTCTGTAATCTCTGTAGAATTTTGTCATCACAATATTCTAAGTGCAGAAACATTTGGGCGAGAAAGTCTGGTGGTGAAAAGGTATAATAATATTTATTGCATCAATACAGTAGCAATAAAAGTATAACAAAGTATAATAATAATAATGAAATAATAAAGAAAGAGAGGTTATTATAATGTTGAGTTTCAAATTTTTTTTTTAAATATGATTTTTTTTTTAAAGACTAATAATAATAATAATAAAATTCAAAACTATAAACTATCTATTCTTTCTTGAAAGGCTTTGTAAAAAAACTGAGAAACCTTCACTTTCATCTGTCCTGTGAATGAATGTATTGTGTAAATCATGTGGTAGTAAATTTAATTCAGACAAAATTGCTGGCACAATGTTAAGTGTAACAGAATACTGTAAACAATTTAATTTCGTCAATGGAAATAGTGAATGAACTTCTAAAACAACGTAATGAATAACTTGTCTGCATGTACTACACAAGACAGCATTTTATGATGCTGGCATTAAATGGTATAACTAATTTCATTAGTCAAACAGATGGGTTGAAATCAAATCACCAGTACTACTACCCTACTGATTGGATAATACCATATTAAGCCAGGGAGTCTATGCACCAGCAATGTCAGACAAATTGGCACATCAAGAGAGTGAGTAAGAGACTGATGGCCACAGAGTTCATGTAATCAAAACAGTGTATTTTGTGTAAACAAACATTTTATTTATATTTGTTGCAAGGTCACATGAGATTCATTCTTTTACAACTGTTACCAGTAGTTACAACAAGTTAGTCTTAATATTACTATTTTTAAATTTGTTTGTGCCAGGAACCAGTTTTCGACGTTGACTTCGACTCTTCTGTAGAACAATATAACTAAAAAATATTAAATTATCTCAGTGAAAAAGATTTTGAAATTTACTTTTACAATCAACTGATAACAAATAAATTGTCACAATTCTAGCTGATAATACAGGATACCAGAGTCACAACATAGTTGAACTCTGGTGACCTTGCCCTTTGTTATATAATAAAATTCCCTTTATCATAGTTTGTTTCAATATAAATATGCATTGTCATAATTAATTTTGAATACAAACAAGTTTTGGGGTTGAACCAACAGTGGGGAATCAGTCTACCGAATGTCCTTAAAAGATGTAAATATCTTACAAAAACATTGGTGCCTTATTTGTTTAATTATTTTAAGGAACATAATTTCCAGCTTTATTCAAAGTAATTGAGATATTTTAGAATAAAAACAAATGTCTCATTGCAAAAAAAAAGTGCTGCATTTAGATGTGAATAGATTCATAAAACATGCAAGATAACAGAAAAATTTAGCTGGCTTTAGTTCAAGTATTTTGTACAGGTGTCTGTCAAAAATGAATGATTCACTGAGACAAATATGAACTGCCTCATTGTGTGACTACTGTATTATATGAAAAGTAAAAAGACACCCTTTATGAATAGCTATCATGTTGCAAGCTCTGCTTTGTATGCAAATCAACTTAAATAGTTGGTGTCCAGTGGAGGGAGAAGTCAACAGTACTGTTGCCTCCTGAGAAACTACATCTTCAAACACTGCAATCTTTGAAGTGCGTTTTTAAACTAGTATTATAAAAACTCTGTCATTCTGTTCTAATCGCTGAAACATATTCCTGTGAGTTTTCATTTGTCGAATGAACTGTTTGTCAAATACAGAATACATATATTTTAGAATAATTTTCTTTTTAAAATGTGGATGAAATGTTTTGCTTTTAATGTATTTTTTATGTATTGTTTTTGATTTGATAACTTTTGACTAAACAGATTTTCTATTAGCTTCAGATCTTGATCAAAGTTAGGCCACCCAGTTCATAGCAGTGCTTATATTGATTTTCTGACATCTTGTTTTCTGTAAAGATTTTATTGGTAGGTTTGCAAATGTGTATCAGACTGTGCAATCTCTCCATGAGTTGGTTTTGAAACCCAGTATGGGATTCTGAGATACATTACCAAGGATATTATTACAAGATAAATCATTTGCTTCATTGAACATATACAACAATGCATATTTCCACTGAGATCAGTGACCTTTGATGTGTATCACCAGTGATCAGTCAAGTAGAAACAGTCAAAATATTTTATCAGATTTTCTCAATTTTTGCATGATATTTTCATATAGGACATCTGTTGTTCAAACTCAGGGAAGACTTTATACTGATGAATAAGGTGACCAAGTTTGATAAAGTTTGGAATAGAATTATTAAAGTTATTATGCACACAATAACAATTATTAACAACAACGACAACAACAACGACGACGACAGCGCCGGACAAAATTTTTCCCTTAATATACCTTTCCCTTCCATCTTTGACGGTACGGGCAAGGTAAAAAGAACTGATCAAGTTGCACATAGTAATTCCAAACAGTATTTGTTTTTCTTGTAACTTAATTTCTTGGATTATATTTCATATTGTTATTACAAGACTATTTTGCTAAAATGGAGATATAAATCTACCAACTATCGCTAGTTATGGAAAATGTTTTTTGTATCAAAGTTGTTAGTTTAGTGACAAACTAAATACATTTGGATTAAAACATTTTCTTTTAATAAAAAAAATAATATGGTATAAAAAACGTAACTTTAAAAAAATGTTGGGACAGGAATTTCTTGACCTTAATAATTATTCTTTGTGATTGGCTGTTCTAAATTACAAAATTAAATCTGGGTACCCAAACTAGTTTTCATGTTTTGTACTTCTGTTATTCAATTACACATTTCATTTTATTTGATAGTACTATATCAAGAATATGCAGTGCTTTAAAAATATCACAACTTTTAGCCACGCCCAGTTTAGTCAATAAATAGAACAGAAGTTTGATGTTTTTATTAGACATGCTCTCATGCAGAAAATACAATATATCAAGTTTAGGATTTTGTTAAGATCACCATGTGTACATGTGCACTCTTAGTATGTTACACAAATGAAGAGTTAGAGGCACATGTATGTCTATGATCAAAAATAAATGCAATATAATGCTTATGTGTTCTTCTAATAAAGATAATATGGTACATGCAGTTCTACAGAAGTGCTTCTAATAGAGCAAATATGGTATGGTATATAATTTTGCATAGTAAGACAATAAAAGTTTAACAGAGAAATAACATGAAAATATCTAACACTTTCAGGAAATGATCCTCTAATTAATGAAAAGAAGTAGAATTTTTATCAGCCATTTGGGATTTTTGGTTTATACTCTTTATTACAGCATGTATGATACATTAAGTTATTTTGGGATATACTTTTTGTCTCTGTCTGGTACTAGACTTATGCTTCAATGTTCAAAGTACACTCAGTTTTAAATAAATGTATTCATATGGTAAGCGGCTTTTACACATGGTGTCCGGATTCTATGTATGGTGTGCGGTTCTAACCCGAGTGTCTTCAGAATTAAAGGTTCGCGAGAACATTTACTGCCCTTTTTTCCAATTTAAGGTAGAGATGCAGTTTACCTGACAGGTATTTTAATTAGTTAATTAGGAAACCAAGATGATCTCCCTTGTCCACAAAACTATATATTTTCGGAAAGCTTATTGTATGAATTTTAAAGTTTTGTTAGTATTTTATTTTTATGGACACTGTAGTTTGAAATATGCACAAAAATGTGCTTTTTTTGGTCAAAAGTGATTTAAAAAAATTCTAAACCATGCTTCTGTTTCCTGTCAAAATTGGTTTATGGGTACATCTGTTTACTATGAAGAAACTGTCTACCAGTTGTCAATTTTGTAGGACAGCAGCTCAAATTTCACTACTTCAAGTTTATGCATAAATTAACATCCAGGCTAGTTGTCCGTACGATTGCTGTAACACTATTCAACTAAAAACAATGCCCCAACGGCGTTTTGAAGATAAACACATTGTCAGTCATTTGTGAAAATTTCAAAACAAAAGGTCAAAGCGTCTAGGAGCTTTTTTTTTTTAAAGTTCTGGAATGTGCACTAAAAAGAAGCTGAGATAATTGCTAATCTGCATATTAATTCACTCAGTAAAAAGTTTGCTAATGCTCATAATTAAAATGGCTGTTACAGTTTCAAATTTAAATGTATTATCGTTTTGTAAAAAATTAAATATGGTGCATAATATGGAGATTCCATAATTTCTTTTTTTCACCATGTTTTTTTTTATTATTTATGTACAGCCTTGCTAAATCTTGCTAAGCATTCAAAGGAGATAATGTTTGCACCTGTTATCTATATTTTAAAATCGTTTTTTGAGTAGGTTCCACTATTCACAATTCTACAAAATTTCAACAGTCTATAGCCAAGACTTTTTGGATAATAAAAAGCAAAAAAAAAACATTTCACTCCCAAGTGCCCACGAACCTGCATCTCTACCTTAATTAGTATATCCTTGGCTATTGACTGCCAGAGATTTCTAACAATTTACCTTTCTACAAATAAATATTCACTTATTTTGTATATCCTTGCTAATCCGACAATGTGCACTGGTTAACATGAAGTTTTTTGATCAAAATACAATTCATTTCATTTTTTGACTTGTCAAATGATTTAGTACATTTCACTTTAGGCACACATATTAAAGTATTAAAAGTACATTTTCTAACTGAATATTTACTAGTACTGACAACAGCAAAGAGTAGGTTGTTGAGTTTTGAGATAAGCTGCTATTGCACACTATTGGCCATGGTTTTGGAACAAAATTATCTACCAATATATGCTCAGTAGTGCAAGATTTGAATTTGGCTGCAAATTGAAGGTCACAGCTAGGTTCTTGATCAGCCAACCATAGGGAATAGTTGTCATGCTCATTCCCAGTTTGACATTGTACAGAAGATAAAAATGAAAAAAAAATATTGTCAATTACTCAGCAATACTATAGGTAGAGTTAATTGCACATAAAAAATAAAATATAGACAATGAAATCCCATCACATATCCTGCGTATTCACAGAGTACGATGCATTGCACTGTTTTAATAAAATCCCCAACTGCACTTAACGAAATGAATGAGTCATCAAATCAAAGTCTTCCTTTTGTCCAAATCAATATAAATACAGAGCGTTGTATGTACATGATATCATTGCAATTATCGTCATTGTAGAATGACTGTCATCCATTCATTTATCGCCAACTGACAGCTTCAACAATACAATTTGATCACCTCACTTTTTGGTGGATAGGTCCCTATTTTTGATGACATTCCAACTGGTTAACTGGTCTTTGAATTGTGGATAATATTCACCATCAACATCTCAGTGATATCCCCAACTGATCAGTAAATAGCCTCAACACAGTTTAATTTCCTGATAGAAAGTCAGAATGTCCAAGATTTTCAAAAAGGATGAGGTTTCCAATACTAGATTAGATAAAAAAATATGCATACATAAACTGTATGTCGCATCTTTTTTTTTTTTATTGACTTTTTAAACTTGTGTATCCAAAAAAATGGATTGTAAGTAAATATATACTGGGAAGGAAGGAGGGAAGCAGGACTTGTTAAACCCGTAAGGATTATTTATTAAATTCAATTTAAAAAAAAGAATTCACAATGACACAACAACACTATTTTATTTTTATAGTAGATCCATTACTATACTTCAAATGAGAGCTTTAAACTTGAATGTTTTTTTTTCTGTCTCTAAATTTCTCTCATAGTAATACAACAATACACACAGAAAAGAATTTTAATAAATGCCTACAGTGTAGATTCATTGACTTATTGCTCCAAGGTACAATTCTGAAGACACAGGATTGCCTAGATATTGAAACGATACACATATGCAGACGCGACCATGCATTTTGATTAACTAATCAACCTTGCATATGCCATTAGTAATTTTCTACAACCTTTCACAAAACTGACCGATCAAACACAATAACTGGATTCTAAATCAAGATGTGAAAAATAGAAAACTTTTTTATTTAGTCAAAAAGAGAACTATTTGGTAGTTTAAGAATCAATGTTTGATGAAATTGCAGTGATTTAAATACAGCTATCACATCATTTCATGGTTATTATACATTACATGTACATAATAACAGCACATTATCAGAGCATTACAACACGTACATCACAATGCACACATACATTTACATAATAACAGCACATTATCAGAGCATTACAACACGTACATCACAATGCACACATACATTTACATAATAACAGCACATTATCATAGCATTACAACACGTACATCACAATGCACACATACATTTACATAATAACAGCACATTATCAGAGCATTACAACACGTACATCACAATGCACACATACATTTACATAATAACAGCACATTATCAGAGCATTAGAACACGTACATCACAATGCACACATACATTTACATAATAACAGCACATTATCATAGCATTACAACACGTACATCACAATGCACACATACATTTACATAATAACAGCACATTATCAGAGCATTACAACACGTACATCACAATGCACACATACATTTACATAATAACAGCACATTATCATAGCATTACAACACGTACATCACAATGCACACATACATTTACATAATAACAGCACATTATCATAGCATTACAACACGTACATCACAATGCACACATACATTTACATAATAACAGCACATTATCAGAGCATTACAACACGTACATCACAATGCACACATACATTTACATAATAACAGCACATTATCATAGCATTACAACACGTACATCACAATGCACACATACATTTACATAATAACAGCACATTATCATAGCATTACAATACGTACATCACAATGCACACATACATTTACATAATAACAGCACATTATCAGAGCATCACAACACATACATCACAATGCACACATACATTTACATAATAACAGCACATTATCAGAGCATTACAACACGTACATCACAATGCACACATACATGTACATAATAACAGCACATTATCATAGCATTACAACACGTACATCACAATGCACACATACATGTACATAATAACAGCACATTACCATAGCATTACAACACATACATCACAATGCACACATACATGTACATAATAACAGCACATTATCATAGCATTACAACACGTACATCACAATGCACACATACATATACATAATAACAGCACATTATCAGAGCATTACAACACGTACATCACAATGCACACATACATTTACATAATAACAGCACATTATCATAGCATTACAACACGTACATCACAATGCACACATACATTTACATAATAACAGCACATTATCATAGCATTACAACACGTACATCACAATGCACACATATATTTACATAATAACAGCACATTATCATAGCATTACAACACGTACATCACAATGCACACATACATTTACATAATAACAGCACATTATCATAGCATTACAACACGTACATCACAATGCACACATACATTTACATAATAACAGCACATTATCATAGCATTACAACACGTACATCACAATGCACACATACATTTACATAATAACAGCACATTATCATAGCATTACAACACGTACATCACAATGCACACATACATTTACATAATAACAGCACATTATCATAGCATTACAACACGTACATCACAATGCACACATACATGTACATAACAGCACATTATCATAGCATTACAACACGTACATCACAATGCACACATACATTTACATAATAACAGCACATTATCATAGCATTACAACACGTACATCACAATGCACACATACATGTACATAATAACAGCACATCATCATAGCATTACAACACGTACATCACAATGCACACATACATGTACAACAGAGCACAGCATCTAATCATACATTGTATAACACCACATTGCATAATATTGAATCACGAGCACCATAGTACATGTACATCGCATCACAACAATTCATATTACATCACACTGCATCATACCACAACATATCACATGCAATTACATGCAATCACATCAAACCACACTGCACACACCAGACATCACATTGTATCACACACACACTACAGCATAGCACATTGAATTGCAGCACAACATATCACAATGCACTTACCAGAGAATTACATTGCATCACATCAAACTGAAATACACATACAACAGCACATAACATCACAACACATCATATCACACTGAATTGCATAACATTGAATAAAATTGCATCACATTGCTTATACTTGCTGGAAATAACTGTATGTTAGACCAAGCATACAGTACACATACTTACTGGAGACATATTTCCTGAGTTTGTGAATTGTTATAGATATGTACAAGCATGAATGTCAATCATTAATATACTAGTACACTTACAGACAATTCTATTGATCTAAAAATAGAACTGTTTTATTGGCTTTGATAGCAGCAAAAAACTGAAATATAACACCAATGATCACTTTTTTTTCATTTTCCTTAACATATGTTTATGCACAATTCTTCCTGTGATTAACCTTGAGCACAATTCTAAGTGAAAACTATTTAGCTTCATTTTTATAAAAGGGACACATTAATTAAATATAAAACAAAAACAAGCAGCCTGTCGGCTGAGATAGCTCCGCTGTTAGCAATGCACATGGCAATTAAAGAACAGAAGATATCATTAGAAAATGAACAAATCTGAGAGAGGTCCACATGTAGTACCTATATGTATAAAATTGGTTTGAAATAAAATTAGATTTATTTGCTTTTTTGATAATGGTTTGCACAACAATCCTATAGTTATCTAACAATGACAAGGGTCTACTTGTCAGGAATATAACTGAGTAAAAATTTCACATGAATACATATGTAATATCAAAGCAATTGGACTTGAAGTTTTTAACAAGAAGTCGAAAATATTACTTTTTACCAAAAATGACAAAAATATTCACCAAAATTAAAAAATTAAAGATATCACTACAAAATGAACAAATCTGAGAGAGGTCCACATGTAGTACCTATATATGTAATATCAAAGCAATTGGACTTGCGGTTTTCAACAAGAAGTCGAAAATATCACTTTATACAAAAAATTACAAAAATATTCACCAAAATTAGAGAATTAAAGATATCATTACAAAATGAACAAATCTGAGAGAGGTCCACACATACCGGTAGTACCTATATATGTAATATCAAAGCAATTGGACTTGCGGTTTTTAACAAGAAGTTGAAAATATCACTTTTTATCAAAAATTACAAAAATATTTACCAAAATTAGAGAATTGAAGATATCATTATGAAATGAACAAATCTGAGAGAGGTCCACATGTAGTACCTATATATGTAATATCAAAGCAATTGGACTTGCGGTTTTCAACAAGAAGTCGAAAATATCACTTTTTACCAAAAATGACAAAAATATTCACCAAAATTAGAGAATTGAAGATATCATTATGAAATGAACAAATCTGAGAGAGGTCCACATGTAGTACCTATATATGTAATATCAAAGCAATTGGACTTGCGGTTTTCAACAAGAAGTCGAAAATATCACTTTTTACCAAAAATGACAAAAATATTCACCAAAATTAGAGAATTAAAGATATCATTACAAAATGAACAAATCTGAGAGAGGTCCACATGTAGTACCTATATATGTAATATCAAAGCATTTGCCCTTGCGGTTTTTAACAAGAAGTCGAAAATATCACTTTTTACCAAAAATGACAAAAATATTCACCAAAATTAGAGAATTGAAGATATCAACATGAAATGAACAAACCTAAGAGAGGTCTACCCAAGGTACATATACACCAAGTATCAAAGCATTCAGGCTTGTAGTTTTCAAGAAGAAGTCGAAAAAGTAAAACATTGACACGGACGACGGACGACGGACGACGACGGACGACGACGACGGACGACGACGGACAATCACTCATATGATAAGCTCCGCTCGACAAAGTCGACAGCGGAGCTAAAAAGTATTAAGCACTTCCATCCGTTGTGACAAACCAATGCATACATGAACAAATTACCAGGTAATCAACAAAGAATTTCAGAAACTAGTGTTGAATGGAGAGAAAATAGGATTTGTTGATGACCAGTGATGCATATGTTTATAAAAAAAAAAACTGGAGGTAGGGGGGGAGTTGTAAAACCTAGCAAACAAAATTACTGTACACAATTGAAAAATGTACACCAACATAGATTGATTAATAGTTTTACTTGTCAATGTGTAGACAGCACAAGACAAATAAATTCCTTCTTCAAAATGAGCAGAGAAGAAAAAGACAAGTGCAAGCGAAGACTAATATTTGATCACAAGTTACAGCTGACACTTTAAAGTCGTATTTATTCCCTTGGCGTTTTACAGGCAGTGCAAATATTTTGTATTCTGATTCAAGTGTGTGGGCATGGCGCAGTGCTCAATTATATCGAAGTATACACAAATGGAAGTGTAATTAGACAAGACCATTATACTGGAGTACTAAGCAGTCACCAATTCTACCCCATCCTATTATAGTAAAGTGGATCCATTAGGAGGCAGGCCCTGATAAATAGCCTGGCAAATCTTGAAACCATAGATACCAAGATGACAGGCATCTACTACTATTAGTCATAAAGGTTTGCTAAGTGCTAGCCACGACTTAAATGAGTCAGGAGTTTAATATTTAACCGATCATTGGTGGAACTGGTTGCCTAACATTTTGACTTCTATGGTTGAGTAGTGCCAGGATTAGTATGAACACTACTATAGTATTATACTGGTTGAACAGCCAGGACATGCTATAGTGTATGTGTATACAAGTACTGGATGTGTAAATATTTATGTATAATTAGTAACAAGCAGTCTGTCGGCTGAGATAGCTCCGCTGTTAGCAATGCACATTTCAATTAAAGAACAGAAGATATCATTAGAAAATGAACAATATGTATAGTATCAAAGCAATCAGACTTGAGGTTTTTAACAAGAAGTCGAAAATATTACTTTTTACCAAACAAGCAGCCTCTCGGCTGAGATAGCTCCACTGTTAGCAATGCACATTTCAATTAAAGAACAGAAGATATCATTAGAAAATGAACAATATGTATAGTATCAAAGAAATCAGACTTGAGGTTTTTAACAAGAAGTCGAAAATATTACTTTTTACTGAACAAGCAGCCTCTCGGCTGAGATAGCTCCGCTGTTAGCAATGCACATTTCAATTAAAGAACAGAAGATATCATTAGAAAATGAACAATATGCATAGTATCAATGCAATGGGACTTGCTGTTTTCAACAAGAATTCAAAAATGTCATTTTTCACCATAAATGATTGTGGTTTTTAACAAGAAGAAAATATCACTTTTTACCAAAAATGACAAAAATATTCATCAAAATTAGACAATTGAAGATATCATCATGAAATGAACAAATTTGAAAGTGGTCCATATGTAGCAACTATATATGTAATATCAAAGCAATTGCACTTGTCGTTTTTAGCAAGAAGTCGAAAATATCACTTTTTACCAAAAATGACAAAAACATTCATCAAAATTAGATAATTAAAGATATCATCATGAAATGAACAAATTTGAGAGTGGTCCTGATGTAGTACCTATATATGTAATATCAAAGCAATTGGACTTGTAGTTTTTAACAAGAAGTCGAAAATATCACTTTTTACCAAAAATGACAAAAATATTCACTAATATTAGAGAATTGAAGATATCATTACAAAATGAACAAATCTGAGAGAAATCCACATGTAGTACCAATACAAGTAATATCAAAGCAATTGGACTTGCGGTTTTTAACAAGAAGTCGAAAATATTACTTTTTACCAAAATTGACAAAAATATTCACCAAAATTAGAAAATTGAAGATATGATCATGAAATGAACAAATCTGAGAGAGGTCTACTCAATGTACATATACACCAAGTATCAAAGCATTAAGGCTTGTAGTTTTCAAGAAGAAGTCAAAAAAGTAAAACATTGACACAGACGACGGGCACCGACTACGGACACCGACGACGGACAATCACTCATATAATAAGCTCCGCTCGACAAAGTCGACAGCGGAGCTAAAAAGATCAAAGATTTTACCATCACAGTGTTCAAAAAATAAGTCACACCAAACACCAAACATGCTATCAAACCTATCCACATCAACGACACCAGACAAAAAACAAACTTCTAAGTTCCAAGAAAACCATTTTTGTTTGTCCCTCAAGACACTGCACGAAAATCTTGCATTAAAATTCAAGATATTGACACTGCAGAGAAGCTGAAGTACAGATACTTACAAATACACTTCATTCACACTAGTCTATTTCTGTCTAGTCTAATCTGACATGCCTACAAAGGTCATAGTATACCCTCCTGCAATTGGCTGGCAAATTAAGCAAATAATGAAAGCTCAATTGGAATGAACCTTGTATACATGTGCTTTGGGTACAATGCATTCTTTGATGCTGTGCTTATAAAAGGTAAGGTCTGCTTGACCTCTACTCATGCTTGTGGGTTCTCAGCTTAGAGAAAAATTATCCCTTAGGGAATAAAGTGCACAAGCCACATGTGTACTTGTGTAAGTAAGTGCACATGTTGCAGTAATTTAATAAATGACCACCTACAACCAGTAACCATGGAACACATGAAATACAGATGATAAAGACTAAGATATCCTAATCAAGGCAGGCTTATGATGTTTTCATTAGCACTAAAAAGCACTGATTGCAATTGTAATTCTCTGATAACACCATAGCAAATACAGGCTTAGGTTACATGAGTTTTGTTGAAAGCTGAAATCATACATCTCTAAATGCTTGTTTATTTTTTTGACTACAATTATCAAGGAGGGCCTAGAGCCAAATTACAATATAAACATTGACTCTTTGAATGCCAGGCAAACTTTTCTCATCTTACGCAAAATAAATCTTCATAATTTTCCTTCAATAACTAGGCAGTAGAAAAATGTGTTCACTTGGTCAAAAATTAATTCAAGAAAAATACACAAAAATGCATATAGATTATAGACATACAAACCATGAAGTATTTCAACCCTATATTTACTTTTTGCTAAATTATGCTACATTTTGCATATTCTTATGATTTTTTTCAGTTAACCGAATTATCTATGTTGCTGGTAACTCGAAGTTCTGTTTAACAATTAATTGAACATCGAGTTACAATTTGGGCATGGTTTCGAAAAAGTGGGCGTGGTTTCTAAAATATAGGCTTGGTCATTTTTGTAACTTGATGATTTCGTAACTCGACGTTTGTAACTTGATATCCATAACTAACAATTCAGCATCTCGTATGGTACAGTTGTGTGCGCCTTAGCAACAAGGAACATCTTGTGACGTAGCTCCACCCCTGAGAATTATCGGGGACAAAATGCCAGTATGTGTGACCTTTAGTGATCTTTGCACATAATGCCTGCAATTAGCTGTTGAAGATTATATCTGATACACAAGTAGTTTCCTACAATTTTGCTGGTTTGGACTGAACCATATTCTGTTAAATAACTTTCAAGCACAATTATCGTGGTAAACTTAATATCAGAATTTGCAATGATTTGTTTCAGATTGCAAGGTACCTTTAATGCAGCATTCACCTACAAAGTTGTATTATGATAGATACAGGACTATTTCAACCAATAGAATTATGCAAAACGTTACATTTTTATGAATAAGTGAATGTGGTAGTTGTAAATATCTCACTGAGGTCCTGAACACATGGTGTTACAATTACTTGTCAAATTGTCAATACCTCAAAAGACCTACATGTAGCAACGAAAATAAAATAGTTTACATTACTGTAACACAACTACGTATTAATTATATAAATCATACTCAGACAAAAACATGACAACACTAAGACCTGTATTACAGTCAATAGCTGGCATGGACTATCTGAATACTTGGTATGCAATACATTCCTAAATAACAAAACCACTTTAAAAATACATCAAAAAATAAAACTTCATAAAAATTAACTGAGAAAGGAATTTTTGTTCTGCAAACCTGATTTTCATTGTGAAGTTAATGTGGTCTTGTACTCGTTAAAATTTATGCCATGCAGTAAAAAATTGACAATGGCAGAAATAGGAATTGCAGTGATGATCCATTAGTGATAGAAAGACGTGACCAAATCATAGTTTGCCATCAAGTTAATGTTTTTACAGCATCTGGGTTTCATCTAGACTCATAAAACTAGATGAAACTATCACAATTAAAGCTTGCCACCCCTACAATCACTGTTTGACCTCAAAATCTGTGGTAATGTGAGGTTTATGAATTTGGGATTTTCTCAAATCCTGAGAGCAATAAATAAGATGTGAACGTCAGCTCACAGTCTTAAATCTGAATGCGTTCTTTCAAAGAAATTCAACAGTGAATAATAGACGCGCAAATATGAACAGCTGCTATCGCTTGTTGTCCCTACATCTTGTATTTGACATGTTGATATAGAACATGGCTATATAATAAAATACAAAATTAAATAAGATATTTTCTTTTTAATAATTTCACATAATGTATTGTTTGTTTTTGTCTGAATTGTATTTTATGTTTTGTCTTTACCATAAAGTATGGTACCCTTAGATGGTACTTGTAGAGTAATAGTGTTATTATATTATTACATTTACATTAAACACCACTTCATTTTCCTCGTTGGGAATTTGTATGATTTGACGATATTATGGCATTCGTGATGACAAAATTTCGGGAATGTTACTGACATTCAGTTTATAAGGACTCTGGGAAATTTTCACAATTTTCAATGTCTCTTGAAATTTGCAAAATTACAGTGGTTTGTTCACATACATGTTAGTACAATTTTCCATGAACCCACAAATAAACTTTCTAGTCCATCCCTTACAACTACTTGTACACCCTCAAAATACTTGTTGGTACGTCCCTATAA
Source organism: Saccoglossus kowalevskii (assembly GCF_978046115.1). NCBI lineage: Eukaryota > Metazoa > Hemichordata > Enteropneusta > Harrimaniidae > Saccoglossus > Saccoglossus kowalevskii. The sequence goes on from NC_140657.1 coordinate 33,878,152, forward strand.
ACTGTTCACATACATGTTAGTACAATTTTCCATGAACCCACAAATAAACTTTCTAGTCCATCCCTTACAACTACTTGTACACCCTCAAAATACTTGTTGGTACGTCCCTATAAACTGTTCACAAACATGTTAGTACAATCTTCCATGAACCCACAAATAAACTTTCTAGTCCATCCCTTACAACTACTTGTACTTCCTCAATATATTTGGTGGTACATCCCTGAAAAATACTAAATACTACATCAGTACATTTGTTGGTTCATTACTGATACATGTACCTTGTTCATAATTCAGGCATATCACACATACAGGAAGGAGTAAGTGAAGTGAAATGTAATTGAATTCCTGACAATTCAACCATGGTCTAACTTAACATGACGTATATTCCATATGTACCAACTTTTCATGATTATATAGTTACATGTATATTGCATTGCTTTCAGTAAAGATAGAACATCAAAAGTTGACTGACATTAAAAGTTTTCTAGTTGAACTATTATTACCTGCATATTACTCTCATTTGTTATGACTGTATGATAAACTGTACAAGAAAGTGGATGAAATCAAATTTTACATAGATCAAAATGAGGCTTCAAAATTCAACTGCGTTTATATCAAAATTGGTAAAAAATGAAAAACTAGAAGCAAGAATCTGACACTTTTTCACAGTTATATAAAACTAGATTCTCACCATTATTGGTATGTATTTATTAATTTTCACCATGCACTGTCAAGCACGTTCATCTTAGTGAGAATCTAAATCTTGTTTCAGGATTAATATAATAGCTGACAAATCCAATATGAAAATTGCAGGCAGTATTCAGTGAAATAAGTTAAGTTTATATGATATCTTACTGTAGTGATATGATATGATATACTGAGTGCCACAATATCATAGATATCAATCAAGGCACTGATTTCTTTATATTCGTATAAGTATTATATGATATCATACTGTAGTGATATGATATGATATACTGAGTGCCACAATATCATAGATATCAATCAAGGTACTGATTTCTTTATATTCGTATAAGTATTATATGATATCTTACTGTAGTGATATGATATGATATACTGAGTGCCACAATATCATAGATATCAATCAAGGTACTGATTTCTTTATATTCGTATAAGTATTATATGATATCTTACTGTAGTGATATGATATGATATACTGAGTGCCACAATATCATAGATATTAATCAAGGCACTGATTTCTTTATATTCGTATAAGTATTATATGATATCTTACTGTAGTGATATGATATGATATACTGAGTGCCACAATATCATAGATATCAATCAAGGTACTGATTTCTTTATATTCGTATAAGTATTATATGATATCTTACTGTAGTGATATGATATGATATACTGAGTGCCACAATATCATAGATATCAATCAAGGCACTGATTTCTTTATATTCGTATAAGTATTATATGATATCTTACTGTAGTGATATGATATGATATACTGAGTGCCACAATATCATAGATATCAATCAAGGTACTGATTTCTTTATATTCGTATAAGTATTATATGATATCTTACTGTAGTGATATGATATGATATACTGAGTGCCACAATATCATAGATATCAATGCAAACAAACAATTTACACCATGCATAGTCACGCTTTCAGGATCGAATAATTTCATAATGTGGAATTTAAATCCACATTTGTAAGAAATAAGAGTAGGTTTTGGCATACAACAAACGATATTGCTTTGCTTCTATTATAGTGCAAGAAATCAATTACGACAGGCATTTCAATCATTCAAATAACATGTTTTGAGCCCAATTTCACTAGATTCCAAAAGCAGATATGATGTCAAAGTGATAAAAACACTCAGCACTGAGTGCATGTAAAGTGATGATTCTATACAAAATGGTTGCCATGGATCTTCAGAAGGTGATTGGAAAAATAGCTGTCTTAGATCAACTTGAATTCAACTGATTTTACTTTGCAAGGGGGATATTGTCACGAAATTTGGTAGCCCTGAACATCGCAGTTTTTGTTAAATCACACATTGGTGACAATTTCATGATTTTCACTTTTATGGAATGTTTTCATTAATCATGAATCTTCTTCAGTCTGTTTATACAGCCATTCTTGCCAGCCATGCTCCATATAATTGGCAATTGCTTCACCAGCTAAGCTCTGTTTATTCGGCAATTGCTTTATTATAATTATTATAGATGTTTATTCCAAACAAACAAAAAAGTGAGTCTTTAACTACACACAAAATATATATAAACAAAAATATGCAAAAGGAATATGGGTTGAAAATAGTTGCGAATAGCAACTAATCGAGACCAGCCCCTGTGCTGTAAATCACAGTTTACAAGATATTAACTGGGCTTCACCAGCTAAGCTTAAATAACATTTAACTTAATAAATTTGAGCTCATTTACAAAAGATAAACTTTTTGATTTTGATAGTTACCAGAAACACAAAATATATTTTATTTTGTCTTATTTTTAAGTGTGCATTTTTATATTTTATCAGACATGCTATGATAAATTTAGTTAGGTGTAATATGTGACTAGCAGTGAACTATTTTGTGGAAGGAGTCAAAAGTTGACATTGGCAGTAAACGGATTGACATTTCACTCCAACTATACAAATAATAAATACTAAACAAATCCGGAAGATATCATAAGGTTTAATAACCTGGGTCAAATAATTCCTAAACATAGTTGAACTCTGGTGACCTTGCCCTTTGTTATATAATATAATTCCCTTTATCATAGTTTGTTTCAATATAAATATGCATTGTCATAATTAATTTTGAATACAAACAAGTTTTGGGGTTGAACCAACAGTGGGGAATCAGTCTACCGAATGTCCTTAAAAGATGTAAATATCTTACAAAAACATTGGTGCCTTATTTGTTTAATTATTTTAAGGAACACAATTTCCACCTTTATTCAAAGTATTTCAGATATTTTAGAATAAAAATAAATGTCTCATTGCAAAAAAAAGTACTGCATTTAGATGTGAATAGATTCATAAAACATGCAAGATAACAGAAAAATTTAGCTGGGTTTAGTCCAAGTATTTTGTACAGGTGTCTGACAAAAATTAATGATTCACTGAGACAAATATGAACTGCCTCATTGTGTGACTACTGTATTATATGAAAAGTAAAAAAAAAACACCCTTTATGAATAGCTATCATGTTGCAAGCTCTGCTTTGTATGCAAATCAACTTAAATAGTTGGTGTCCAGTGGAGGGAGAAGTCAACAGTACTGTTGCCTCCTGAGAATCTACATCTTCAAACACTGCAATCTTTGAAGTGCGTTTTTAAACTAGTATTATAAAAACTCTGTCATTCTGTTCTAATAGCTGAAACATATTCCTGTGAGTTTTCATTTGTCGAATGAACTGTTTGTCAAATACAGAATACATATATTTTAGAATTATTTTCTTTTTAAAATGTGGATGAAATGTTTTGCTTTTAATGTATTATTTATGTATTGTTTTTGATTTGATAACTTTGAACTAAACAGATTTTCTATTAGCTTCAGATCTTGATCAAAGTTAGGCACCCAGTTCATAGGAGTGCTTATATTGATTTTCTGACATCTTGTTTTCTGTAAAGATTTTATTGGTAGGTTTGCAAATGTGTATCAGACTGAGCAATCTCTCCATGAGTTGGTTTTGAAACCCAGTATGGGATTCTGAGATACATTACCAAGGATATTATTACAAGATAAATCATTTGCTTCATTGAACACATACAACAATGCATATTTCCACTGAGATCAGTGACCTTTGATGTGTATTACCAGTGATCAGTCAAGTAGAAACAGTCAAAATATTTTCTCAGATTTTCTCAATTTTTGCATGATATTTTCATACAGGACATCTGTTGTTCAAACTCAGGGAAGACTTTATACTGATGATTAAGGTGACCAAGTTTGATAAAGTTTGGAATAGAATTAGTAAAGTTATTATGCACACAATAACAATTATTAACGACGACGATGACGACAACGACGACAACAACAACAACGACAACGCCAGACAAAAGTTTTCTCTTAATATACCTTTCCCTTCCATCTTTGATGGTACGGGCAAGGTAATAAAAGATTTAAAACAAACGCCCAAAAAATACTGGTATTTGATAACATCAGTTACAATTGCACAAACTTCAAATAAATGTCAAATGTTTCCCAGAGATATGCAGACCACAAGCTAGCAAATTACTCAATATTTTTAATGAAAACAAATTATCCCTGCTTGAGATAGCTCAACCATGCACAAGTTATTCAGTATTTGTTGATTTTAGTTTTCAATAAATCTCTGTTTTATGGACAACCATGGGTAAAAAAAAAAACTTTTTCTGGGATTAAGAAAACTTGCACACTGTTGAAAATATTTTCATCTTACCAGTATGAACAAAGCTACTATAAAACCATTTATTTTCACTGACATTTAATTTATTTTCACATAGATTTAATTTAGCAGATTTTACTTTAAAGCAAAAATAGTGAATTTAAAACCCAGTGAATAATTAATGCATTTACAGTAAGATTGTCAGTAGCCGCACAATATTCAATATATGGGAAGGAATATTAGAGCAATAGTTTCATCTTATTATGATTTTGAGCTTAAATAAAATATACAATATAAGGTTTTATGAGTATATATATATGCACAATTGCAGTACACAGCGACTGTATCGTGGTATTCTTGTGGTAACCTCATATTATACATCTTTCTTTTCGGCTTGTAGAAATAATCAAGAGAAAATAACTGAGAATGGCAATCAAAAACGTTTTGAGTTTGCTCTGTGCTGGATTCTATTTTTGTAGTGTGCTATATCACTTCTGCATCCAACGTAAACAAAGGAATGAGCTCAACTGTGTTTCAATAATCCTGAATACCTCAATATTTGTGATGTAGTTTACCCCAAATATGGGAAAATTTGAATGTTTGGAATGTTCAGATATGTTTTAGAATATACACTTTTTACAGAACAATAAAATGCTATGTTTTCAGTACTTGATGTATATCAGTAAAAATATGTACATGTACTGCTGTTATTTTCACAAGAAAAATATTTTCTTAATTCAGAGATGAAATTATTTATAAATTTTGTATTTAAATTTTGTTAGGCAATGATATTAGAGACTTTTGCATTTGTGTAGACTGCGAAAAGCTTTGCTCGATTATTAATAAATTACAAAGGTATTTTTATTGTCAAAATAAGTAACATTTTAAAAATTCAGTATACAACAAATGCCATATTTGGTTTAAAAGTGCATATATGGTACTTTTATTAGGAATACATTTTGTAGAAATTGATAAAATGATTTACGGTACTGTAGACGGCTTTAATTTCATGAAACAAATGTTCGCAGATTTTGTGAGTCAGTAAAAATCGCTAAATTTTGTGTGTAAGATAGCAAATCATGATGACTTTTGGAAATATTATTGCATCAAATGGATGGCATTCAATAACCAATTTGCAAAACAAAAATTAAACAATTTATGCAAATGTGGTGTATTCCAACAATAAATACAACATTCTCTAAACAGCAGGAAATCCTGATTTTCAAATTAAAATTTAAAACTTGAATGTGTAATTATAATAAACAGAAGTGTATATAGTGGTATCAATGACACTGTATCAATGATGTCAAGATGGTAAAACACTGTCAATGATGTCAAGATGGTAAAACACTGTCAATGATGTCAAGATGGTAAAACACTGTCAATGATGTCAAGATGGTAAAACACTGTATCAATGATGTCAAGATGGTAAAACACTGTATCAATGATGTCAAGATGGTAAAACACTGTATCAATGATGTCAAGATGGTAAAACACTGTATCAATGATGTCAAGATGGTAAAACACTATCAATGATGTCAAGATGGTAAAACACTGTATCAATGATGTCAAGATGGTAAAACACTGTATCAATGATGTCAAGATGGTAAAACACTGCATCAATGATGTCAAGATGGTAAAACACTGCATCAATGATGTCAAGATGGTAAAACACTGCATCAATGATGTCAAGATGGTAAAACACTGCATCAATGATGTCAAGATGGCAAAACACTGTATCAATGATGTCAAGATGGCAAAACACTGTATCAATGATGTCAAGATGGTAAAACACTGTATCAATGATGTCAAGATGGTAAAACACTGTATCAATGATGTCAAGATGGTAAAACACTGCATCAATGATGTCAAGATGGTAAAACACTGCATCAATGATGTCAAGATGGCAAAACACTGTATCAATGATGTCAAGATGGCAAAACACTGTATCAATGATGTCAAGATGGTAAAACACTGTATCAATGATGTCAAGATGGTAAAACACTGTATCAATGATGTCAAGATGGTAAAACACTGCATCAATGATGTCAAGATGGTAAAACACTGCATCAATGATGTCAAGATGGTAAAACACTGCATCAATGATGTCAAGATGGTAAAACACTGCATCAATGATGTCAAGATGGTAAAACACTGCATCAATGATGTCAAGCTGGTAAAACACTGTATCAATGATGTCAAGATGGTAAAACACTGTATCAATGATGTCAAGATGGTAAAGTATCAATGATGTCAAGATGGTAAAACACTGTATCAATGATGTCAAGATGGCAAAACACTGTATCAATGATGTCAAGATGGCAAAACACTGTATCAATGATGTCAAGATGGCAAAACACTGTATCAATGATGTCAAGATGGTAAAACACTGTATCAATGATGTCAAGATGGTAAAACACTGTATCAATGATGTCAAGATGGTAAAACACTGTATCAATGATGTCAAGATGGTAAAACACTGTATCAATGATGTCAAGATGGTAAAACACTATCAATGATGTCAAGATGGTAAAACACTGTATCAATGTCAAGATGGTAAAACACTGTATCAATGATGTCAAGATGGTAAAACACTGCATCAATGATGTCAAGATGGTAAAACACTGCATCAATGATGTCAAGATGGTAAAACACTGCATCAATGATGTCAAGATGGTAAAACACTGCATCAATGATGTCAAGATGGTAAAACACTGTATCAATGATGTCAAGATGGTAAAACACTGTATCAATGATGTCAAGATGGTAAAACACTGTATCAATGATGTCAAGATGGTAAAACACTGTATCAATGATGTCAAGATGGTAAAACACTGTATCAATGATGTCAAGATGGCAAAACACTGTATCAATGATGTCAAGATGGCAAAACACTGTATCAATGATGTCAAGATGGCAAAACACTGTCAATGATGTCAAGATGGTAAAACACTGTATCAATGATGTCAAGATGGTAAAACACTATCAATGATGTCAAGATGGTAAAACACTGCATCAATGATGTCAAGATGGTAAAACACTGCATCAATGATGTCAAGATGGTAAAACACTGCATCAATGATGTCAAGATGGTAAAACACTGCATCAATGATGTCAAGATGGTAAAACACTGCATCAATGATGTCAAGATGGCAAAACACTGTATCAATGATGTCAAGATGGCAAAACACTGTATCAATGATGTCAAGATGGTAAAACACTGCATCAATGATGTCAAGATGGTAAAACACTGCATCAATGATGTCAAGATGGCAAAACACTGCATCAATGATGTCAAGATGGTAAAACACTGCATCAATGATGTCAAGATGGCAAAACACTGTATCAATGATGTCAAGATGGCAAAACACTGTATCAATGATGTCAAGATGGTAAAACACTGCATCAATGATGTCAAGATGGTAAAACACTGCATCAATGATGTCAAGATGGTAAAACACTGCATCAATGATGTCAAGATGGTAAAACACTGCATCAATGATGTCAAGATGGTAAAACACTGCATCAATGATGTCAAGATGGTAAAACACTGCATCAATGATGTCAAGATGGTAAAACACTGCATCAATGATGTCAAGATGGTAAAACACTGTATCAATGATGTCAAGATGGTAAAACACTGTATCAATGATGTCAAGATGGTAAAACACTGTATCAATGATGTCAAGATGGTAAAACACTGTATCAATGATGTCAAGATGGTAAAACACTGTATCAATGATGTCAAGATGGCAAAACACTGTATCAATGATGTCAAGATGGCAAAACACTGTATCAATGATGTCAAGATGGCAAAACACTGTATCAATGATGTCAAGATGGTAAAACACTGTATCAATGATGTCAAGATGGTAAAACACTGTATCAATGATGTCAAGATGGTAAAACACTGTATCAATGATGTCAAGATGGTAAAACACTGTATCAATGATGTCAAGATGGTAAAACACTATCAATGATGTCAAGATGGTAAAACACTGTATCAATGTCAAGATGGTAAAACACTGCATCAATGATGTCAAGATGGTAAAACACTGCATCAATGATGTCAAGATGGTAAAACACTGCATCAATGATGTCAAGATGGTAAAACACTGCATCAATGATGTCAAGATGGTAAAACACTGCATCAATGATGTCAAGATGGTAAAACACTGTATCAATGATGTCAAGATGGTAAAACACTGTATCAATGATGTCAAGATGGTAAAACACTGTATCAATGATGTCAAGATGGTAAAACACTGTATCAATGATGTCAAGATGGTAAAACACTGTATCAATGATGTCAAGATGGCAAAACACTGTATCAATGATGTCAAGATGGCAAAACACTGTATCAATGATGTCAAGATGGCAAAACACTGTATCAATGATGTCAAGATGGTAAAACACTGCATCAATGATGTCAAGATGGTAAAACACTGTATCAATGATGTCAAGATGGTAAAACACTGCATCAATGATGTCAAGATGGTAAAACACTGCATCAATGATGTCAAGATGGTAAAACACTGCATCAATGATGTCAAGATGGTAAAACACTGCATCAATGATGTCAAGATGGTAAAACACTGCATCAATGATGTCAAGATGGTAAAACACTGCATCAATGATGTCAAGATGGTAAAACACTGCATCAATGATGTCAAGATGGTAAAACACTGCATCAATGATGTCAAGATGGTAAAACACTGTATCAATGATGTCAAGATGGTAAAACACTGTATCAATGATGTCAAGATGGTAAAGTATCAATGATGTCAAGATGGTAAAACACTGTATCAATGATGTCAAGATGGTAAAACACTGTATCAATGATGTCAAGATGGCAAAACACTGTATCAATGATGTCAAGATGGCAAAACACTGTATCAATGATGTCAAGATGGCAAAACACTGTATCAATGATGTCAAGATGGTAAAACACTGTATCAATGATGTCAAGATGGTAAAACACTGTATCAATGATGTCAAGATGGTAAAACACTGTATCAATGATGTCAAGATGGTAAAACACTGTATCAATGATGTCAAGATGGTAAAACACTATCAATGATGTCAAGATGGTAAAACACTGTATCAATGTCAAGATGGTAAAACACTGTATCAATGATGTCAAGATGGTAAAACACTGCATCAATGATGTCAAGATGGTAAAACACTGTATCAATGATGTCAAGATGGTAAAACACTGCATCAATGATGTCAAGATGGTAAAACACTGTATCAATGATGTCAAGATGGTAAAACACTGTATCAATGATGTCAAGATGCTAAAACACTGTATCAATGATGTCAAGATGGTAAAACACTGTATCAATGATGTCAAGATGGTAAAACACTGTATCAATGATGTCAAGATGGTAAAACACTGTATCAATGATGTCAAGATGGCAAAACACTGTATCAATGATGTCAAGATGGCAAAACACTGTATCAATGATGTCAAGATGGCAAAACACTGTCAATGATGTCAAGATGGTAAAACACTGTATCAATGATGTCAAGTTGGTAAAACACTGTATCAATGATGTCAAGATGGTAAAACACTGCATCAATGATGTCAAGATGGTAAAACACTGCATCAATGATGTCAAGATGGTAAAACACTGTATCAATGATGTCAAGATGGTAAAACACTGCATCAATGATGTCAAGATGGTAAAACACTGTATCAATGATGTCAAGATGGTAAAACACTGTATCAATGATGTCAAGATGGTAAAACACTGTATCAATGATGTCAAGATGGTAAAACACTGTATCAATGATGTCAAGATGGTAAAACACTGTATCAATGATGTCAAGATGGTAAAACACTGTATCAATGATGTCAAGATGGCAAAACACTGTATCAATGATGTCAAGATGGTAAAACACTGTATCAATGATGTCAAGATGGTAAAGTATCAATGATGTCAAGATGGTAAAACACTGTATCAATGATGTCAAGATGGTAAAACACTGTATCAATGATGTCAAGATGGTAAAACACTGTATCAATGATGTCAAGATGGTAAAACACTGTATCAATGATGTCAAGATGGTAAAACACTGTATCAATGATGTCAAGATGGCAAAACACTGTATCAATGATGTCAAGATGGTAAAACACTGTATCAATGATGTCAAGATGGTAAAGTATCAATGATGTCAAGATGGTAAAACACTGTATCAATGATGTCAAGATGGTAAAACACTGTATCAATGATGTCAAGATGGCAAAACACTGTATCAATGATGTCAAGATGGCAAAACACTGTATCAATGATGTCAAGATGGCAAAACACTGTATCAATGATGTCAAGATGGTAAAACACTGTATCAATGATGTCAAGATGGTAAAACACTGTATCAATGATGTCAAGATGGTAAAACACTGTATCAATGATGTCAAGATGGTAAAACACTGTATCAATGATGTCAAGATGGTAAAACACTATCAATGATGTCAAGATGGTAAAACACTGTATCAATGTCAAGATGGTAAAACACTGTATCAATGATGTCAAGATGGTAAAACACTGCATCAATGATGTCAAGATGGTAAAACACTGTATCAATGATGTCAAGATGGTAAAACACTGCATCAATGATGTCAAGATGGTAAAACACTGTATCAATGATGTCAAGATGGTAAAACACTGTATCAATGATGTCAAGATGGTAAAACACTGTATCAATGATGTCAAGATGGTAAAACACTGTATCAATGATGTCAAGATGGTAAAACACTGTATCAATGATGTCAAGATGGTAAAACACTGTATCAATGATGTCAAGATGGCAAAACACTGTATCAATGATGTCAAGATGGCAAAACACTGTATCAATGATGTCAAGATGGCAAAACACTGTCAATGATGTCAAGATGGTAAAACACTGTATCAATGATGTCAAGATGGTAAAACACTGTATCAATGATGTCAAGATGGTAAAACACTGCATCAATGATGTCAAGATGGTAAAACACTGCATCAATGATGTCAAGATGGTAAAACACTGCATCAATGATGTCAAGATGGTAAAACACTGCATCAATGATGTCAAGATGGCAAAACACTGTATCAATGATGTCAAGATGGCAAAACACTGTATCAATGATGTCAAGATGGTAAAACACTGTATCAATGATGTCAAGATGGTAAAACACTGTATCAATGATGTCAAGATGGTAAAACACTGCATCAATGATGTCAAGATGGTAAAACACTGTATCAATGATGTCAAGATGGTAAAACACTGTATCAATGATGTCAAGATGGTAAAACACTGCATCAATGATGTCAAGATGGTAAAACACTGCATCAATGATGTCAAGATGGTAAAACACTGCATCAATGATGTCAAGATGGTAAAACACTGCATCAATGATGTCAAGATGGTAAAACACTGCATCAATGATGTCAAGATGGTAAAACACTGCATCAATGATGTCAAGATGGTAAAACACTGCATCAATGATGTCAAGATGGCAAAACACTGCATCAATGATGTCAAGATGGCAAAACACTGTATCAATGATGTCAAGATGGCAAAACACTGTATCAATGATGTCAAGATGGTAAAACACTGTATCAATGATGTCAAGATGGTAAAACACTGTATCAATGATGTCAAGATGGTAAAACACTGCATCAATGATGTCAAGATGGTAAAACACTGCATCAATGATGTCAAGATGGTAAAACACTGCATCAATGATGTCAAGATGGTAAAACACTGCATCAATGATGTCAAGATGGTAAAACACTGCATCAATGATGTCAAGATGGTAAAACACTGTATCAATGATGTCAAGATGGTAAAACACTGTATCAATGATGTCAAGATGGTAAAACACTGTATCAATGATGTCAAGATGGTAAAACACTGTATCAATGATGTCAAGATGGCAAAACACTGTATCAATGATGTCAAGATGGCAAAACACTGTATCAATGATGTCAAGATGGCAAAACACTGTATCAATGATGTCAAGATGGTAAAACACTGTATCAATGATGTCAAGATGGTAAAACACTGTATCAATGATGTCAAGATGGTAAAACACTGTATCAATGATGTCAAGATGGTAAAACACTGTATCAATGATGTCAAGATGGTAAAACACTATCAATGATGTCAAGATGGTAAAACACTGTATCAATGTCAAGATGGTAAAACACTGTATCAATGATGTCAAGATGGTAAAACACTGCATCAATGATGTCAAGATGGTAAAACACTGTATCAATGATGTCAAGATGGTAAAACACTGTATCAATGATGTCAAGATGGTAAAACACTGTATCAATGATGTCAAGATGGCAAAACACTGTATCAATGATGTCAAGATGGCAAAACACTGTATCAATGATGTCAAGATGGCAAAACACTGTATCAATGATGTCAAGATGGTATCCAGATAGTTGGCATCCAATCACAAGCCACCTACCAAATATCCTGCTATACATATATATAGGGAGTCTACTCTAGACAAGGTTCAATGATACTAATGGATTTCATCTTTTAACACATTTAAACACACTGTCCAGAGACATACATGTAGACCTGACTAATGTTGACTACAGGGGACACCCTCCTGTCTGAAGTGGAGTAGAAATATTTAATGAGTACAGTATGTGTGTGTAACATGTTTAGTGTCTCAATTAACACTTCTTGGCTATTCTTGTAATTTGGAGGCAGGGCAATACCATGCTCTGATGCTATCTAGTTGAAAACACTGTAGCCAAGCTGTCAGAGGAAACTCCAGGGCTGAGATTATCATTGTCAAGGGATGGTCTTTTGACTTACTTAAACAAGCCAACCCCTAACTAGTATATCTTTTCAGACCCTTCAAAAATAAAAATATTGTAAAAGTACTTCATTCTAGCTGGAATTAATTTTTAGGTTTTTGTATGGAGTTTATTTTCACTGATTTTTGGTAAGTCGATTGTAAAATATAAGAAAAATAGTATATTTGCTAAATTTTATTTTCACTGAAAAATTCCTTCAGTGAAAATAGCAAAGAATGATTCTAAGCGAAAATAAGGTATTTTACAGTAGTACATTTTCTGTTTATATGGGAGGGTCAAAGTTCAAAAACGTATGGTCGCATTACAACTTATTGGTCATGTGTCTACAAAGATAGCTCTCATTGTGTAGTTTCACAAGGTTTCCCTTGTCTTCCCATTAAGTCAAAGTACTGAGTGACTTAACTGAAAAGAACCATACATGCCTAGGGTGACTGAAAACACCCATACTCGGTTCACTTGATAGGACAGATTGTTTCCATTTAACAAATGTTGCAAATACAGTATACACCAGTAGTACATGTATATATAGCAATAGTTTTAATGTTATGTTTGCAACAGTGTTATAAATTGGAGAGTGCAATAACTCCATCGTCTGATGCGATGCCCATCAATGATGTCATGTAATGCCCAAATATGGACAATGGAATATGACATTAAAAGAGACACAGTATGCGCTGCAATATTTCTACAGTCATTCTCTTATCTAATAAATGGTACTTGAAAGAAGGCCTTGATAAATACTTACGACTGGCCATGCAACTTAAGTCAACTAGCTATTAGTAACAACAGTTACTATTTTCCACAGCTTTGTGACTTTTCTTTGTGGATTTATTTCGAATCATTGAAACGCAGTTATTCTATACCTGAACAAACACTTGACATCTATTGATAAGGACTCAATTTAGGAATGTGGGGGTCAGCCGTCTCAGAGAATGAATGTTTAAGACATTGTTTGTACGACTACTATTTCCTCATACACTGTGTACAAAATTATTAGTGTGTCTCTAATTAATACTTGCAACATAAAACACCTACTACAAATACTGACCTTGAATCACATTTGAAAAATAACTACTCAGTAAGTGTGGTTAAATGATTTTTCTCATGCTAGAGAGTATGATTATATTTGAAGTGGATGCACTTGCTTTTGATCTACAGAAGTACATTGATGTTATCTGAAAGCAACAAACAATGAAAAACACAAGTTGTCAATTGTATATCCCATCACCACCATAACTTTCCCCACCCACAAATCATAATGGTTGCATCCTACCACAATGGATACTATTACAGGAACACTACTTTAACACTAAGATGGAAAACAGGAAAATTAACTAAAGTACTTATAAACAAACCAGGCACTATAGCACTTGAAATTGAGAATCTGTAAATCAGGAAAGAGAAAATAAGCTATGCTTCTAAAATGTTCAAGGATGCTAAAAGTAAATGAATGTCTTTATACCTTGGTATAAGTTAAGGTAAAATAGTTTCGTAACATAATAGGCATATTTTGTATATTAGTACAATTCCCTGAAATTGACACATTGCTATAGTTACAGGATTAGTAAATCATAAAGAATGTGTTAATTACAAAAAAATTGTTAAATGTATTTCCCCTGGCACTACTAACTTCAATACAATTTGACAGACATTATCTGAGATTCCATAGCTATGCATTCAACTATCAAACCTGACAATGGAAGATAAAATAGAGAACTCTATTAGACATGATTGGCAATGTTACAAATTATACGTTTAATCAGCTGACCAGTGAAATCAACTAAATTACAAAAAAAATTTCACCAAAAATGACAAAATATTTATCCAAATTAGATAATTGACGATATCATCACGAAATGAACAAATCTGAGAGAGGTCCACATGTGGTACCTATATATGTAATATCAAAGCAATCAGGTTTTTAACAAGAAGTCGAAAATATCTTTTTTTACCAAAAATTACAAAAATATTCACTAAAATTAGAGAATTATAGATATCATTACAAAATGAACAAATCTGAGAGAAGTCCACATTTAGTACCTATATATTTTTTGATATTTTTTTTATTAGACGCATAAAATCCTTAGGAAAGGATAAAAAGGGTACATTGTATATGTAATATCGAAGCAATTGGACTTGTGGTTTTTAACAAGAAGTCCAAAATATCATTTTTTACAAAAAATGACAAAAATATTCACCAAAATTAGAGAATTGAAGATATCATCAGGAAATGAACAAATCTAAGAGAGGTCTACCCAAGGTACATATACACCAAGTATCAAAGCATTCAGACTTGTAGTTTTTCAAGAAGAAGTCGAAAAAGTAAAACATTGACACGGACACCGGACACCGACAGATAATCACTCATACATTGTATAATAAGCTCCGCTCGACAAAGTCGACAAAGTCGACAGCGGAGCTAAAAAGTGTGCTCGTGGTGAAAAGGTTAAAACTCATGGGGAGTGATGAGAACAACATTTTGCAAAGTCTTGTTCAAGGACAATCTTAGTCTGACACATTTTAAGTATTTTCGTTTTTCATAATTTTTTGTCATGTTGAACGCAAACGGTTTGTATACTTCTTAGAAAGTCATACTGTGAGCTAACTGCTGATCCATCATGCCCCTTTTTTATTAAACATGACCATGTTAGTCAAATATGTAAAAAAAAATGCTGTCCAAGTTTGCTGGTCTACAGTGAAAAAAATTACGCTAATTAAATATAAAATTAAAATTTGCCTATGAAACAGAGATGCACAATGTCTTCAGTGTAACACTCACAAACATCAGTCTAATAGATATCATGTGAAGTACTATGTGGTTCATTCATATGGATCAAAGTACAACTAACAACACAATATTAAATCCAGAAAAACATCCAATTAAAAAGAAAATAACATGGTGACAAATTGAGAAAGCATGTTGGTTATAAAATTCACAATTTCTCAGTATTTCATAGATACCAAGAATACTTTAAAACATAAAATTGATTATGAAGGAAGGCAAGAACATTTTGTACCAGGGTACATAAAAAGAAACTTCTCACTGAAGTTTCAGTTATGTTGCCACACATTGCACATTCATCAGCAATGACTTGTTATATGGTGTTTCTGCTCGGCATTCAAAATTTACATTTGATTGATATTCAATCTGAAATCATGACAGCCGGAAAGAAGGAAATTGAACATTTTATAGTGAAATTCAAATTAAATGTATTTATTCATTAGATGCCAGCATGTGTGTTTTATACTGATCTCACGATTGTCTATCAGCAGAGTTCTATCTCTAGGATATTTAAACTTATAGACTGTCTAGAAGAGGCTGTCGTCATCTGCTCTGATATGCATAGAGAACTGCCTAGATATAAGGGGTCATAGGTAATCTCTGCGTTTAGGGGGTGAGGTTTGTAGATGATTACTATGCACAAAAATCGCACCATATCGTGCATCTTCCAATGTATAAATTTGGCAAAAAACAATTTAGACCAATTATGTAAAAATAACAATTTGTCTATTTTTGAAATGGTGGATTTTGAAACATTGCAACTAGTCTAGAATGATTTGTAGATTCTTCAAAGTTGTATGCTCATAGGCGATATCTCGTCTACATATCAACTGGAACTCGGACAGCTAAAATAAATGTGACTCATAATATCCTCATGCGTCATATTAAAATATTGTAGGCACGCATCAAATGTTACTGCAGTGGATTGAACGCTTGGTTTCCACAGAGGGAGGGGTTGAAGCTTCAAAGAAGAGAATACATTTGCCATGCGACATGTCATAACTATCCATAGCCCCTAGACAGTTACGTATCCTATTGCCAGGGTAGTGTACAGTCAATAAATACTGGTCTGAGATCCAGTGGACAATGATTCATCCATTGCCAGGGTAGTGTACAGTAAATAAATACTGGTCTGAGATCCAGTGGACAATGGTTCATCCATTGCCAGGGTAGTGTACAGTCAATAAATACTGGTCTGAGATCCAGTGGACAATGGTTTGTCCATTGCCAGGGTTGTGTACAGGCAATAAATACTGGTCTGAACCCCAGTGGACAATGGTTCAGACATTGCCAGGGTAGTGTACAGTCAATAAATACTGGTCTGAGATCCAGTGGACAATGATTCATCCATTGTCAGGGTAGTGTACAGTCAATAAATACTGGTCTGAGATCCAGTGGACAATGATTCATCCATTGCCAGGGTAGTGTACAGTCAATAAATACTGGTCTGAGATCCAGTGGACAATGGTTGCCAGGGTAGTGAAGAATCATTTATTTTCACTGGAATTAAACAAAGTGGTCTTTTTCGTAAATGCTTTAACCTTTGCCAGGGTACCATAGAATCATTTATTTTCACTAAAATTAACACAGTGGGGTCTAGGGCACAATAGAGTCACATTTCCAGTACATTATGTTCATAGTTCAACAAACTGAGAAAGTTCCCAGAGATAAATTTGACAAAAGACTCCCTCATCTAGTGAACAGAAAACATTCACTGCTACAGTGTGCCAAAAAGTAAATGTAAGGTCCCTTATAAAACAAGACAACGCTGTTTACAGTATAACTTTTTTCTGAATTGTATTTTCACTGACAGAAAACTATAACAATAATTTCACTGATATTTTTAGAGCATATTTACTGGGTTTGAAATTCAGGGAATAAATAATACATTCACAATAGTCTGCAATAATATAAAATAATTATCACTCTTTATACTGTTTGTGACTACATGATACAGCAGAGAATTGATTTACATAAAAAAAAAGGAATGTGCTGGCATTGTGATGTAGAGCCTCATGAAATCCAACACTAGTCATACTTGATTAAAGAATTAAGACTGTCTAATGTCAGTGTGCTGGGATCTGACCCTACAGCTATTTCTATCGTATCAGTGCATCTAAACACTGCAAGGAAGATTGCTGCTATGATATACATGAATACTTCAAGAATACCTGACAAAAAAGGTGTATATCTTGAAACTTGAATAATGATGACCAGTTGTCGACAACATTTGACTCCATACTTCAGGGATACCTGACAAAAAGGGTGTATATCTTGAAACTTGAATAATGATGACCAGTTGTAGGCAACATTTGACTCCATATTTCAGGAATACCTGACAAAAAGGGTGTATATCTTGAAACTTTGAATAATGATGACCAGTTGTAGGCAACATTTGACTCCATATTTCAGGGATACCTGACAAAAAGGGTGTATATCTTGAAACTTGAATAATGATGACCAGTTGTGGGCAACATTTGACTCCATATTTCAGGGATACCTGACAAAAAGGGTGTATATCTTGAAACTTGAATAATGATGACCAGTTGTCGACAACATTTGACTCCATACTTCAGGGATACCTGACAAAAAGGGTGTATATCTTGAAACTTGAATAATGATGACCAGTTGTGGACAACATTTGACTCCATATTTCAGGGATACCTGACAAAAAGGGTGTATATCTTGAAACTTGAATAATGATGACCAGTTGTGGGCAACATTTGACTCCATATTTCAGGGATACCTGACAAAAAGGGTGTATATCTTGAAACTTGAATAATGATGACCAGTTGTGGACAACATTTGACTCCATACTTCAGGGGTGGTCTTAAAAACAAACATAGACAAGACAGGAGCATCTTTTTACACATGATGTATTACTCTCTTATCAAGGTATTTATAAAGGTCAGAGTTAACCTAATAAGGATAATAACTTTATAATTAGTGAAATTAGTTAGAAAATTGGAAAACATTAGTTTGTAAGAAGTGTTTTTTATAACACAGTCACATGTGTTATGTTAATATTCTTAATTGTTTTAATTTATCCTTCACCTTGCTTTCTATTGTGTTTATATCCAGCCTATGCCAATAGTTGGAGACAGTAATCTAACCGTTTATGAATGAAGACATTGGTATGAATCTATACCACTCATTTTGATTACCTGCTACCTTGAAAGATTGCTTTTGATGTACATGTATCAGTAAGGCGTCAACAAATGCCATCAATTTTTAAAATTATCCAATTTTATTGCCCATGTTAGTTTAATTTAGACATCTCAGTCTACAAGCATGCCTCTATTTTTTGCGAAAAGTTATATAATCATAATATATAATATAATACCATATAATCAGACTGAATTAATGAGATAATTTTTGGTTTTAAGCAATTTTAAAGCCAACATTTGTGAAAATGGCTACTTAAAGGAAATATTAGAAAATGTTAAAGGCCATCAATGAAGAAGTCAGATGGGGCAATAGCAATGTAGCAATGAAGTCAGATGGGGCAATAGCAATGAAGTCAGATGGGGCAGTAGCAATGAAGTCAGATGGGGCAGTAGCAATGAAGTCAGATGGGGCAGTAGCAATGAAGTCAGATGGGGCAGTAGCAATGAAGTCAGATGGGGCAGTAGCAATGAAGTCAGATGGGGCAGTAGCAATGAAGTCAGATGGGGCAGTAGCAATGAAGTCAGATGGGGCAGTAGCAATGAAGTCAGATGGGGCAGTAGCAATGAAGTCAGATGGGGCAATAGCAATGAAGTCAGATGGGGCAATAGCAATGAAGTCAGATGGGGCAATAGCAATGAAGTCAGATGGGGCAGTAGCAATGAAGTCAGATGGGGCAGTAGCAATGAAGTCAGATGGGGCAGTAGCAATGAAGTCAGATGGAGCACACAATAGCAATGAAGTCATGTCGGGCAATAGCAATGACATCCATCCCCCACAAGGCATTTACATCACACAGATTATTTAATTAATGAAATGTGAAGTAAAAGAATATTACACATGGTCATTAATGATAAACTGGAATCTGCTCTTCAGGATTATTTAGCTTTTCAACTTTTTATACTGTCTCAGGTCAAGTTTTATGGTGTTTCTGATAACACAAACAAAGTGAATTAATTGCTATACACATATAAGATGCAGTAACCTTATTAATGTTTTTTTGATCAGCCCTATGGATCAGTTTGCAGAGAATTCCTAATTAAAAACAGATTGACAATTCAATGGTTTGAAGCACAAATTGTGTGCTGCATGTGTCTGTGTTGCGCAAGATACAAAAAAAAGATCCTTTCAATTTGTTTGTGTACATGTCTGGTAACGCTGTAAGACATGCCAAACCTTCTTATTGCTCATGTATGTGCACAGAGGTCTCATCTCTATTGAGACTTCACAATGGTATTGCCACCCTTCATGGATATGCACATGGGCTGATACGAATAAACACCCGAGTACTGACTGAGAGTACAAAGCAAAACCCTTTGAACAACATAAACTCACCAACATTTTTTTTCTTAAAATTTCTGAAATAATGAAAAAGTTTCAACTCAAAAGTTCGACCAGTAAATGTATTCAATGATTATATTTTTTGTATGAGTTTAAAAATGTCAAAAATTATAGTGGCTGTGTAAACGTGGGTCTAGGTCACGTGTCAATGAAAGGTCAGAGGTTTTATACACAGCTTCAATAGCAATTCAGACTACAATCAAGTTATCAGTCCAATTATAATATGAATACATATGGAAATACATCAAATTAGTTGCATGAATATATTAAACATCTTATACTTTCCCATCATGCACATACTTCCCACAGGTTTGATTCTCGATATCAAGTTATAGAAATTACACCATGTAAAATAACAGTACGATACTGGTAATTTATTTTACCAGTACTGTGGTATATTTTATTGGTATATCAACAAGCAAGGTAATTGAAATTGAAATACTACATCAGTAGTTTAACATGATACAAAATTTACTTGTAAGATTACTGTAAAATCTATATTAGAAGCCACATACAACCCAAATAAAATTTATCATTTGTCATGTGTAGATGTTCCAATGGAAATAGTTCCACTTTGTTGCAGTGCCATTTTCTAATACATATTTTTTAGTACGAAAACAAAACATCTGTCTTCAGCTGTGGTCATCAGCATGGTCAACAGCTGTGGTCATCAGCATGGTCAACAGCTGTGGTCCCTAGTCTGGTGTTACTCACTCTGTAGGAAAGATAGGCACTGAGGCAAAATAAAACAAATCTGGCATTTCCGGTAATGGTCTAAAAAAAACTATGACATAAAAAAGAGGGGAAATGACATCTAAGTTAGTTTCCAGAATAATTTCCTTTATATGACTAAGTGCTAGATTTTCACTACAAAGAAGGAAGTAAATGAAATAAAAAATTACAACATTGGTTGAATGACCATAGCTAATTTGCATAGAAATGAATAAATTAGAGTCATTTGCTTACAAAATACAGGAAGGTAGGGTTCCGGTTACCATAAAAAATAAAAGATATTTTGTTTGACCTGATTAATGTAATCAAGAAATTAATAATTGCAACTTGCATTAACTATTCGCTAATTTGAAATAACTAATTTATAAATAAAATAAAATTTAACTAATTATTTCACTTCTAAATTTATAAATATAACACATGATAAATACTCTAAATATAGAGTAATTAAACTATCAGAAAGTAATTTTCCTTCGGTTTACTTTAAAAATAATTAATATTCGAAAAACAAAATACATAGTTTATTTACATAAATTTCAATGACTTTACCGATTCTTGTGTAAACTATAATACCTCATGAGAACAAAACTATTGATTAAAAATGGTAATATTAGAAAAAAATGATGTAAGCCACAAAACAAGCGAGAATGATACTTTCTGTTCACACTAGTCTGGAAAAAGGCTCCTCTGCACACTAAGATATAGCTTTATATTATTTTGCATTATTTAAATGTTTTTTTTTTTATTTTTCATTAATCTAATGACACTATGATGGAAGCACTGTTTATATTTCATGAATACTAAGCGGACTACATTTCCCCTGATACAGCATTACAAAACCATTATCAAGTTCAAAGCTTTTGGAATGACAGGAATTTTGAAGATAAAATATTAATTCCAGCAAGTATTAGAAATCTTTGAGCTGAAAGTTTTGGAAGCAAATTTCATAATATTTTATATTTTGTACTTAAAGACAAGAGTAATATTTGATTATGACTAGTCGAACAAATTCCATCGAAAACCAAAAATACCTGGAGAGAACATGCAACCCATTTTTTGAGCCTGTGTATTAAATATAAACAAAATCTATAAAGTGAATCAGTAGAACAAGTAAAAAAAAAATGGCCACCAGTTGGCCATTTTGAATCAAATCACATAACAAAATGAGGTGCATTAGTAACCCTCCATGTGTGATATTAATATTCTAAATTTATATATGATATATTAATAATAAAATAACATATCTCAATTTTCATAACAAGCAGCCTGTCAACTGAGATAGCTCCGCTGTTAGCAATGAACATTTCAATTAAAGAACAGAAGATATTATTAGAAAATGAACAATATAGATTGTATCAAAGCAATCAGACTTGCTGTTTTCAACAAGAATTTGAAAATATCACTTTTTACCAAAATTATTCATCAAAATTAGATAATTGAAGATATCATCTCAATATGAACAAATCTAAGAGAGGTCTACCTGAGGTACATGTATATGTATAACATAAAAGCAATCAACTTGTGGTTTTTAATAAGAAATCGAAAATATCACTTTTTACAAAAAAAAGACAAAAGTATTCATCAAAATTAGAAAATTGAAGATATTATTACAAAATGAACAAATCTGAGAGAGGTCCACATGTAGTACCCATATATATAATATCAAAGCAATTGGACTTGCAGTTTTCAACAAGAAGTTGAAAAAGTAAAAAGTTGACAAGGACGACGAACAACTGACAATCACTCGTATGATAAGCTCCATTCAACAAAGTCAACAGCGTAGCTAAAAAGTTGACATGGACGACGGACGCCGACGGACAATCACTCATATGATAAGCTCTGCTCGGCAAAGTCGACAGCGGAGTTAAAAAGTTAAGTGCAACTCATATACATTTTGGCTGCTTTCTATGAAATTTTTTTCACTGACTTTTGACGAGTTGAATGTAGAAAAAAAAATTCCAAGCGAAAAAAAGTACTTTATAGTACATGTAGCATTGACCCATATGGGGAAATGTACAAACAAAATGACATATAATCTTCCAATTGACTGAACCTCCTTAAGTAAATGCCAGATAATGGCTCTTAATTACATGGGAACATATTCATAATTATTTGCCATATTACATGTGGTTTACAATTACAAACCAACTCTGTATAAACAGATAGTAATAGAATGCTGCTCATTTTTTTAATAACGTACAGTTGTATATAGGCATACACATAACTGAGTACATAGCCTCTCAATGCTGAGTATGTTTATGATAAAAATTATTACAAAACATATCAGGATCAAATTTGAATATAATATTTCACCATGATTTAACACAACATGTCACTACACTGCTCCACTTTTCTCACAACAACTATTCATGCATTTATACAATTTGCTTCATTTTTCTAAATTCGATATAATTAATTAACTGATGTGAAACATCTGACCAATCACAATACTAGCACATTTGAATGATTCAATTGTCACAAAATGAGCTTAGGACATTTTGTCCAAAATAGCAATTAGTGTCATGGATACTCTGACCATCACTTGGCTGGCTACTCTGACCATCACTTGGCTGGCTACTCTGACCATCACTTGGTTGGCTACTCTGACCATCACTTGGTTGGCTACTCTGACCATCACTTGGCTGGCTACTCTGATCATCACTTGGCTGGCTACTCTGATCATCACTTTGCTGGCTACTCTGACCATCACTTGGCTGGCTACTCTGACCATCACTTGGCTGGCTACTCTGACCATCACTTGGCTGGCTACTCTGACCATCACTTGGCTGGCTACTCTGACCATCACTTGGCTGGCTACTCTGACCATCACTTGGCTGGCTACTCTGACCATCACTTGGCTGGCTACTCTGACCATCACTTGGCTGGCTACTCTGACCATCACTTGGCTGGCTACTCTGACCATCACTTGGCTGGCTACTCTGACCATCACTTGGCTGGCTACTCTGACCATCACTTTGCTGGCTACTCTGACCATCACTTGGCTGGCTACTCTGACCATCACTTGGTTGGCTACTCTGACCATCACTTGGCTAGCTACATTGACCATCTAAATTGTTCAATATTATAGTATTTCAGGGGTTTTGAAGGCTGTGCATATATCCCCTCCATCCATCCATACTGTAAAGTCATTAATATTCAACAGTATTTAATTATATTCAATTATATTTTATCATATTCACTTCATTTTAACATTCACTGATTTTCCTGCAAAACAATGAATTATATTTTATTTATTTTATATATTGTAACTTTTAACATTTCAAAAATAATACACAGGCCTACATTTTTATAGCAATCAACATTTTATTTCATTCAAGTGAGGTGTTTCAAATCATTGAACAATATGACAGTGCTGAAAATCACACAAAACAGTATACAATAAAAAATTGTTGAAGAACAGGACTATATTAATCTGGCAAGATATTTTTTTCAATTTAAAGTGTTGATCCTGTTTACATGGAAGCACCAATTTAGAACAGCCATTTCAATATAGTTAAATTTTAATTTTAATTTAAAGAGCCGACCAACATATCGCATCGCATCACTAAGTGCAGTTACTAGACTGGAAAGCGATTTTTTCTCCCCTCTAAAAAGCTTTGTTAGTTTCCCATTATGGTGAGTCTTCTAATGTGACTTGTGAAATTGCTAACTGGGTAAAAGCAAATGGGTCATCCTTGTATGAGCAAGTCACTTCGGTATTTTCCACTTGACTAAACCTACAACAGCTTTGTTTAGCTAAAGCGAGCATTAGCACACACGCTGACGTCCGTGATGGTCGGTTTACAAGTCACAAAAACATTTGCAATTGCATTCCATTATACGCTAAAACGGGATTATATTTTAAACACGTTGTAACGCCACTGCATAGGATCTATGTTTACGCTGCGAGGCTAACGTTACTCTGATACAATGCAGTAACATCATTAAGCGCTAGTGGGATAGTGCTACAGTATTCAAACGAAGACCTCAACTCCAGTGTTTACACAAATATATTTCACCAGATGCACACATCTGGGTTTTGAAGGCAAACATGAGTAGTACGTCATTCCAGGAATCGATACACGACTACATACTTCGGCGATGGGAAGACAATAAACGCAATGTACGCAGCGAATAACGTAATTAGCATCGACGGTGACACCAATTATTTCCACTGCTGGACTTGCAGAATAAAAACAACTTCCCCCGATTGGTCTACAGCACCGCTAATTGGAGCTACAGCCAATGACTCAGCCGGCGACAGAGAGTCACCATCAGAATAGGCGATTTTCTCTGTTTTCTTCGTGAAAAATTCAATAAATTCACAACGTATTTTAGAAATATACAAAAAATAAACATACCTATTTTATTTAGCGACGTCTCAAGTCGTTGTATTTGTGACTCTAGATAAAATAGAACTGCGAGCACCAGAATTCCCAATAACAGATAGTACTTTGACTGCATAGCGGCTCGATACGGCAATAACGCCATCTAATGCATCATATCTTTCACAGAACAGCAGTCATGAAAAGAGAGTTTTTACAAATCGAACAAGTCTCGTTAGCGTGTTCCTAGTAGACGGAGTTTCAACAAATATGCCCCTGATTCCCGAGCACTCGGTCAAAGGATCACTCATTCCCGAGGAAGGAAGTTGTTGAGTTTCGCAATGGCCTCTGGGAAAGGGGTATCCCGATCCAAAATAAGATATTTGATTTTCATCGCATGCGGGCGCTAAGTCACGAACAGAATCTAAAACGCAGTCCACTGGTGATACTTGTTTCACATGCCCCTAGGATTTCAGGGTACATTCAAATTGTCAGATTAAAACATGAAGTAAATATGCTTTTGGGTATCAATTTTAATGGAAGGCAAAATACCAATGGCAGAGAGTGAGCATGGTGTGAATTTGCACAATTAGATGTGTCAAGGCAAGTGGGTTTTTGTTCTGCGTAGGTATGTCTTGGCTGTTATTTTGATTGAAACAGTTTTTTTTTTTTTAAATATAGGATTGTGTTTTATTTCTGCTTTTCAGGTTTTCTCTGTTATGTGATTGATTCATCGAATCATTACTATTCAATGTAACTCTACGTATCATCATCATACTAATACTTGATGTTTATTTTTCCTGTGTTGTGTCAATGTTTGACAAATTAAATGTTGGTGGTCGTCGCGCAACGCACGTGCGACATTCGTGTTGATAGACATTACCCCCCCCCCCCCAATCCAATGCGCTATTGTAATGGAAATCACAATTATGAGGTTTGACCTGGGCGCGACTTGCGCTGATTACTGTCAGTGACTCTTTCGATATCTTCCAATCACCTACAATACCTAATTAAGCTTGGTACCATTCCAGTTTTCTTCTCAATGTTAACTTGCATAAAAGAAGTTCATTTATTTCTGCAATCCTGTAGAGGTACCTGTTATCAATACCAGACTTGGTATTTCTTTGTTATTTAGTGTTAGTGCATCAGTAATTTTCATTTCACCAAGTAGATCATTGATGTAAATGTTGAAGAGGGCGGAATTCAAGGAACATCTTTTTTGACTCCATTTTGTAGATCAAATGCTAATGTGCCCAAACAAATTTCGAGTGCCGCCATATGAGTTCTTGTTTTGGAACCAAAAGTTAAAGACCCAAAAATTAACACTTGACATATGTTTGGAAAAGTAGTTTAGTGATCATATATTAATTTTATATAGATTTGTGATGCACAACAGCACGAGCTATAAAACAATAGTGATACCTTGGAGAAAATCTGATCATCGGTAGCCAACTTAAAACAGCTTTGACCATTGATGACGCTATTCTCATAGTGCCGACCTCGGTGTTGGTGGCTCGCATCTCGCCTAACACATACGGGATGGACCATGTGTTTAGTAGTTCTACATATTTTGATTATGTATTATTTCAATACGAGTTGTGAAATAAATAAATAAATAAATAAATAAATAAATAAATAAATAAATAAATAAATAAATAAATAAATAAATAAATAAATAAATAAATAAATAAATAAATAAATAAATAAATAAATAAATAAATAAATAAATAAATAAATAAATAAATAAATAAATAAATAAATAAATAAATAAATAAATAAATAAATCAAGAAAGAGCTATCTGAGAAATAACTGTGTAATCTCCAATGTTGTCACTTGTTTGTGTATTTTGCACGAAATGCATTTACCAGTGTGTATACACCTGACAAGTCCGACGAAAATTGAGAATTTGTTTATGAGTTTCGACGTTCTGATTCTACTCACAACCGCACATCGCTGCGAAAGACGTTCGCTACGTAAAGTAGGTGACCCCAAGAGACAACTGACGGACGTGTCACACTCCAAGGGGGAAGTAGCACGGTGGACTATGCTATCGCATTAAAATAACATTATGATAACATTCAAAATTCTCAGATCACTGTCATATTTCACTATCAATGACAAAGAACCTAAAATTGGTCATAAAGTTCAATTAAACCATATACCACCTAAATACGTCTGGAATGCAGAAAAATCAATAAATTCATCTATAAAAAATACTGTAATAATGACACGACAACAGCGGGTGCATACTTTGTTTGGACAAAAATACTCGATCTAAAAGAATTAAGGAGTTAGAAATGTCAGGAGGGTAGTCTACCCTAAGATTGTTTCCACTAAAATATTATAAAAATGTTATTGAGAAAAAAGAAATGTCAGAAGAGGATGCCTCTAAATTTTAGAAATTACTACATGATCTGGATAGCGACGCAACATGCAAACAAATTATCAAGTAGCACCTGGTCAGTAGTTACCATAACTTAATAAATTACTAATTCCTCTATGTAACGACAATTCTGTTTCAAATAATTAAATCAGCTCAAAGTTAGAAGAAATGGAAGATGATATATATTTGACAATCATGACATCAATGGTCCCAGAAATTGGACGTGGTCATGATGATGGACAGAGGTCAAAGAACAACAAATTTGAACAATTTCGTGGTTAAAGACTGATATTTTCGCTAATTTTATAGATATAGGGGTTGTAATCTGTAAAACGAAGACCCCCCCCCCCCGTAATACGGAGTAAGTGTCATACAAGTAAACTGTAATTAAATGGACACCCGTTATGTCAAAAGAACTAAACGCTGATTTAATAATATATTTTTATTTTATAGTGTGTGAGCTAAGTAAAGTTGGCCATTGATGGCGCTGTTTAATCTTTAATATTGTTTTTGATACTGTAAATATGTATTTAAACCATTTATTTAAGATAGTAAGTAAAAGTAAGTAAATAACTTTATTGATTTCGTATCCTTATTGGGGTCTTGAAAATAATACAATAAAGAATGTTGTTTAAATAAACAACAGCTAGCTAAGTAAAGTTGGCCATTGATGGCGCTGTTTAATCTTTAATATTGTTTTTGATACTGTAAATATGTATTTAAACCATTTATTTAAGATAGTAAGTAAAAGTAAGTAAATAACTTTATTGATTTCGTATCCTTATTGGGGTCTTGAAAATAATACAATAAAGAATGTTGTTTAAATAAACAACAGCTAGCTAGAAAAGTAACAAACTAAAGTAAACAATTAGAAAATTGGAAAATTAGATCAATAAGTAAAACAGATATGTGATTTGTGTATTTTCAGTTCGATGTGTGTCTTCCATCTTCGTTTATTATACGGGGGGGATTTGTATTCCCTGTATTCTCGGGGGGGGGGGGGGGCATCCGGGCATTTTCACAGCATGGCAACCATCCAAGTTGCATTTTCGTGGGAGTATCCTGATCAACTTGAAAGTACCGAAGTCTCGCGCAGATGAGAAACAAGGTTATACATGGAATAAAAATGTATTTCATTTATTCTCTCCGATCAATGATCTCACTTACAATTTTTTGAGAATCACATAAATCTAACGGAAAAAAAGAATTAATTTAATTTTTTTTCCGCCCTCCTCAAAAAAATTGCCTTATAAAAACTAACGAAACAAGGAATAAAAAAAAGTCTGGCCATACTAACTTCAATTTAGTCTGTTTTTGGTTGTCTTTTAAACTATTAGCCATTGTAATTTGATTCATTTTTATCCGTAATTTTGTTGTTGTTGTAACCTTTAACCTCCTTCAGTAGGTTGTTATTGCTGTTGTTGCTGGTTCCCGGCGTCCCTTGCGAATGGCAAGTAGGACGCAGGCAGAGAGCTAACCAGTCAACTCTACTATTTGTGTTTGTCTTTTAGTGTGCGCCACCTCTCGGCGACACGGAGCAAGGAAACCCTGAGAATATGGCCGACTTGTCGTGTCTGCTGCTATCGTTGCTGTTACTCTTCGTGGTAAGTATTCTTACAGTATTTACGAATATATCATATAGATTGATATATTTTACGTAAATCAAAACTCTATCGTTTGAGTTGTGGCGGAGCAATGTACGATAACAGACTAATGATTAACGTGGTTGTTGCCTGAGAACACGTCAGCAAATGGTTCCAATAATGAGTTGTGTTTCCGGTTTCACTCATAGCCGGTGTATTTGTATGCTACACTCACGCGTTATTGTCGCCTTATTGAAGTTTGTTGAATCTCCAAGTTGAATTCCAGTGTTGCGCTTCAGCATACATCTAGGTTTTTTTTGTAGCTCCATGTCCAAATGCAACATACCTACCATGTATGCTGATGTCCTTCTTGTTTATGTAAATGTTTGTGTAAATGACCGTACCGTAATCCTTCTATCAATTCGGCCATGAAAAAATAATTATTTTTAGGAGTGGCCGATTTATCAAGAGAAAAACAGAAATTATTTTTTTGTTTGGTCTAATTATCAAAGGTATAAATTGAGTGCTTGAATTATAGGGGTATAAATTCTAGTAACTGAACTGCAGGATTGAGAACGAAAAAGAAACTACCACTTCAAGAAGAGATCAGCGGCAGCGCTGCTACATGTACCGTCCACAGTGCTAGTCAAGTTTTGTAAACAATATATTAGTTCGATCATGCCAGTTGTAATTTGCAATAAAAATAATAACACATACACTAGCTCAACCTTTTTCTCATGCTATTTTTTTGGTACTGCTTGGCATATTTTGGAGGAGTGGGGTGGCCTTGAAAATGTTTTACCAACTTCAATTTATATAAAACGTCATGTCTAATCACCATCGTGACTAGATAATTGGCAAGCAGTCAAAAAACATGGCAAGATATTGATGAACATTGGTGAATATTTCACAGTAATATTGGCTTGTAATACAAAAAAAAATTAAAGGAAAATCTAAATGCAAGCTAAATAATTGATTACATGATTGTTTTACAGCCATCACGGGTCAATGTTGATCCAATGTTTCCTTGCAGACACACAAGTTTGACTTCCAAAGACGCATTGTCTCAGTTCAAATGCGCGCCTACACTTTGTCTTCTCATTAGCATGTTTAAAATAAACTCCTCTTCACTTATCTCCTCATTAGCATATTTGCAGTAAACAATAAATGCCTATGGAAAGACAAGCTGAATGATTGATTACGTTACATGATTGTTTTACAAGATGTTAGTGTGCCGCTATCAAATTACTATAGACCCAGTGGTAGGAAAATTGTGGTTACTAGTTCCTTTACATTAATTTTGTTTTTGCCAGTAATCATAAATCACGCTCCACACAACAGTGCAAGTGATTAGCATACGACACCAGTTTGACCCCACAAAGATGCACTTGGGTTTATCCATGTAAGGTACTAACGGAAGGAGCCACGACGCTATTGTTTTAGCTTTACCCCATGATCGTTTGTCAATGTTTGTTCACAAACATTGTTCTTGTTAGCTTTTAACACCTTCGTACAATGGGTTATGCTAATCTCGAGCATTCGGTAATATTCAGAGCATGTTCGGAAGCGATAGTTGAACCTCGCATGTACAATATTGAAAATGGCGAACTTTAATGGAAAATTGTCAGATAACATTGATTGAAGAAGAACTGATGAAATATCATGAATTTTGTATTTGTAATGGTAATGAGACTTAATCAATGATTGCTTGTGATGATTGCATTATTCAATGGTACTATTGTCAGTGCGTGGGTTTGGCGCCCGAAACTGTCGAAATTTTTGACCACCGGACATCGGCGAACACCAACAGAAAAGATAGTATCGAAAGAAGAGCATGCCTTGACACTTTCTCTGTGATAATATTTCTTAGGAGTCCTTAGGAATTGTTGTTGTATGCACTCGAAATCTTGTTCTAGTTACAGTTGCTAATATTTAAAACATGGGAAATTTGTGAAGTCAAACGTTCATCTGTTGAATTTCCGGTTGTGAAATACGTATTTTGACCATTTACACCTAAACAAACCCAGTGCGCATGTGTGATAACTGTAGTTTCTTAATGCGCATATATTTCATAGTCACATTAAAAAAATGGCGGGGTTGTATCATACTCCGCTAACTCGTTACTTGTGTAAACAATGGCAACTATCATGGACATCAAAGATGAGCTAGACAATGGACTTATCAGGATTAATTTGGGTTGAAACAAAAGGAAATAAGCCAATTAAGTGGCCACTTGATAGGCGTCGTGGCTCCTTCCGTTAGTACCTTCCATGGTTTATCAAAGCTCACACAGTCAACACCATGTCTGGAAGACTTCATTGTTTCTTTGTGAGTAAAAGAGGGGTGAAGTGAGAGAATAATGCACAGGAAGACAAACATAGTAAACTTTTTTTATTGTTATTAATTGCGAGAAACATTTGCTGGAATGATAGCAATTTGAATGCCCCATTTCCTGTGAGTGGGCGAACTAAAAGGCAAAAAACAAAAAAATATTTTTGCAGACAAAATTAGGTGGTTCAACTAATAGAGGGGTCAAATTGATAGAAGGATTACGGTATGTTTTGTGATGTTTGGAGTGGGGACGCCAATACCTCCTATCCCCCGCCCTTTTAAGATGTTTTTGTGGAAATGTACCTTTTCTCAGATCGGTACGTTTTAGCACCTTTTACTGTCACCGCCATATTGTTCTGAACACCAAAACAACAGCAAGGCAGCTAAGTTTCTGAATGGTTTGCTCACTTAACTTAACCTGGTATATGAACTATTTGTAATTCTTAAATGTCAATATCACCACCACCATTTCAAGTGTTTTTTAAAATCATTACTGCTGCCATGACCAACAACACTTTCATGGATGCCATCATCACCATTGTTCATGGACAACACCAACATGGATCACATAATCGCCACTGTCATGACTGACAACGCTACCTTATACTAAAATACGTTGGATATTTAGAGTACTGGTAGTAACAATGTTTACTTCCAGTCCAATTATACTAAACTATAAATATTTACTTTTGAGATATAATTTTTGGTATGTGTTTGTTCTTGGATATTTCAGTTTCGTTGTCCTGTACTTCGTTTAGTAATTCAGACTTCCCAGATTGTGTAAAAACGGATAGTTTGTGATTTGAGTCACCGGCTTTAAGTAATACGAATCACGCCAAGTCATACCTCATAACTGTGATTCCATTACCGTATTACCCCAGGCACGCGCCCCTCCCTGGGCAAGCGCCCACCCCCTGTTTTCACAAAAGTTACATGTTGGGGACATCCTCGGTTAAACACCCAGGGTGATTTTTAGCCGAGGTCAACAATAAAGTTTTATTTGTCAAAAATGAACGTGTTTGATTTATTTAAATAGTGTGTTTGTTACGGTAGTTCTCTTTTTGGAGTGTGTGGTGGCCCTGAAAAGGGCCGCTTTGTTTGTGTTTTTACGTAAAAACTCATTGGAACTTAACGACGTAAGATGAATCACACAGCATGTGGCGCACACGTTCTGCTTTCTCTTCATTCACGATGAATCCAATATTGCAATATTGCAACGATCCATACTTGGTGAGCGGTTTGAAGCACTTAGCCTTGGTTTCAAAACGTAGTATTTCGCTGACTGTGAATCCATAACGGGAGCTAGCACTTTTGAGACATCACGTCGTAAACTTGCTACTTTCTTTCCATCCTTCATCACAGCTATGGCATTACGGTCATGTGGATTATTTTTCTGTCATTGAAGAAAAAACATTTTGCCGACCTCAAGTCCATTATGATAACCATAATGAGGCATGCCGATGATGGGAACTGGTTGCATCATCGTTATTTTTGTAGTTTTGTCACGTGTGTGGGTGCGTGAATAAATCATGTTAATGAGGTCGACCAGAGTTTATTTTCAGTCTGATTTTTATGTATCGCCATTTGGATATGTTTATGTATTCACAATAGTGTGTAAACATTTCACATCAGTAATAAAAGGTTTATTTGTTTCATAACCCTGTCTGCTATTCTTCAGTAATTACGATGCGATGTATCAATACGTGTGTGAACAAAATTATGCTAATGAGGTCATCGCCATCTTGGATTACAAGCGGTAGTTTTTCCCGGCCGTTTCGACTTGCATGCACTGATCACGGTTACTAAAAAAGTAATCGTGCATTGATTACAATACTTACCATACTTTGTAGCCAATTTCAGTGAGTAATACAACTTCATTCGCTGACATAAAACAAGTTTTATTCTTGAAATTCGACCCAGTGTCTTAGTGTTCCCACAGTTCTTGACTGAGTGCTCACGTTTATTGAAACCTCGCATAAATCAAGAAATAAGTACGTGTACAAAGTGTACGAAAGCATTCCTTTATTTGGCCTTATCATACGATCACAAAAACAACTTTTTAAAATCTTTTTTGGGGTGGTCCTCGGGTAAGCGCCCACCCCCATTTTCCCCTGATTTTGTATGTTCAGGCCCCTGGGCGTGTGCCCGGGGTAATACGGTATAAGAGAGCATTGGATTGTGGGAAAATGAATGTTTATCAACACAAATGTCACACTTGCGCAGGTTGACAACCGCTGTGTTTATTTCAGATTATAGCCATTGGTAATTGTGAACTGACATCTGAGCAATGTAAAGAGTTAGGTTTCTCTTCAAACCTCTTCTGCAGTTCATGCAATGAACTTGATCAGTTCCAGTTAAGTGAACTCAAAGACAACTGTGCTATGTGTTGCCAGAAAGATGAGTCTGATCAAGCCAATAAGGTGAGCTGTGAAAACATGCATAGGATTACAGTGGGCGGAAGATCTTTACATACATCAAACTCCTGCTTCCGGTAGACAATTACTAAGGGACTTTGCAACATCTCCAGATACTTTCCTAGATACTAGAGTGATCGGTGTAGACACAATAAAGTTACATATTCGCTCATGTGACAATTAATCAAAACACTGGATGCGGTATGCTAGTGGCCACGAGGGACGAGGGGTAGTTGGACGATTCCATTGCTTTGTAGATACAAAAAACATTACTGTGTAACACTTGGAAGAAAATATGATACAAACATAAAACTGGGAACGAGAAATGATAAATGTAAATTTGGTAGTTTATTGAGATATTCATAATATGTATTAGCGATATGAGTGCCGCGTTCAATTTCTCGCATAATGGCATGTTCCATTGCCTGTTTGCCATAACACTCATCGCCCATCTTTCCTGGAATCTTCTACTTAGGTTCACCTCCACACCATCACCCATGGAGCGCCATGCGTCACCATGTACCAGTTTCAAATATCCTTCATATCTTAGACGAAATTTGATAAACTCAACAATTTAACGACGACCCATACGAATGTCAGAACATACCGATGTCTAACCGGTGCTACAGAAACGCCTCACAATCCCTTGAACCCTTGCCCTTGCTAGTCCAACTCCCACGGCGATCATTCACAAGAGGCGAATAATCTTCATCTCGTTGTCAATAATTTTTCAAAATCAGAAACTGCATTCAAAACTAAACTGTTCTCACAAGGATAATTTAGGTAATTTCATTATATGTTAGGGGCATTTTTAAATATTAGTATCAACTAGGTTTTATTATTTTCCTGAAATATTGAAAATAGAATTTATTTAATGAACGTGCATATGTATGCATGAAATAATAGTGTCCGATATCAACAATGAGTAAAACTTGATTTGACTGGAAAGTTTGACTGGACGCTTACATGTTGTAATAGTTGAACCCATCTGCAACTCTGGTCCGTTGTTTTGATTAACTGTCTCATAGGTGGGTATGTAACTTTATTGTGTATTGTGTCTAGAACGGTCACTGGATCGTCTAGAAATTAGTCTGGGGATGTTGCAAAGTCGGTAATTAGATGTATGTAAATATCTTGCACCCGCTGTAAGAAAGTGTGTTTCTGGTAACATTGAAAGCAAAAGTGGGGTACGTAGGTAGGAATAAGTTTAATAATTTATTTTATCCTAACTTTTATTGAAATTAATTAACACCACATCTTGGATGGACAGGTTGATATTTGGTAAAAAAATGTTGAGTTTACTACATCACCTACCAGAAAGTATGTGGAAATATTAAATTCCATTTATTACTCATAGGCTTAACTACAGATTACAGCCCCAATCGAAAACTATTAGGGAATGTACCCTGTTCACAAAGAACATCTTAGGGTAGCATTCCTTATAGAAAAAAAGACCTCTCCTAAGGGGCCGACCCGCGCACGCTGGGTGGTCACGCATACGAGGTGTGATCTGATATTCCCTTTCGTTTCCGCTTACCAACGACAGCTATATTTTTACACTTCGTGTTACAAGCACGACTGAGAATTATCTAGAGTACACAGTATCTAGTGTGGCTTTTCATTATTAGGGGCCCCATTTTTGCCTGTCTTTTAGTGGAATTGCTGGCTCAGTTTAATTTCACCGGATTCCGAATTTTGGTGTGGTGAATTTACTCGTTCCTATTTTCTATCTCACTTTTGTAATTTTTGCAGACTCTAATATGCCTATGTCTCAGAAAAAGACGGGGACTGCTTTGAGGCGATTTGTGATTTATGGGACCATAAAATGTGGCTCAGGTGCGAAGCAGGTTGGAAAACTGAAAGCAAGCGATCCAGGGCTGGTAGAGATTGCGGAAAGAAGGGGAAATCCGTTACTGCCTCTAGCGCTAGTGTGTCGATTCTATGAGTGAGAAATCTTTCCCTACGCTTGGTAGTCACCACGAGGCTCGCCTCCGGTTGACATCCAAGAATTTGGGAGAGTTGTCACGATCTGACTCACTGCTCGAAGTGGCGGGGTCAATGATTGAGACAAGACCGCTGGAACAGTTTACCGTTGAAGTAACGGACAGAGTGGTCGATAGTGCGGGAACACCTATGGTGGATCTAAATTCAACGTCGAGTGGGCTTCCCCATCGGATATTACTGAGGCTAATGAGCATCGGTCAACCGCTTTTGCGGGGGGATCAGAGTTTCCAGACACCACGGCTGACGTTGATAAATGGCGTGTTCTCTCTGGGGCGCTGACATCTGCACTAAGTCCCGCGGTGGAATCAGCACGTCTCTCAGAGACAGAACCATTTCAATCCACCGGTTTTTTACCGTTACTGACATAGCCTGATTGCATTGCGCAATCACAGGGACAAGCCCAGTTGCCTCCCTGTACCGGTACAAGTCAAGGTGAAAAACTACTTTCCCAGGGTGAAGAGATGGCTTAGACAGTCTGGATGCGTAGTCTGGCTTCAAAAGTCAACTCCCTTCTGCAGTCTCAGGGTAGGACTCAGGAGGACCTAGGGGGATAAGTCAGGTGAAGGGGGGCTGAGATATTGCCTGTACCTCCACCACCAGGGCTAGGGTCAGGTGTGTCCCTTTTTCCCCAGTGATCTCTCCTTTAGAGAGTCAGTGGGGGGACAATTCACATCAGTGGGAGGGGGAGCGCCAACTTCTTTTATAGAAGGGGGCCCTCTCTCCGGAACGGGGGCTACGCAAACCGTCGATGGTTCCCCTGAGTGGGACACTCACGCGGTACCACAGCCTTCTCCACGGGTTCCGTCTTGATCCCGGTACCCATACTTTTGTTAAGGTGGGTAGTGCGGATCGGGAAGGCCACGTTGCATGGTCATTTGGCCGGCACCAGTGCCTCCTAGTGCATAGGGCTTTACGGGCGGAACTTAGACAAATTAATTTTTTCAAATGGGTTTCTCTAGCGTTAGAGCGTCAGCTCACCTTGCTAAGTTCCGACCGTCTGTATGCTCAGCAACGAACCTCGATCCTCGGACAGATGGGCCAGTTCCTGGCGGTGCAGAAACTCGCTATGTGCGATATCCTGCAAGTCTATACTGCCCTCTTGGCAGGGGCGGTTTTAGTATATCTGAACCCATATCTTGACGACTGGTTAATACACAACCGAGACAGAGAGGTTTTAGTGGAGCATGTGCGGTTGACGCAGACGCTCCTACACGAGTTGGGCTTTTTATTAAATATTGCCAAGTCCAACCCAATACCGTCCCACAGCCTGGTTTTTCTGGGTATGTAGTTCAACACAGAGCAAGGATGCGTTCGCCAGCCAACTCCGGTCGACTGGAACGGTGTCGATGCAGGAACTGATGCAGCCTTTTTGGCAAATGACTTCAGTTCGTCGTCTGGTTCTATTCGCAGCTCTCCGGTCTCATCCGATTCAGGGGTGCTCTCTGGACTACAGGATACACATGTGGAACCTGGCGTTCAGAGTTCAATCGTCAGACCAAGCGATGATGGCCCTCCTTTGGCAGAAGGATGCATGGTTCTTGGAAACTGGTACATCCCTAGATCCGACGACTCCCTCGCTGACTCTCATTACAGATGCGTCGCCCCAGGGAGGGGGCGGTCATCTGAGGGACCTTCAGGTCCAAGGGGACATGGCCGTCCGCATATTTGAACCGCCACATCTATTGCTTGGAGTTGCAGATCATTCCACTGTCTGAAA
This sequence comes from Saccoglossus kowalevskii, assembly GCF_978046115.1. Lineage (NCBI taxonomy): Eukaryota > Metazoa > Hemichordata > Enteropneusta > Harrimaniidae > Saccoglossus > Saccoglossus kowalevskii. The sequence goes on from NC_140657.1 coordinate 33,916,099, forward strand.
TTTTTTTCAGGAAGTCGCACACCACCACAGAGTCCTGCTTCGGACAGACAACACCTCAGTAGTGTCGTACATCAAGGAGGGGAGGGACGTGTTCCTCCACGTTGTCGAAGCTAGCGGAGGAGATTCTCCTATGGTGCCGAGATAACAAGGTTGAGCTATACGCAACAGCGGCGGACGCCCTCTCGAGACGTGTTCGGTTCCAGAACACCGAGTGGCAGCCCCCCAATCTCCCGACGTATGTGTCACTCCTCCTGGAGATGAGTGCTTTCATCACGTATGCTCTATCGATCTCTTGTAGTCGCAGGGACGCTTACGCTTTTTTCACTTCCAACTGGGCACCAAGTGTTGGAGAAGTTGTGACTCAAGCCCACTTGTCTTCTGACTTGGGTGGCACCCTATTGGCCTGTGAAGGTCTGGCTCCCAATGTTGCTAGAACTTCTAGTCGAGTCTCCCGTGGGGTTGCCGGATCTTCCAGATCTGTTATCCCAGCCGGATGGCACTCTACCGATGAACCCCGTGCTATTCCATATTCGCGTGTGGAGGCTATCAATAAACTTGTGCAAGCACTAGGCTTTTCTGCAGAGTTGTCCAAGTTCCTTGCTTTGGCACAGTCGTACGGCACCAGACGTTTGTACGATTCCAGATGGAGACCTTTCATTGATTGGTATGACGGAAGGGAGACTGATCATCTCAGTCCCTCTATTAGCAAAGTAGCCGATTGTTTCCTACATCTTTGATCAAGGAAAATCTATATCGTCAATTCTTGGATATCTGTCAGTTTTATTCCCAGTTTTATAGAATCTGCTGGACTGAAACTGGTTTCGAGTTCCATTATGTTACAACTGTTTAGTCTTTCCGCTCGAAGGGGCTAGCTAATCCTCCTAACTGGGACTTGTCGCTGGTCTAAAGGCGTTACGACACTTCTAAAGGTGTTACCCCCCTTCGAGCCTATGGATAAGGCAGACGCTGAATTGTCACTATGTAAACAGTTTTTCTTATGGCTCTAGCGTCTTGTAGGCGGCGCTCAGAGATAGGGGCACTGTCCTTTAGTGGCGGATGTGCCTCCTTTATGAAGTCACTAGTTAGTCCTCGCTCGGACATAGTCTGACTACGGGGACTTATGTTTTGCCCTGTGTGCGTCTGTGTGTTCGTGCGTCCGTGATCACCTGTATCTCGAACATGCATGGACCGATTGAGTTCAAACTTCACTCATACATCACTCATAATATGGGACATATGCACATGCATTGTTTTCATGATCCGATTAACGATAGCCGAATAGCGTCCATTTTAAGGCCGAAAATGCATTGAAATCGCACATTTTCACCATTCCGGACCCGGATCTCAGTTATGCATGGACGGATTTTGTTCAAATTTGGTACATACATTAAACAAAATAGGACCTTGATGCACGTCTTTTTTTGGAGGGGATCGGGTTTGAAATGGCCGACTGGCGGCCATTTTGTTTTAAAGAATTCAGTTTTGGATCCGTATCTGAGACATACCTGGATTGATCGAGTTCAAACTTCACACACACACAAGGTACATCATGTCATAAATATGTATGTGCATTTGTTTCATGATCTCATTAACGATAGCCAAATGGTGGCCGCTTTAAGGCCGAAAATGCATTTTCACCATTCCGGACCCGGATCTCAGTTATGCATGGACGGATTTTGTTCAAATTTGGTACATACATTAATCATAATAGGACCTTGATGCACATCATTTTTTTTTCGGATCAAGTTCGAAATGGCCGACTGGCGGCCATTTTGTTTTAAAGAATTCAGTTCTGGATCCGTATCCGAGACATGTCTGAATTGATCAAGTTCAAACTTCACACACACATGGTACATCATGTCACAAATAGATATGTGCATTTGTTTCTTGATCCGCTTAACAATAGCTGAATGATGGCCATTTTAAGGTTGAAAATGCATCAAAATCACGTATTTTCACAATTCCTAATTTTCGAGTTGTTAGTGTTCTACGGAATTCCGCTAGAGGGCACATCCAAAATACCCGGATGACGAGCCTGAGTGGGGTTGTTTTTATTGAAGTTCTGTATTCTTACATGCGTAAATCAATAGATTGGAAAAGCAAAAAAATTTCAGAACTCCGCAAATTTCTTCAGGATCGTGGTATAACTTGCAGCAATGTTCATAAAGCTAAACTTTTTGAACTTGTTGAGTTAGCAAACGAATTAAATGTTCGCCAAGAGTCAAACAATCGTCGTCGTACTGTAAAACACAGTAAGTCGACGATAACTCTGGTAGATCCGCGTAACGTAAAAACTTGGCAAAAAAAACTTCATACTTTGTCTTTGTTTGAAATAGCTGATATGTTTGCATATTTTTTGCATCAAAGTGACTGGACAACAGCCAGACTGAAAGAATATCGACTTAGTAATGGTTATTTGCTTCATAATTTCCGTAAAGCTTCATCATGTGCAGAATACAGAATTTTTTTTCATTATGGCAGAGTGTATTCGGCAATGATCCATGAAGGAAAATCCCTACAAGCCATGGTTTATTATTAAATCAAACTATACACACGTTTTTTTCCTTCCGTATTTATTTTAACTTCAACTTCGCAAAAAATGCCATCATAAGGATTCTGAACAAGAAGATCGATGTGGGAATCGGCAACGAGCGAATTTTTTCATCAAATCCGGCTCAATGTTTTCGTTTGTGCTCATCTCGAGAAGCTGACAGAGTCTTTGTTTTTCAATCGATGTATAACTGCGGTTGAAAGACGGCTGTCTCCAGTTATTGAACTAAAAAAATACTGGCGCAGGATGGAAAATGCCATGAACAAACCCGGGAATATAGTTTTACTCAGGTTCCTGACAACGCATCCGAATCCACTGGCGTTGAAGTGTTGATTTCTAGGACGAAAGAAATGTATGAAAGGTTACGCCTTTCATCTCAGGATATTTCGCTGTTTTTTCTTTTTAATCGAACCCCAGGAACCATTTTTAACCATTTTAACCAATTCTTGCAAAACGTTTGTCAAAAATAAGACTTTGGCAACAGTAACTACTCGTATATTGCTTTCAACCCCACCACGAACGTTGAACGGACTGTCATCCGGGTGCTTTGAGAACGCTCTCTATCGAATTTCATGAGAAAAATAGTAACTCGGAAATTAGGAATTCCGGAAACGGATCTCAGTCATGCATGGATGGATTTTGTTCAGATTTTGTACAATGTGTTGTACATATGCAGGTGCATTTCAGATCAGACCATTGAAAGTGGTCTGAGATTTCGGTCATGATCTTCTTTGAATATGAACGGAACAGGGACGTGTCATTGACAATGACTTGTTATTTTGAAGACTCGGCTGGGCTTTCTTGCCAGAAATCCCAGGGCGTGACCCTGAGCTGACCGTCATCCCATGCCGCACTTGCATAGAGTGGGCAAGGAGGACCGTCTGGGACGAATTTTATGCCCGGTCCGAGCTCTAAGCATGAGGGGCAGTGAGAAGCGCATGTTTGTCTGTTATGGGCAGGGCAAACAGAGCCACCCTTCTTCGAATACCACCATTTCGCGATGGATTGTTGGATACGGTCGTGGAAGCGTATAAGTTAACTACTTCTTCATCGGTCTGTTTGGAACGCTACCAGGCACCACTCATTGGCTTTGATGTCTGGGGCCTCGCTTGAGCAGGTGCTTCGAGCAGGGTTCTGGAGATCTCAGAATGTCTTCAGTAACTATTAACTGAAATAAAACAGTGTAGTGACGTGCCAAGTAACCTGCTAAATAACGAGATAATTCCGACGTCAAATTCTATTTTGTCCAGCAACAGTGTACAAACGTGCGCCAGTGTCGGTGACGATCACAGTGACCAGCTACACCAGAACGGACATATTTCGTATCTAACTCAACCCCATGCAACAAAAATTGATATTATGTGTTCATTATGGTCCATTCTTCCTCGACGAACAAGTACATAAGTGACAATTTAGTCAAAGACGAGGAAACTGCACAAGAAATTTCCCTTATTTACACGTATCGGCAATGCAAGCTGTCATGTGACTTCCCCTTCTGACATCACAAGGGGAATTTCTGTATGCAAATGAGAAGCTAATGAGGAGCCTCGTTTTAAAATGCACAAAAATAAAGTTGTCGTAGACTGAGTTTAAAACACATTTTTTCACTTAAAAAAATAATTCATGCTTAGAAACATAAAAATTAATAATATTTATATATCAATTGATAATTTTAGGCGTGAAAATAGCAGCCATTTCATAGGCACTTTAAAATTGTTAGGGGCCCTACAGTCCTCATTCCGCCCAACCTCCCGCTTTTATCGCTTTTTTTCCTGACCGCTTATCGCTTAATTTCTGACTGTTCGCTGCTTTCCGACCGGAAACCGACTGCCTTTTTTCCACTTGCTCGCTCCTGCCTATGGCTGGCTTCAGAAACATCGTCCGACCACTGGAGTAACGATGATCATACATTGTATGTATAAAGTTTTTATTCGTAATAAATTTATGTTTTAATGACGATTCAAAATACAACGCGTATTGCTTCTCTGTATTGGGAAGACTGCTTCAAATCACTTGACACATTGTAACGTTCGCTACACAAGTCGAACTGTGACCTGTATTTACATATTTACGTCCTTGTGTGCGTAGTTCCAGCAGCTATATAACTGGTCATATAACTCGTGATATGTGTCAAGTACTAGTATTTGTGTGTTGTGTGTGTGTGTTTCTGTGTATGATTTTGACTAAATTTATTGCGAACGGTGCTCAAAATAATTTGGCAACTCACACTATGACCTTTACTCAATTTGTATAAGTAATATGAATGCTGTAGTTCAGAAAATCTATCTGGTTAACTATTGCTTGTGTCTGGGTGCGCAACTGTACATATAATCATCGCATAGCTGAATTTCTACAAATCAATTGGACTTAAACTACTAGTATAATGACTGTGACGATTAATCGCTTGTCTGAGTACATGCGGCGACGAATTGTTGGATTGGCAGCAGCCGGATGAAAAACGAAAGAGATCTCAGAACAGTTATTTGTTGAGAAAAACATCAAACAAAACAAACTCAGCCAGTGATACATTTTGAAAATAAAAATACAAAATAAACTCAATCAAATACGCCGACCAAACGCAGCCAGTGATACATTTTGAAAATAAAAATACAAAATAATTGCAATCAAATACGCTGACCACACACGTTGGAAATAAATAAAACGTGTTGTGACACAGTCTCACCAAACTCTTTCACTCGCGCAATATAATTATGTTATTTCCCAAAGCACTTATATTTAATACATTGACGAAAAACACCGCAAGAAAAATGTAAATCAAGCTTGTAATTACTAGTAACTCAACTCGAACGCAATGTTGATCACTGTAAAAGTGGATAAATTTGAACTGTCATCAAATTCAAATTCAATTCAAACGATCTTGATAAACTCAATGTTTAGAAAGACAAAAACAAATGTGCCATTTCAAAGGGCACCCTTACAAAAAATGTCTGCGATTGTGTGAACATGATAACGTGCAAACAAGGAACAGAGCTCGTGGTCCACCAAGGAAACTTAGCAATGGCACAGTTAGATGTATACGGCTGTTGAAAACAGACTCTTTCGATCTTATATGAGCAGGTTGACGTGGATGTATCATTTTCAACTATTACCAACAACACTATGATAATAAGAGTTTTCGACATTGTGAAATTCTTTTGTTTTTATGTAGAAAAATACAGTATTTTTACGAAGTAAAATCATATTTATTAAAGTTATTGTTCATACACGAGTTGTTGAACACACTACATAGTTTGTAATTTCATCCAGTCACGATTCAAGACAAATAAAAGGCACAAATATTGATAATATAGCAAATTATTTTTTTCTGTAATATTCGTGTGTAATCAGTAATTATAAAAATAATTTATGGGTACATATGGAATACATTTTGTTCTGAATTATTCTTAATATACATTTCTAAATTACCTTGTCAAAATCGTTTTTTATCAGGGTTTTTCCCCCAGAAGACGAAAGAATTTCATAATGTCGGGGACGGGAAGTCTTTTTTTTTATTATTTATTGGGAACGGAAAGTCTTTATCGTAGTGCTTCGCCTTGGTTGACAATGAGCTCTTCGGGTCGCTAAAACTGTAAGTCCACCTCTGTTGGGGTGAACATTTGTATTTATATTATACCGAATAAATCTTAAAACAGAAATTGTGGCACTCAATCATGGCAATCTTCCAGGTCATCATTAGATTTTCGGAGGCAAATTTAATCTCCACTCAAAGCTATCTTGAAGGATTGCAGGAAATTAACCCTTACCGATTCATATTTATGAATTAATCGGGATTCAGGTACCATAGTGTTTGTAACAGAGTATTCCTAAAGATACGCAAAAAAAAAAAACGAACTTTTGCGTCGGATTTTTCATGCAAACATTGTCGATGGTTCCCCGACACCGATTCCCTTTTAACTTTCAATTTTCTTAAGACGCGGCAAACCCTGCTCATGACCGGAGACGTCGTCGAGATGCAGGTGCGATTCCTCTTTGCAACGCGTTCTATTTATTTCCAACGCGTGTGGTCAGCGCCTTTGATTGCGTTTGTACAACCCTAATAATTTCACGTACAGATGAAATGTTTACTTACAAGTGCCATAAAAAGATAATAACAAAATCTAGGCAAGGTTGGGTTTCTCTGTCCGCAGTAAATTAACTAAAATTCTCAAAATAAATTAAGTAAACATCATTATGATGTACCATATTTGCTCTATTAGAAACATAGCACATATAAACTAAAATTAATATCACTTATTTTTTTCATGGAATTTCTGTAATTTTATGTAAGCACATATGTGCTACTAATAGAGCAAATACAGTACCCTATGTATGTAACCATAGTTACACTGTATTCATCATATCTGACAATTATCTTTACCTGATGGTAATATGTAACCATATAGTTACATTGTGTTCATCTTAGATGTACCATGGTGCTGTATTGGAAGTGTGTAGCTGAAAGATAGGAAGATTTCCTCAAATACAAGGCAAGTATGATCAGTCTCTGTAAACTGTACTCAGTGTGCTTCTAGGTTTGTTTGTCATTATATATGTGTCACAAAACGCATGTGAATAAACAACACTTAAACCGGGCAACATTAATGATCAAGAGAAATTAAGGCGGAGTTAATTTGCCTGTTCGCTAATTTTTGGTTGCATTCTTGTCTGTTTGTGGAGCATAATGGTTTGCAGTGTTCCCATATGTTAGCTGCCGACAACATTTATACAAATGTGAATTTAGGTCGGCATTAAGGTAAGTAAATGAAAAAACATTGACACCTCTTGATTATTGTTAAAATGTAGTGTTTATACATTACCTTCAAATGCACAACAAGGTGATAACAGAAGACAAGCCATACTGTGAAAAGATTCAGTTGAAATATCAAAGACAACAGATAGACATCAGTCTAAAAGCACAAAACATTCAGAAATCATCAAACTTGATAACAAGTGTGTTATGATGAATGGTAGACAGAAACACATTTGAAAACAAGGGAGAAATTCATGCACCATTGCATTAAATTGAGACAAGAAATTACATACATACTGATCATTGTTTAAGACTGGTATAATACATCATTTGTAAAAATTTAAGTAACTAGGTATTGTTGGTTTAAAATTCATGCTTCCAGTCGCCATTTTGTGCAAAACAATCGGCACTATGACTGAACCTGCACGAGTGTTCTTTTTAGTCCCCATTCGGACGCAGTCCGAAAACGGGGACTTATGTTTTGACCTCTGTGTGTCCGTCCGGACCTGTATCTTAGAAATGCCTAGACCAATCACAATCAAAATTCACACATACATCATATCATACATATGCACGTCAATTTGTTTCACGATCTGATTCAAGATGGCCGAATGGCGGCCATTTTTGTGCTAAAAATCATCAAAATCAAGCATTTTTCGGCTGTTTACAGATGGATTTTGTTAAAATTGGTATATACGTTAGACATTATAGGACCTTGATGCACATCATTTTGTTTTTCAGATAAGATTCAAAATGGCCGAATTTTAAATATTCATTACCGGGTATTCATCATGTCATAGATATATTGGTTGACGATCCTTTTCAAAGTGGCCAAATGGTGGCTATTTTTGTGCTAAAAAAATCCTCAAATATCAAGCATTTCTTGCATTTATGGATGGATTTTGTTCAAATTTATAACATACCATTACAGGTTCCTGATGCAAGTCATTTTATTTTTCAGATCAGATTCAAAATGGCTGACTGCCGGCCATTTTGTTTTAATGATTGGACTTCTAGAGCCATATCTCTTAAATGCTTTAACTGATTATATTCAAATTTTATATACCGGTATACATGTATTCAAAATGGCTGATCTTGAATGCTGTTCTAGAGCAATATCTCTCAATATGGACAAGTACTTGTTTGATGTCAATCATTTTAATGTTAAAAAATCATATTCCTGACCTGGTTATATTCCAGCTATATTACTTTAAACAAAACTATATATCTTAAATTTGATAACTAACGGGGACTGTGCCATGCATGGCTTGTTTAATATGTTACTTTTTCAAAGAAATATTCTAAAATTATTATATTACAATAAATCAAGAAAACATGGCAATGTACATCTACTGAGATTTATGGATTACTGTTATGCCTTCAACCTTTTTTTATGTACAGGGAAACGGCAAGTGTATTGCATTGTAGGTAACTATTTTATATCACATGACCATCATCATATATGGACTCGAACTAATTCAATGTGTTTCTTTTCTCATCCAGCATTCATAAAGAGTGACAGGCCCAAACAATTTTCAAATTTAAAAATAAAGGTAAGAAGTCGTCTCACTTGTATTTCATTTTAACCTGAAATAACTTATTCGTAGCCATTTTCTTTTTTTCTTAGTTCACATAAATTAGTGGAATCAGGCATTTTATTTTGATTGTTTGTGTACATTTTTTTTATTAGTAAAAATACAACCCTTAAATGTAAGTCAGTTTGTTGAGTGATCTGATTATTTGCTTTGTTATGCCTATTATATAGCCTGGTGTAGAAAATGTAACAGTAGCTAAGCTTTGTATTCTCTTGTACATACTGTATTTATCCTTGTAAGAGCCCAGCATCCTGAACATGGAAAATTACTAAAAAAAATAGGCCTATGCCCAGACATCCCTTGCTAAATAAAAACGAAAATTCACAACATGCAGACCGAATAGAACGGCAACAGAAAGAAATGAACAATATGCAACATTAGAAGTATAACAAAAATAATTTATTGCTCATAATAGGCTTAAAATAGGATGTTTTTTTTCCCAACGACAGAAGAATAATTTTCATGACAGAAATTCAATAGCGGTGATGAAAGATGGTAAAAAAGTTGAGTCTTCGGCGTGACATTGCAAAATTGCTGGCCCCAGTTATGGATTCCCAAGCTGCTACACATAAAGCCAAGATAACATGATTTCAACCACTCTCATTGTCGATGGCGCTAAAGCCGAACGAGTGCGACACTTGCTTCGCGGCTCTCCATATACTGTAAGATTTGCCTGAATAATTGCTAAGGAAGTCCAAAACAAACAGCCGGCCTTTTTCAAAAAGAGAACTACCGTTTCTGTTTTAATATACATTTTTGTAGACTTGCTGATTGTTATGATTCTGTAAACATGTAAAATTACGTAAACAGCGGTGAACGCAGAATTAACTTTTTTGTTGTCACAGCTATTTCGCGTTCACTCCTTGTTTTACGTAATTGACAATTTTTATCAGAATCACAACAGACTGCAAGGAAGTCAACTGTTAATACAACAAACAAAAAATAGGATTTTGTTATTTTTTTCATTACAAGTGTAGAAAAAGACATATGCATATGCCCGGACATGACCCCAATTTCTTTATTGTACCAAAATTTAGGGTGGGTGTTCGCCCAGGTATGGGCTCTTATCCAGATAAATATGGTAGTATATGTTGAAAGAAATTGGTTTGAATGACCAGCGCCCTCACTCACTTGTATATTTCCTTTTTCCTGCAGTACAAGAAAGGACAAGATCCAATCTTGAAGTTTACAAATGAGAATAACGAAATAGAAGAGACATTAAGTATTAATAAATGGAATACAGACACAGTTGAAGAGTTTTTGAATGAAAGACTTCGCAAATAGTTTTATTATTGTCATATTCATGTGGTTGTCTTGCACAATCATACTAAAAGCCTCCAATTTTGGTTGATCAATACAACTTCCTGAAAGTCTTTTGATTTTTTTGATTTACTGCTTATACTATTGTCAGTGGTTTGCCCTATGGTAATAAGTGTGTTTGGGCAATAGAATTTGTTTTCACGGAGAACTGTTCACTTTTTACTCATGGAACTGTATTGATCAACTTTTAGGAGAAAGTAAACACACACTACTCACTGCATTGGTAGGGTTGATGGACAAATATGATGCAGATTACAGCATGTATGGTAAAGAACTGTTCCTGAGAAAATGGTCACAAATTTATTGTTTTTATTTTAGCCCTTGGTAATTTATGCAAGTTGTGTGATTTTAATCACGAAAACCACCATCTCCTGATTCGTTTCATTTGCAACATTGGAATCTGATTTTTTTTACTCATAAAACTTTCATACATTTTTCAACACTCAACACCAGTCATGAAAAAAGATGTGTTCAGTACTAAGGTCAAAAGGTCAAAACAAAACCGCTTTAAGTGCTTGCTGTAATCAATATTTGTCCATCATTCTAGACAGGTTTTGTTCAAGATGTTAGCATTTAGTTTCACTTCACATGAACTTCAATATTTACTGTTTACCATCTCAATCATGTTTTGTTTTTTCGAAAAAAGTAAAAATATATTCTTTTTTTTCAGATTGTGAAAAAACTGTTATTGATAATCTTATAACTTTTAAAAATACTGATGTCAGTTATTTTTGGGTGATCTGAATCGTGCTACTGTCATTATCCTATGGGCCTTGGAGACATTTCAGTAACATTGTTTCATTGATATCCTCTGTACAGCTGTCACGACAACTGTTGCTAGGCACATAGATGAGAAATTTACAACAAACCGTAAAGGCATGTAGATTTTGATGACATGGTGCCAAGCAACTGCTCAACGCAGTTGATACCTCTTGTGAAATAATCAGCTTTCCAATTTTATAGTTAATTTAATGTACCATTCATGGGACAATTTCTCTTAACAAGGAACATATCCATCTTATTTGCATGCATATATCTGTGGCTAAACTATTATGAGATCATCTCCTAAGAAATCAGTTTGTAATTAAAAAAGCATACATAACTCCAATAAATGGTTCACCACCACGTTCCACTAAAATAATCTGTTGTTGTATGTACTAAATAAGGCCAGACTTTTTATTCCATTATATTTGTGTGATTCAATATCCAAGATTCACTGTCAACCAACATGCATAATGAATAGATCTGCGCGAGACTTCGGTACTTTGATCATGATACTTGGATTTGTTAGGTGCCGAGCGGAAACAAAATTAAGATAAAAAACAAGTCAACTGGCATGAGAAATTATGCTGAAATAAAATTTCATTTTCAGCTCCAGTTAATTCAACAGCCGAGAAGTTTGGTTGGGACTACCCTGCTTCCATTGTTCAAAGTGTAATACTCAAATAATACAGTGTACAACTTAAACCAAAAATTATCCCCACACCCACTTGTTAACCTTCTGTTTGGGGTCTTTGTTCTAGTATCAGGAGCAACCCTTTAATCACAAATATAGTTGATTGAATGGAGATGTGAAGTCTTGCACGAGTCGAGCTGAACATAATGGTTTGGCAGAAACAAATGCACCTGAGGAAAAGGTTGACCTGAAAATGTGCCTCAAACGTGTCATTGACATCCCATGTAAACTTCATTGCATCCATCCATCGTTTACAGAAATACAAAATCCAGAATGTAATTTTCAATTTTATTCCTCTATCAGACATGTCACAAACAATACAGTATGTATCTGTTAAATTAAGTATTTATAAACAAACATGGATTATTCAACACATTGTTTTGTTAAGACTAAACTCGTGACCTGCTTTTTAGCAGGCTCAAATTTACCAGGAGTTCTATGTTGAGAAATGTTATTTGATTCGATTGAATTTGAGTAATTATCAGTTGGTGAATGGTAAATTGAAATGCACGAATAAACCATTCTTGTAAACGGTTCTGATAACTAATTACCATAGCAACTGCTTCTCACCCAGAATATTACAATAAACTTGATTTATGTGAATACCAAGTGAACAATGAGCATGCTCAGTCCTTTGCCGCCATGACAATCCACCCCAAAGTTTGACCATATCTTTAATGGCATTCAGGTAGATAAAGCACATAAAATTTTCACAAACAAATGATTGAAAACAAGAGATACTATTAAAGCAAACACCATTTACTGAAAATCAACAATGGTTTAGAGTTGTTTTTTTTTATTAATTCACTGCATGTTAATTTATACTTGAACAGTTCGAGTGCCAAAATGAATGGCAGCAGATACTCGCAACTTGCAGTTCGCTATGACAACAAGACTGAACACTGCTCTCAATATAATTGAAAATGTTAAAAACTCAATAAAAACACAGGCACACTTCAATCAACACCACAGACTGAAATCATAAACATTTGTGTTTTTTTTCCTCCTACAATTCAGGTGAAAAAATTATACCCATACATCTACTAGGTTAACTTAAAAAAAAAAAGTGTCACACAATAATCCAAATGTTTCAGAGAGATAGCATCTACCATGAATTTAGTAAAATGTAACCACAAAATGTACGTCTGTGCATGTGATTGATTAAATACTGATCAGAAAAGAATAAATGTTTTCAACCACAATGGTCATGAATATTTCATCAGATGATGCAACTGAAATCAATGCCATTCTGTTCCTTCCTTCCTTCCTTATCAAACTCCCTGGTATCAGAGTAAACAGCATCCTGAGAAATGAACATATGGGGAGAAAAATATGCAAGGTTTTTGACATGCAAGCAATTTAGTTGAAAGACTTGGATTATTAGTTGCACATTTATCCAGTCAAAAAAAATTCTCATTTTTGTGCAATGATGTGTATACAAGGTTACCTTGCAGCTGGTGCCAAATTGCTGTTGATCAATATTTTAAATTCCAAACAAATATAAAACTGTAAAATACTATTTTTTGTTTAGATGAAATTAATGACATAGCCAGTTATCAGTAAAATTATTCACAATAACCATGGAAACAATTTATTTCGAGGCAACACCCACGCTAAAAGATGTAGATTTGTAATTCCTTTTTGTCTACATGCAACTTCAGAAATTCTTGCTTTGTATTAGACACAATGGTGAATCAAGTTTTGTTGTGTGTTTAAAATACTGGGTTTGATGTGACAGGGTTCCAAAACTTGATCTTGTGAAACAAGGCCTCTTCAGTGTTTTCACACAGGTTTTGCTGCAAAGATGATTACTATTTTGAATAATTCCATGGTAACATACAAAAACAAAGGAGAAATCTAAATAACACATTTTGAAAAACTGGACATTTGTGACACTGACAATAGCACCATCTAAATTTATGTAAACTAGCAGATATATATTATTGAAATGTAAAATCATGATATAAATTGTACTTTATTTTTGTAAACTACAAAATACTGGATGTCTATTAAAAGTTCAATGAAGTACGACTTATGATAAAGCACAAGAATAAAGATAAACAAAATAAAGACCCACTTAATGTCTGCATACATGACCATCAAATTGTTAGTGGAATTTAATCTATCTACCATGTAGAAAGCAAGCCATCCATCAGGTAGTGTTCAAAGTGCAGCGTAAATCAACAAGTGGAGTATACATAACAGAAAACCTCACCCCTCCAATCTATGGAAGGTGTTGTGCTAACTGGGGCATCCTGGATGCAATATGCGAGAGTTACCAACCTAATCAGAAAATTAATTAGTATTTACTTGTAGCCAGTTACCTAATAAGATGCAAAGCGTGAACCAATTCAAACTTGCAGAAATGTAAACCTGAAGCAATATTCAAATTTATTTGTTCAGTTCATGCAAATAGTAAATGGATGCTTTATTATTTCAAGTAGTGTTTCCCCGCATAGAAAATTATATTTTTGTTTGAATAGATGTTCAAAATTATCTTTGTCTAATTAACATTCACCATTTGTTCATAATCAAAGGAGTTAAATATATGACTATTTCAAAATTTTCAAGAATTGCAAGATCACAAATTTTGTTTATAAATTAGTATCAGTGGGAAGGTGATGAGAGTTAACATTTTATTTTTCAAGCTTGGACTAAGCACCCTCTATCAATCTAAAACATTCCTAAATGAACTAGCGAGGGCGCACTTCAGGAACGTCACATAAGCCAATCCAAGTTTTATAAAATTTTCCACTGAATCAAGTGCTTCAAAACAGCAACCATCGATATATAACACATCAATATAGAATTCTGACTTTACAAATGTATGTAAATTAATTTCCAAAAGTTTCTTGAAATATGTTTACCCCACCTCCCAAATCAAGACAATCAAATTGGTTCAGATTTAGATCGAGGAAAGCCTGAATAGATAATTGTTTCTTTTTTTCATAGAAAAATATACAATTAGAAAGCTGTTGACACAAATAATATGTACAAGAGAGCCAAAACCACAGTACGCAAGATGACAAAAAAGACCCTCCAAAACCTCTGAAGCAAATGAGTGGATATAAGGAACCCAATGTGGACACTGAAAATATTACTTTATTTGGTGCCGACATTAATTATAGATTTCTCACAAGTTGTCAGAGACTCCATCTCTTTCTCAAATTGAATCATGCAGTTTCCGAGACAATCAACCCAAAACAACGTACATGGCTGTAAATACGATATTCAGGGCAGCCAATAATTCTTTTAATAGCCAGACATGCTAAAGTCAAGCAGATTAACTTTTATGAGAATGCACTTGTCTTTTTACCTGCTACAACTTCAAATCACTAAATTGTAGAATATCAACAAATATTTAAACATTCAGTTTTTTTTTTTTTTCAAATAAAACAAATTTCAATTGACTATAATTAGATTAAAATAATTACGAAAATGTGCAAAATGTATCAGATAAAAATAGTTGTGAACACCCCACCTCACTTTATATTGTGTCTGTAATGTTAAACAAGGCAGACAATAGAATACACTGTACAGTATATGTACAACTAACAAAATGATCCACACAATAAAACTATAATGACAAATATTAGACAAAGCAAAAAAAAAAATTCCTGAGAAGCAAATATTTTAGCCGATTACCACTGTACACTATGATCGTAAACTGTTTACAACCCCATTGCGTATCAAACAAAATTTTATTTTCATACCTGACATTAACGCTTGCATGTATGATCATTTTTTTTTCTCCCCATTATTTTCAAGCTAAACAACTAATAATTGTGTGAGCGTAATGAGTCAACTGCGAAATCACCATGACAACCTGAAAGTGAACAATAAGTCATGCTCACACTAATTGCTGGGACTTGACCACACGCACACATACATTTGCTGACAAATACAGAAAAATATTTGCTTGAATGCACCAGGAATAAAACTGAATAAAACCAGTATGATAAAAGGTCAAAACAATTCACCATATTTGATTTATTACAAGCGCATCTACATTTCTTTTTGAATGTCAGAAAGCAATCTCTTGTTATGTTATTTAGCTTGACCTGGCATTTCCATACATGGATGTGTTTCTAATAAAACAGATATGGTTCCAGTACCAGTGAAAATTAACAAAACATTCATCATTTTAACAAATTACTATCAATGATGAATACTATTTCTAGATAGGGCTATCTGGTCTGGAATTGACGCCATTCCTGGGAACAAACTGCTGCCATTTATTGTTTTCTGGATCGTAAAACTCAATGGTATTAAGAAAATTCTTGCCATCAAATCCGCCAACGGCATAAATATGACCGTCTACTACAGCTATACCGACATTAGCTCTAGGAGTAGACATGCTGGCAATCTGGTTCCACCTATCAACCTTTGGGTCATAGCATTCCACAGAGGCAAGAGAGGATGTGCCATCACTTCCACCAACAGCATACAGTTTACCTGCAACAGAATGGAATAATCCTGATTGGTGCTGTCTGAGTTACCAACTTGACAGACAGATGTAATGGTTAGATCAGAAATACATTCTAATCTGAAAGAATTTGTGGAATATTTATGTAAGTGTACCAGTAATAGTAAACAGTGGTTTCCATGGTAACTAGATATTTGAACATTACTCTGGATAGCGCTAAACATATTAGCACACTTATAAAAACTGATTGTCAGTGCAAATAAATTCTAGTTAATTTTGCCTATGATCATCGTAAAACTTGTACAGAAATGTTGCATCTTGTGTCACTGAATCATGTGACATCACTGAATCATATACACACACTGACATGTGATGCCACTATTCCTCATCTCATACAAGTTAACATACCTTTACATTTCGTAACACCAGCACCTCGTCTGCAGTGATTCATGGGAACAATCAAAGACCATTCATTTTCAGTAGGATCGTACACTTCAACCGAGTTTAAGACATTCCAAGACTCTGCACCACCCACAGCGTATACCTTGTCATTCAAAGAGCACAAACCAACTTGAGAACGACCTGCATTCAAAAAAACAATGATTTATTTTAAATGTAATGTTCTTAGCGTTCGAGTAGTGCTTAATGGTTGCACACGATCAACAAAATTACACATCCATTCACAGTATGGTTCATAGGTTAAAGGTTAATTCACATTATGGTTCATAGGTTAAAGGTTAATCCACAGCAGCTGTTACTTTTATAAACTACTATTATGATAAAAATATGACAGGTATTTTTTAGCACAATTGGTTCAGTATTTACTAGAATATATATACAATATTTCTTGAATTAGAATTAATACTTAATGGAAAAAATAACCACAAGCATCATTAAAACGTCCCAAATTTGTTCAATGTGTCCATCCTTTGCGTGCCATTGTCAACTTTTGACGCCTGCAACAAAATGATTGCGTACAGTCTGCTTCTCCCCACATGTTAAGAATCGAAAAGCAATATCTGAAACTGTCAATATGGCATAAAATGTGAAAATATATTTACTGAATTTTGGGACAAAAATATCTGGGCAAAGAAAAGATTAAGGTAGCAACAGGGAAAATCCCATCATTTAGTTAAAATGATCTGAACAACTCAAATAATTATAGCAAACTATGTATTTTATGAAAGCTGAAATATTCAGTAATTTGATAATTCATATTTTGCAATGATTGTTTACATAGGGGTCATGTGACCAGGGATTAACTAGACCCTGTCAAAATAACAAAGCAAAAAGTTCTGCCCCAGCAATTTAACCATTTGATTGGGGATTTTCAGAATAATTTCGCTGTGAAAGGTACTTATAAAGTGTCGAATGTTTGTATGTGATTATTTTTCTAACTATTATCATAAATACTATTATTTCTTTAAAACAAGCAGCCTATCGGCTGAGATAGCTCCACTGTTAGCAATGCACATTTCAATTAAAGAACTGAAGACATCATTAGAAAATGAACAATATGTATAGTATCAAAGCAATTGGACTTGCAGTTTTTAACAAGAAGTCGAAAATATCACTTTTTACCAAAAATGACAAAAATATTCACCAAAATTAGAGAATTAAAGATATCATCACGAAATGAACAAACCTGAGAGAGGTCCACATGTAGTACCAATATCAATAAAATATCAAAGCAATTGGACTTGCGGTTTTTAACAAGAAGTCGAAAATATCACTTTTTACCATAAATGACAAAAATATTCACCAAAATTAGAGAATTGAAGATATCATCATGAAATGAACAAATCTGAGAGAGGTCTACCCAAGGTACATATACACCAAGTATCAAAGCATTCAGGGCTTGTAGTTTTCAAGAAGAAGTCGAAAAAGTAAAACATTGACACGGACGACGGAAACAGACAATCACTCATATGATAAGCTCCGGTCGACAGCGGAGCTAAAAATAAGACACTAATGAAGCTCAGGGGTCATAAAACAAGAAAAAATGGCAGCAAAATTCTCCCCGTCGACACTTTTGTTTGATATCCTGACAACACTTGGTGTTAATTTCAAGCGCGTACTGCGAGAGAAAGTACCGCCAACTTTTTCTTGAAAAGTTCAAAATAGTGCAGATGTGTGAACTGAGAAAACAAAAAACAAATTTATCTGGATGTTCGTTGTTAAACAACACATTTTTGTCTTTTGTCTTTAGTGAAATTGTGATATTTAATTGGTATTAGGATTGCGCAACCATTTGTCTTGTTTTTTTATTACAACAAACTGCATGGAGGGTGAAATCGGCGAAATTCCATTGCACTGGTTCATCAACATAGCGTCATATTCACTTCATTAATTCAAATGCTTTGTTATTATAAACGTACATGTAGGCTAGTCATCCTACTCAAGTATAGTTACTGATTATTTAATCGCATCTAGTTTATTTGCGGATTAGGTGAACCAAACATCAATAGGTTTAAGTTTAAATTATCAATACCGTTAGAACATTAAACATTTTTGTTTAGTTGCGACCGTGACTGCAGTTGCAACTACGCTGTGTAACATATTCGCGTGATTGCGATATTCAACACAATTCCGTCAGGTCTATTATATTGTTTTGGCACGGTTACTATAACCGTGGTTTTGGTTAATGTCTGCGTCATATTCATCGGTTGTTGTCACCACAGCAAGGGGAGATAAACAAAAAACTGAGACAATCAGTAGTGAAAAAGGAGATGTACAAGAGAAACACTTGTAAAAACATATCGTGTACGAAGACCTCAGACAACCAACAAATAATTCTTTTGTCTGAGCAAAGACGAAACACTTTTGTTGACTGGAAGGGGACAGGAAATAGTCTGTATTGCGTGACACATCCCGTTTAAAAACAAAGCTGGGGGGGGGGGGGGTCTACTTCTACATTAAGTGGGTAAGGGTGTGTGCCCACCTCTCGTAACCCATACTCACTTCTAAACCATTTTTTTATATTTATATACCCACATTTAAACAAGTGTTTCCAGCGAAAAAAATAAACACCCAGCTCACAACTTTCGTAACCAGTAAGCGCACCCGGGCGATGCATTTTATTCAGCTTTTTCCGGTATTTGGCTTTGAATATAAGGACCGGTGAAAAAGTAAATAAATGCTACACACTTCTAAACCAAATCATTGACAAATGACTACCCACCTCTAAACAAAATAATGTGAAATTACACCTCTATGCAAGTAGCCCCCCGGGTTCTGTAGGTGCTGTCACACCGATTGCCTGTGACAATGCAACAAAAACATTATGAAGAATTCACGTTAGGTCTGGGTTTGAATATTCCTTGCAGCGGTAAAATCCTGGTGCAATCAAACAAAAATCCCCCAGGAAGAGTTATCCTGTACAAATGATATGCGTGCTGGGGACTGTTTTTTGCCTCTGACGTTACTGGCTAGAAATAATAAAAGGCCGTGCGATCTGAATCTATCAGGTATTTACTTGGCCATGTGTTGCTTGCGAAACAAAGAAACATGTGTCCTTTCAGTGTAATGCAAAATACGCCGTCAGCACCAGCGCCATAACAGTAACTTAATCGGGCTTGTTTTTTTAAACCATTGTTTTTAAACCAGGCTCCACTCATCTCGTCGATCACGGAATTATGAGAAGCGGTCAAACGCTTGGCCAATCAATATTGTCAATTCACGCACCCGGGCGGTCCACAAAGTAGACGCTTGTAAGAACTGAATTTACTTTCCAACATGGCCGACGCATGCCAATTCAACTCTGTGGCTGTCGTACTCTTTCTATATTATTGCTTATCATACATATTCTCAATATATATTTACTGCTCGATGACTAAATAATTGTCCAGCAAGACAACTTTATTGTAATGTGTGAATGAAACATTTTTTTCCAGTCAAAGCTGTGCTTGCTGTGACGATCGCTGGTGGTCACAACTACTCTGTAAAGTGTACACGTCGTGACGATCGCTGGTGGTCACAGCTACTCTGTAAAGTGTACACGTCGTGACGATAAACACATACTGAAAACAAGTTATATGGTGATATTGATGACAAATTAATAGGATACAAACTATTTTTTGAATGTGGCGAATTAATAATATACAAATAATAATAAAATAAAATAGGTGGGCAAATTAAGAGACTGTGAATTAATAGTTTTCACGGTAGTGTAAATAGCTGCCCCATCCATGGAGTCTGTCCATAAGCTCCACTAACCGAACTCCAATTTTCTTTCAAAAATGGCAAGACAGCATGTTGCTAATTCAGTGTTCTCCCCAGGCCAAAACAGCGTTGCGGGCCCCGACGCGATCGGATTTGCCCGCGACGCTAAGTGTTTCCTCCGCGATGCTATTATTTATCCCGTGATCTGATTTCTTCAGTCTCTCGCAGACTGTAAGTTTCCTGGCTAACTAGTTAAATCTACAAATGCATTGTATTAACGCCAATTTCCCGGGATAATCCCCTGTTGTTTCTCATTGGTTGGATATCGTTTAAAAAAAAACAAAGCAGTTGTATAAAGAAAAAGCCGTAAGCCCCGGTGTCAAACGCTCTTTGCCAAACGTATATTCATATGCAAATGATATAGTCACACTTGGGGTCAAAAGCCACATGTTTCCGGTGTGTACGAAACGTATTTTCATTATTATTTTTAGAAATGTAGTAGTACTATTATTCTAAGTTTAGATTTTTGTCAGTATTTTTGATATTGTATTTGTTTTTTGAGATCAAAATGTGAAAAAATATATATTTATGATGTAAACAATTTTGACCTCGTGATTGTGAATCCAAGATGGAGTCACCCACGTAAGATCCAGCAAGCGTAAACTTCCCACTCGGATTGCATATCGTGCTCATATTCGGATGAATTAAGTGAAGCATAATTGAAAATAATATATTTATCAAGAAATCGGGAATTCTAATCAAGAAACGTGTGGAAATTGTGTTATTTCTTGGAAGAAAAGCCTCAATTTTACGTGGTATAACAATGGCGACAATTCGTAATTCAGACCTCCGTTGTCTCGAATTGTTCACAATTGTGTTGAACAGACAACATCGATGATTAAAAAAAATACATAAAGATGGATAATTTCAGCCAGAAAAACTATTATTGCTCGAACATAGTAGCGTAAGTATCATGACTCGTAACAGTTGTTGTACTTAACCAAAAAACAACAGAAACGGAAGACAAGCAATGAGAATAATCAACCCCATGTTTAATTTACCGGGACTGAACAGGGTTTTATAAAGTTGCTGATTGCTGGACCAAGCAAAGGAACAGAAAAAGTACATAAAATAAATAGGAAAAAAAATGGTTTTGTTTTATTTCTCCATATGACAAACAATATGTTAATTTATGCTAATTATTATGCAAATCAGCCCCGACTCCATGAAAAATTTCTGGGGAGAACACTGCTACTTTGCTTGTTTACAGACCCCAATTTCACTAAAATTAGCGAATGTTTGTCATTTGCGCGAGCGTACTTCTTCCAGCAATGAATGTGTGTATACGGAAACTGTTGACACTGACAATATAACGGAAACTGATAAGATGGGCTTTTATTTACAATAGCAAACACCCAAGCTGTAGAGACAACATATCACTTGAAGCAATGTAATGCTATTGTTCACAATTTGTCCATTTGGATTATGTAAATAGTTAAGTGGTTGTTTGCATTTTGAATGGAAAATGGAAGACAGCTTGCTGTGCTCAGTTTTCTCTCCAATTTGCGTCTAAAAGAACATTAGTACTATTTTTTTTGTTAGTTGTCCTGAAAGAATACACTAAAAGAAAGTGATATACCGATTATTAAAAAAACATGAAAATTTGACCAGATTTCCCCTGTTGCTACCTTAAAGAACCAGGACAATATGAAATACCCCATGAGCTACACATATGGCTATAGGAACACTGAAGTTGAAGGTTTTTAAACTTTATTTGGGAAACCTACATGAGGATTACGTACAGGATGACTTTAAATTGGAAAGCACAAGTTAAATACAAATTTGATTTCCTCTTACCTACACTGAGATACAAATAAAGAATTCATGAACAGGCTTTACCATCCATGAAGAAATGAACATGTTACTTACCAACATTTAAGTCAGAGATAGTTGACCAAGAATCAGTCTCGGGAGTGTAAACTTCACAACTTTTTAATCCAATAGGACCACGAGACCCACCAGCAAGATACAGTTTGTCATTCAACACAGCGGCACCTAATAAAGTAGAAATAGTAATGTAGAGTTAGGTCACAACATTCACAAGCATTATGTACGTGGTGAATTGGTATGCTGTTTCAGTACATATGCAGAACTTCAACACATGGCATAGTTGGATGCAAGGAACAGCAGGTACTTCAACACATGACATAGTTGGATGCAAGGAACAGCAGGTACTTCAACACATGACATAGTTGGATGCAAGCAACAGCAGGTACTTCAACACATGACATAGTTGGATGCAAGCAACAGCAGGTACTTCAACACATGACATAGTTGGATGCAAGGAACAGCAGGTACTTCAACACATGACATAGTTGGATGCAAGGAACAGCAGGTACTTCAACACATGACATAGTTGGATGCAAGCAACAGCAGGTACTTCAACACATGACATAGTTGGATGCAAGCAACAGCAGGTACTTCAACACATGACATAGTTGGATGCAAGCAACAGCAGGTACTTCAACACATGACATAGTTGGATGCAAGGAACAGCAGGTACTTCAACACATGACATAGTTGGATGCAAGGAACAGCAGGTACTTCAACACATGACATAGTTGGATGCAAGCAACAGCAGGTACTTCAACACATGACATAGTTGGATGCAAGCAACAGCAGGTACTTCAACACATGACATAGTTGGATGCAAGCAACAGCAGGTACTTCAACACATGACATAGTTGGATGCAAGCAACAGCAGGTACTTCAACACATGACATAGTTGGATGCAAGCAACAGCAGGTACTTCAACACATGACATAGTTGGATGCAAGCAACAGCAGGTACTTCAACACATGACATAGTTGGATGCAAGCAACAGCAGGTACTTCAACACATGACATAGTTGGATGCAAGCAACAGCAGGTACTTCAACACATGACATAGTTGGATGCAAGCAACAGCAGGTACTTCAACACATGACATAGTTGGATGCAAGCAACAGCAGGTACTTCAACACATGACATAGTTGGATGCAAGCAACAGCAGGTACTTCAACACATGACATAGTTGGATGCAAGGAACAGCAGGTACTTCAACACATGACATAGTTGGATGCAAGCAACAGCAGGTACTTCAACACATGACATAGTTGGATGCAAGCAACAGCAGGTACTTCAACACATGACATAGTTGGATGCAAGCAACAGCAGGTACTTTTTACAAAGCAAGCTCTTGTACAGATTTTGTTTACCAGTATAAGTGGTTTCGTAGAAACTTTTGATATAAATATTCCTTTCATTTGCTTACCTGAGCTGTGCCTCTCTGAACCAATAGCAGCCAAGGCAGACCATTTACCAGTGTCTGGATCATAACAATGTCCAGTTTTCAGTTCCATTGTACCATTAGATCCACCCACCGCAAAAAGCTTACCATGAATGACATTGAATTCGTATCTACCCCGTGGAGTTGGCATGGGAGGCAACATGCTCCATTCGTTATTTTCTGGATCATACACCTCAACAGCATCTAGGCACTCGCCACGATTGTATCCACCTAAAAGCAAAAACGTAGTTATATCACATAGCAGCTCTATAAGACTCATCGTTAAACGGATCAGCATGTTACTATTACTGTACTTCCCCAATCATAAGTCCCAGGGACCTGAACATGTAAAATAGAGAAAATTAGGGGGTGGACTTATACTAGAGGACCACCCCAGAAAAGATAATTTTTTGGGGGGTTTAAAATTGTAACACCCACGAAAAATTATCCAAATTACATTTTTCGTTCACAGCACCCAAAATACCCAGCTCAGTGTTTGCATGTAAAGTTAGAATGTTGTATTAACACATAATAAACAGAAACACAATCGTAATGAATGCTACGTGGATACAGTAATACACAGTAATGTGTTGTGTAACGCAGTTATTTCTCAATAAAAAGTAGAAAATACAATAACAAGTTCTGTAATGTGCTATCTAAATGTATTACAAGATACTACTCATTACGTGGTTACCATAATGACTAACATGAATATCTATGCACAGTACTGTATAGTGCCACTAACTGCTACAACCATATAGGCCAACACATCAGTACAGAGTACTGAAGAGAATGTATGGCATACGCAGTAATCCTAACTTACTCAATACAAATGGCTACCACATACACAAAACAGTATTTACTAACTAGAAACACTAAGTGCTGATAGATACTACGTAATAGGTACTAATGCCCAAGTATTCACTAGATACATAGAAGTATATGCTAGTAACAACAAAGAGTACTTGGTAAAATAAAAGGTGAATACTTTAAAGTTACTATAATTGAAAAGATTACTTATCTAGTCCTACAGTAACAAAGGCGTACTAAATACAACACTATACATTAGCTTAACTGTGAAATACTAAGACTATCGTAATGCAACTTTTGTGCTCAAATAATATACAATCAATGCAGTAATCTACAATGCCGTAACAGTAGGGAAGTACAAATAATTCCTACACGATTACTGAAATAGTATATTCACAGGTTTATATCAACAGAAAATAGTTAAGTATTCAATAATAAAATAACACTCGAGTTCAACTACTGAATATTAAAGACATCCAAAATACAAAATGTTTTAAACATGCAAAGCAGGACAAAGTTCCAAATTATGCATGCAACACTACAAGTATCAACTACAACAATAGGATGCCTCAGAATCAATATCATGCAGAATGCAAACTACACACTGGCTTGATAATATTACGCAATGCTAGCACAGGCAAATTACACTAAATGCAGACTAACGTTATAGAAAATAATAAGTTTGATCACAACATAGATCCGGGAAATGCACAACAGTAAAATGTCACAGTCAATTTATGCACTTTCTACTTGATGCTGAATGTCACACGAATCAAAGTTTGGTAGATGTCTGAGACGATAAACAAGTCAGTACGACTGGATGTCAACAACAGAAAGTCACCTGATACGAATGGCTGGACTTTTCCCACAACGAAGAACAGTCTTTACTTTAGTTGAAATCTCGACGGGACAACATAATTGGTCGAGTCGATCTACTGGAAACAGTTAATAATGGCGTACAGAACTCAAAATGTCAACGATTGTACTCACAGGAACCTGGATACTTGGTTCAACCACAGTTTTGTTCAACACAATGGCAACAGCAGACTGCAACCCTCTGCGGTCGATCCACACAACCACAACTTTCGGAAAAGACTTCTGCTAGACACTAAACTCCACGCAAACACGATTTCGTATGTCCCAAGAGTTTCACAACATCCATAACCACTTTAGTTCAGTCTTTGGACGGAATTCATTCGATTTAACAGAAGAATCGACCTGCCCACACAGACGGAAACAATTCGAACATGACACACTAAACCGCCATGCTGACCGACACAGGAACGCACAGACTTATTCATAAACAAAGTTATTCCAACACCATACTATAAATGGCGCTCGCTATAAACCGCCACAGTAGCACAGACAAATTTTAGAGTTTTGGAGGGCTAATTTGCATAATATTTGGCAGATAGACTTCATGAACAAATTACCATCTACACTCATCATGGCATCCACACACCAAAAGTCAAACGGTTCGGCGGTTTTTGAGAAGAAGTCGTGCACAGACAGATAGATAGACGGATGACAGACGCAAGACATAAACCCATCCCATAGGCTCAGCGAACCTATGGTCTGTTGAGCCAAAAACAGTGACTTTTTTCCCTAAGACTGTTGATTCACAATTTTTGAAAGGTAAACTGAGGATGGAGGAAGTATTTAAATCTTTTATGGTCGCAACCAAGTCAGATATTGGAATAGTTCACGACAGTCTCAATGGACATGATTATTTGGAAAAGTAAAATGATGTTCTATGACCAGCTTTCATGACTTCAGATCATATTTTAGGCGTTTCGAAAACTACTACTTAGAAGAAATATGGATTACTTTAGTAGTGCAACATCAGGGTGAATTCTCAGTAAATAACAGAATAGAAAAGATGCGAACCGAACCATGTTTCGTATGTTCGCCCGCCATGTACTCTGAAATTAATGCAAGTTTTCTAGTAAAACTACCGTACCAATCACGATTCCAATGAAATACACTTTTTACATGCATATTTGTAATAAATGTCATCGATGCCCGGTAAAAACACCCCGGGCCTACAATCGGGATGCCCTCAACTTGTTAATTGTCTAAAAACAGAGGGTGGGCTTATACTCAGGGAAGTACGGTATTTGAATTGGTTGGTGGTCATCACACCATGTATGCGTAAGGTTATGGGTCCCACATGAACAAAGATGGCTACTTAGTTCAATGCAATTTTTGTGATGATTTGATGCATCAGAGGATACGTTATAAAAGGTCTAAGTTGGTATTTATTGCTCTGATGTATAAAACCAGAGAGTGAGTACACTACAGACATGTTGTATTGAACCAGAGAGTGAGTACACTACAGACATGTTGTATTGAACCAGAGAGTGAGTACACTACAGACATGTTGTATTGAACCAGAGAGTGAGTACACTACAGACATGTTGTATGAAACCAGAGTGAGCACACTAGAGACATGCTGTAGGGAACCAGAGAGTGAGCGCACTAGAGACATG
The DNA here is from genome assembly GCF_978046115.1 of Saccoglossus kowalevskii. NCBI lineage: Eukaryota > Metazoa > Hemichordata > Enteropneusta > Harrimaniidae > Saccoglossus > Saccoglossus kowalevskii. The sequence goes on from NC_140657.1 coordinate 33,942,984, forward strand.
CTGTATGGAACCAGAGAGTGAGCGCACTAGAGACATGCTGTATGGAACCAGAGAGTGAGCGCACTAGAGACATGCTGTATGGAACCAGAGAGCGAGTACACTGGAGACATGCTGTATGAAACCAGAGAATGAGCACACTGGAGACATGCTGTATGGAACCAGAGAGTGAGTACAATAGAGACATGCTGTATGGAACCAGAGAGTGAGCACACTAGAGACATGCTGTATGGAACCAGAGAGTGAGCACACTAGAGACATGCTGCATGGAACTAGAGAGTGAGTACACTAGAGACGTGCTGTATGGAACCAGAGAGTGAGTACACTACAGACATGTTGTATTGAACCAGAGAGTGAGTACACTACAGACATGTTGTATTGAACCAGAGAGTGAGTACACTACAGACATGTTGTATTGAACCAGAGAGTGAGTACACTACAGACATGTTGTATTGAACCAGAGAGTGAGTACACTACAGACATGTTGTATGAAACCAGAGTGAGCACACTAGAGACATGCTGTACATATGAAACCAGAGAGTGAGTACACTAGAGACATGCTGTATGTAACCAGAGAGCGAGCACACTGGAGACATGCTGCATGGAACCAGAGAGTGAGCGCACTAGAGACATGCTGCATGGAACCAGAGAGTGAGCGCACTAGAGACATGCTGTAGGGAACCAGAGAGTGAGCGCACTAGAGACATGCTGTATGGAACCAGAGAGTGAGCGCACTAGAGACATGCTGTATGGAACCAGAGAGTGAGCGCACTAGAGACATGCTGTATGGAACCAGAGAGTGAGCGCACTAGAGACATGCTGTATGGAACCAGAGAGTGAGCGCACTAGAGACATGCTGTATGGAACCAGAGAGTGAGTACACTACAGACATGTTGTATTGAACCAGAGAGTGAGTACACTACAGACATGTTGTATTGAACCAGAGAGTGAGTACACTACAGACATGTTGTATTGAACCAGAGAGTGAGTACACTACAGACATGTTGTATGAAACCAGAGTGAGCACACTAGAGACATGCTGTACATATGAAACCAGAGAGTGAGCACACTAGAGACATGCTGCATGGAACTAGAGAGTGAGTACACTAGAGACGTGCTGTATGGAACCAGAGAGTGAGCACACTAGAGACATGCTGCATGGAACTAGAGAGTGAGTACACTAGAGACATGCTGTATGTAACCAGAGAGCGAGCACACTAGAGACATACAGAATTGAACCAGAGAGTGAGCGCACTAGAGACATGCTGTAGGGAACAAGAGAGTGAGTGCACTAGAGACATGCCATATAACCAGAGAGTGAGCACACTGGAGACATGCTGCATGGAACCAGAGAGTGAGCACACTAGAGACATACAGAATTGAACCAGAGAGTGAGCGCACTAGAGACATGCTGTAGGGAACCAGAGAGTGAGCGCACTAGAGACATGCTGTAGGGAACCAGAGAGTGAGCGCACTAGAGACATGCTGTAGGGAACCAGAGAGTGAGCACACTAGAGACATGCTGTATGGAACCAGAGAGTGAGCACACTAGAGACATGCTGTATGGAACCAGAGAGTGAGCACACTAGAGACATGCTGCATGGAACTAGAGAGTGAGTACACTAGAGACGTGCTGTATGGAACCAGAGAGTGAGCACACTAGAGACATGCTGCATGGAACCAGAGAGTGAGTACACTAGAGACGTGCTGTATGGAACCAGAAAGTGAGTACACGAGACATACAGAATTGAACCAGAGAGTGAGCGCACTAGAGACATGCTCTAGGGAACCAGAGAGTGAGTACACTAGAGACATGCTGTATGTAACCAGAGAGCGAGCACACTAGAGACATGCTGTAGGGAACAAGAGAGTGAGTGCACTAGAGACATGCCATATAACCAGAGAGTGAGCACACTGGAGACATGCTGCATGGAACCAAAGAGCGAGCACACGAGAGACATGCTGTATGGAACCAGAGAGTGAGCACACGAGACATACAGAATTGAACCAGAGAGTGAGCGCACTAGAGACATGCTGTAGGGAACCAGAGAGTGAGCGCACTAGAGACATGCTGTAGGGAACCAGAGAGTGAGCGCACTAGAGACATGCTGTAGGGAACCAGAGAGTGAGCGCACTAGAGACATGCTGTATGGAACCAGAGAGTGAGCGCACTAGAGACATGCTGTATGGAACCAGAGAGCGAGTACACTGGAGACATGCTGTATGAAACCAGAGAATGAGCACACTGGAGACATGCTGTATGGAACCAGAGAGTGAGTACAATAGAGACATGCTGTATGGAACCAGAGAGTGAGCACACTAGAGACATGCTGTATGGAACCAGAGAGTGAGTACACGAGACATACAGAATTGAACCAGAGAGTGAGCGCACTAGAGACATGCTCTAGGGAACCAGAGAGTGAGTACACTAGAGACATGCTGTATGTAACCAGAGAGCGAGCACACTAGAGACATGCTGTAGGGAACAAGAGAGTGAGTGCACTAGAGACATGCCATATAACCAGAGAGTGAGCACACTGGAGACATGCTGCATGGAACCAAAGAGCGAGCACACGAGAGACATGCTGTATGGAACCAGAGAGTGAGCACACGAGACATACAGAATTGAACCAGAGAGTGAGCGCACTAGAGACATGCTGTAGGGAACCAGAGAGTGAGCGCACTAGAGACATGCTGTAGGGAACCAGAGAGTGAGCGCACTAGAGACATGCTGTAGGGAACCAGAGAGTGAGCGCACTAGAGACATGCTGTAGGGAACCAGAGAGTGAGCGCACTAGAGACATGCTGTAGGGAACCAGAGAGTGAGCGCACTAGAGACATGCTGTATGGAACCAGAGAGTGAGCGCACTAGAGACATGCTGTATGGAACCAGAGAGCGAGTACACTGGAGACATGCTGTATGAAACCAGAGAATGAGCACACTGGAGACATGCTGTATGGAACCAGAGAGTGAGTACAATAGAGACATGCTGTATGGAACCAGAGAGTGAGCACACTAGAGACATGCTGTATGGAACCAGAGAGTGAGCACACTAGAGACATGCTGTATGGAACCAGAGAGTGAGCATACAAGAAATACAGAATTGAACCAGAGAGTGAGCGCACTAGAGACATGCTCTAGGGAACCAGAGAGTGAGCGCACTAGAGACATGCTGTATGGAACCAGAGAGTGAGTACAATAGAGACATGCTGTATGGAACTAGAGAGTGAGTACACTAGCGACGTGCTGTATGGAACCAGAGAGTGAGCACACTAGAGACGTGCTGTATGGAACCAGAGAGTGAGCGCACTAGAGACATGCTGTATGGAACCAGAGAGCGAGTACACTGGAGACATGCTGTATGAAACCAGAGAATGAGCACACGAGACATACAGAATTGAACCAGAGAGTGAGCGCACTAGAGACATGCTCTAGGAAACCAGAGAGTGAGCGCACTAGAGACATGCTGTATGGAACCAGAGAGTGAGCACCGAGACATACAGAATTGAACCAGAGAGTGAGCGCACTAGAGACATGCTGTATGGAACCAGAGAGTGAGTACAATAGAGACATGCTGTATGGAACCAGAGAGTGAGCGCACTAGAGACATGCTGTATGGAACCAGAGAGTGAGCACCGAGACATACAGAATTGAACCAGAGAGTGAGCGCACTAGAGACATGCTGTAGGGAACCAGAGAGTGAGCGCACTAGAGACATGCTGTATGGAACCAGAGAGTGAGCGCACTAGAGACATGCTGTATGGAACCAGAGAGCGAGTACACTGGAGACATGCTGTATGAAACCAGAGAATGAGCACACTGGAGACATGCTGTATGGAACCAGAGAGTGAGTACAATAGAGACATGCTGTATGGAACCAGAGAGTGAGCACACTAGAGACATGCTGTATGGAACCAGAGAGTGAGCACACTAGAGACATGCTGTATGGAACCAGAGAGTGAGCACACAAGACATACAGAATTGAACCAGAGAATGAACACACTAGAGACATGCTGTATGGAACCAGAGAGTGAGTACAATAGAGACATGCTGTATGGAACTAGAGAGTGAGTACACTAGCGACGTGCTGTATGGAACCAGAGAGTGAGCACACTAGAGACGTGCTGTATGGAACCAGAGAGTGAGCGCACTAGAGACATGCTGTATGGAACCAGAGAGCGAGTACACTGGAGACATGCTGTATGAAACCAGAGAATGAGCACACGAGACATACAGAATTGAACCAGAGAGTGAGCGCACTAGAGACATGCTCTAGGAAACCAGAGAGTGAGCGCACTAGAGACATGCTGTATGGAACCAGAGAGTGAGCACCGAGACATACAGAATTGAACCAGAGAGTGAGCGCACTAGAGAAATGCTGTAGGGAACCAGAGAGTGAGCGCACTAGAGACATGCTGTATGGAACCAGAGAGTGAGCGCACTAGAGACATGCTGTATGGAACCAGAGAGTGAGCACACTAGACACATGCTGCATGGAACCAGAGAGTGAGCACACTAGAGACATGCTGTAGGGAACCAGAGAGTGAGCGCACTAGAGACATGCTGTAGGGAACCAGAGAGTGAGCGCACTAGAGACATGCTCTAGGGAACCAGAGAGTGAGCGCACTAGAGACATGCTGTATGGAACCAGAGAGTGAGCGCACTAGAGACATGCTGTATGGAACCAGAGAGCGAGTACACTGGAGACATGCTGTATGAAACAAGAGAATGAGCACACTGGAGACATGCTGTATGGAACCAGAGAGCGAGTACAATAGAGACATGCTGTATGGAACCAGAGAGTGAGCACACTAGAGACATGCTGTATGGAACCAGAGAGTGAGCACACTAGAGACATGCTGTATGGAACCAGAGAGTGAGCACACGAGACATACAGAATTGAACCAGAGAGTGAGCGCACTAGAGACATGCTCTAGGGAACCAGAGAGTGAGCGCACTAGAGACATGCTCTAGGGAACCAGAGAGTGAGCGCACTAGAGACATGCTGTATGTAACCAGAGAGTGAGTACACTGGAGACATGCTGTATGGAACCAGAGAGTGAGTACAATAGAGACATGCTGTATGGAACCAGAGAGTGAGCACACTAGAGACATGCTGCATGGAACTAGAGAGTGAGTACACTAGCGACGTGCTGTATGGAACCAGAGAGTGAGCACACTAGAGACGTGCTGTATGGAACCAGAGAGTGAGCGCACTAGAGACATGCTGTATGTAACCAGAGAGTGAGTACACTGGAGACATGCTGTATGGAACCAGAGAGTGAGTACAATAGAGACATGCTGTATGGAACCAGAGAGTGAGCACACTAGAGACATGCTGCATGGAACTAGAGAGTGAGTACACTAGCGACGTGCTGTATGGAACCAGAGAGTGAGCACACTAGAGACGTGCTGTAGGGAACCAGAGAGTGAGCGCACTAGAGACATGCTCCAGGGAACCAGAGAGTGAGTGCACTAGAGACATGCTGTATGGAACCAGAGAGTGAGTACACTGGAGACATGCTGTATGGAACCAGAGAGTGAGTACAATAGAGACATGCTGTATGGAACCAGAGAGTGAGCACACTAGAGACATGCTGCATGGAACTAGAGAGTGAGTACACTAGCGACGTGCTGTATGGAACCAGAGAGTGAGCACACTAGAGACGTGCTGTATGGAACCAGAGAGTGAGCACACTAGAGACGTGCTGTATGGAACCAGAGAGTGAGCGCACTAGAGACATGCTGTATGGAACCAGAGAGCGAGTACACTGGAGACATGCTGTATGAAACCAGAGAATGAGCACACGAGACATACAGAATTGAACCAGAGAGTGAGCGCACTAGAGACATGCTGTAGGGAACCAGAGAGTGAGCGCACTAGAGACATGCTGTAGGGAACCAGAGAGTGAGCGCACTAGAGACATGCTGTAGGGAACCAGAGAGTGAGCGCACTAGAGACATGCTGTAGGGAACCAGAGAGTGAGCGCACTAGAGACATGCTGTATGGAACCAGAGAGTGAGCGCACTAGAGACATGCTGTATGGAACCAGAGAGTGAGCACACTAGAGACATGCTGTATAACCAGAGAGTGAGCACACTAGACACATGCTGCATGGAACCAGAGAGTGAACACACTAGACACATGCTGTATGGAACCAGAGTGAGCACACTGGAGACATGCTGTATGGAACCAGAGAGTGAGCACACTGGAGACATGCTGTATGGAACCAGAGAGTGAGCACACTAGAAACATGCTGTATGGAACCAGAGAGTGAGCACACTAGAAACATGCTGTATGGAACCAGAGAGTGAGCACACTAGAAACATGCTGTATGGAACCAGAGAGTGAGCACACTAGAAACATGCTGTATGGAACCAGAGAGTGAGCACACTAGAGACATGCTGCATGGAACTAGAGAGTGAGTACACTATAGACATGCTGTATGGAACCAGAGAGTGAGCACACTAGAAACATGCTGTATGGAACCAGAGAGTGAGCACACTAGAGACATGCTGTATGGAACCAGAGAGTGAGCACACTAGAGACATGCTGTATGGAACCAGAGAGTGAGCACACTAGAGACATGCTGTATGGAACCAGAGAGTGAGCACACTAGAGACATGCTGCATGGAACTAGAGAGTGAGTACACTAGAGACATGCTGTATGGAACCAGAGAGTGAGCACACTAGAAACATGCTGTATGGAACCAGAGAGTGAGCACACTAGAAACATGCTGTATGGAACCAGAGAGTGAGCACACTAGAGACATGCTGTATGGAACCTGAGAGTGAGCACACTAGAGACATGCTGTATGGAATCAGAGTGAGCGCACTAGAGACATGCTGCATGGAACCAGAGAGTGAGCGCACTAGAGACATGCTGTATGGAATCAGAGAGTGAGCGCACTAGAGACATGCTGCATGGAACCAGAGAGTGAGAACACTAGAGACATGCTGTATGGAACCAGAGAGTGAGCACACTAGAGACATGCTGTATGGAACCAGAGAGTGAGCACACTAGAGACATGCTGCATGGAACTAGAGAGTGAGTACACTATAGACATGCTGTATGGAACCAGAGAGTGAGCACACTAGAAACATGCTGTATGGAACCAGAGAGTGAGCACACTAGAAACATGCTGTATGGAACCAGAGAGTGAGCACACTAGAGACATGCTGCATGGAACCAGAGAGTGAACACACTAGAGACATGCTGTATGGAACTAGAGAGTGAGCACACTAAAGACGTGCTGTATGGAACCAGAGCACAAATCACTGTTTTTCAACAAAAATCATGTACATCTAACATTAATTATCATTGGTGACTGAATAATGTTTTTGATACATACCTGCTGCAACTAACTTGCCATCCAATTCAGCTGCTCCTAGAGCACAACGGGCAAACTTCATAGGTTCAAGCATGGTCCAGGAACCTTGGCTTTCAATGGACAGTGATCTGAGCAAACGAGGACTCTTTGATGCAGAATCAGGTAATTTCTGATGTAAAGATATCGCAACCAGTTTGTTATTCACAGTGGCCAGAGCAATGTAAGTGGTCTTGTTATCTGAAGAAGTGAAAGATAACAGTTTCCATCAAGGTGCTATGCAAGAGATTAGACATACAGTGGGCAGTGCAGAAACCATGGTAACAAATAAATGTAGCCGGTGGTATACAAGTGGGGTATTCTATGAATCCCTAGTTGTGATCAAATGAAAAACAAAGAACAATATTTCAAGTCTGAAATGAAGCTAATCAGAACATGCTTGCCTTGTTCCATTTCATTAGTTAATTATTCAAAGGTTATGCAAATTGCGAATGTACGTCTTGATGTAAATCCTAATAAATACAATTTAAACTGTCAACAGTTTTTGCTGCTAGACGCATGCTGTATTTGTGAATTTTAAGTTGTTGGACGAAGATAAAATCATGTGAAACTAACATATGGCTCCATGTTGAAGTACGCCAACAAAATGTTGTAGAAGTAGTGCAAATTGTGTTTTACATACCGTACTTCCCCAGTCATAAAAGCCCCTTCATGGGTATAAGATGACCCCCTATTTTTAGCTTTTCCACCACCAGTTCCCTGTTTTCATCACAAATTCACAAAACAGTCCTGTTTATAGTCTCTGCACTTTCCTTCAGAAGTTTGGGACAAAAACATAAATTTTTTTTGGTGTGAAAAACTGAAAATTTGGGCAAGAAAGTCTGGTGGTGATAAGGTAAGACAACGAGTTGAAGGCATCCCTCACTATGCGCACAGGTTTTTTTTTTTTTACCAGAAGTCAACAATAGTTATTTAATGGTTTTCAGAAAACTTGCACACAGAATACTGAAATTTAAGCCATGCCTTAAACAAACATACCAGAAGTCTGAGACGCAGCAATGACTCTCCAGTCTTCACACTGACTTTTCTTGTTTCTTTCTCCACTAGTCATAATCAACTGTCTTGCAGAGCCATTATTGTTGCTGTTGCTGGAATTAGTGTTCTTTCTCTTATGAGGAGTTGTCTGACGTTTGTTGTTCTGCTGCCTATATTCTTGTATTATCTCAGAATCAGAATCATAATCCAAGTCATGGATATCGACCAAGGTGTTATCAGAACTCAAAAACAAAGCGTGAGTCTATAGATGAAAAAAAAATTCAGTTAACTACTGGAACAGTAAGTTATTTGCATGACCGTTTTTGTGAAACTGAACAAAACTGAAATGTAACACTGTGAGGATGTAATATTTATAACTAGTTGCAATGACTATAAACTTTTAAATTTTCACTGCTAGAAATGTCTGCAATTTCAGGATTGCACAGCATTTGTGAAGACAACATTTTGTGAAACTTGAAAGACACTGAGACTATGTTGTTAGATCCCTTTCAACTTAAAGCAATTTACAGTACATATTGTTTGTACATACACACATGTCGCATGAAACAAGGTGAATGCAATTAGTTAAGAAATCAAACATCTTGAATCCGATCACAAAAAAATATTTGACATGTGTGATTGATTGGTACTGAAATTTCAAAGATGCGATGCAGTCTACAGGGGTGGAAATTACAAATTATTGGACTGGTTGGGGAATAAAAGAACCCATCCCAATCGATGATCACAATTATATTATTTGAAATAAATTTGTCATTCTTAGTTCATCATAAAATAACTATTTGGGCAGTTAGTAAAAATCTTTTTTTTTTTTTAACCTGTCCACAGGGACAGGCAATTGTACATTTATCTGTCCCAGCTAAAATCTGCTTGTCTGGGACGGGTGGACAGGTCTTCATGTTTATCTCTGGTCAGCATGATGCACAGAGGTTGTGTCAGTTTTCAGACAAGCACTAGAAATGATAACAAGACATATGACCGCTTATTTCTATTTTTATATAGCGAAAACATGTGCGTCAACTCTGAAACAAAAAAATGTTGTTGACTTATTTTATACTACACGTACATTTAAAAAAAAAATTGAAGCAATTGTTCATTCTGAAGTTCTATTGTTCTGTACTAGGTCAGTAGCTAGACTGGTTAGCAACAGCCTTCATTACTGAGCAACCATATTATAAAATGTAATAAAATAAATTTTAATGTTAAGCACTCATTGTTGTCAGCATGAAGGTCAAAAAGGAATAAAGAAACAAAGAATAAATCAATCCATAAAACATCTCTTGTTTCAAAACCATTAAATCAAACATTTTTTTAGGGTATGACTTGTCTTAAAGACTCATCTTATTATTACTTAATGCTGAGCACTTAGAGGTAAGATAACTTAATGGCATGTTATAATAAAAAACTTTTGACTAATCAGAATACTAAGTTCACATATCACCTGACCTTTCACAGGTCAATTTTCAATTAACTTTCGACTCTTGACCCTTGACCCCAGAAAACTAAAGACAGAGAGATAAATTGACTCACCTCTTCGGTCAAGTCCCGCAGTTTGCAGCCACTGATGACACAATCTTTGGCCCAATCAAGAACCTTATCAAACATTTGCTTATCATTCATCTCAAAATCATCAGTGCAGACAATCTCCACCTGTAATCGTGGCAACAGTAAGAACTGTTGATTCAATGCTACATCGATGATGTTCTTCTGTATGTACAGTTCCGTCTCCCGCAACAATTTGGTGTCTTTCAAGCGAGCAGCAAAAGTGTATAGTCCTGTAATGCAAGCAAGTATAAATCTCTGCTGTATATAATTAAAAATCATTAATAATAATCACTACAACTTTTCTGAATTTATTCATTAAATTCAATTATCAGTAAAAGATAAAATAATTTGAATTTTGCTATTCATATATCATGAATAGAATCAAGGAACAAATGCATGTCTGATACACATGTGTGTAGTTTGAGCACAATCAGTCCAAGCATGTGCAGGATACTGCTGGATACGGACATAATCCATAAGGGCTTGGTTTTCGAACATTGTCCAAACGTGGATATGAAAAACTTTTCATAATTTGTTGGCATAGTAAGATGGTAGGTAGTTGAGTGTTATTGTTTAGAATGGGCCCATGCCGTTTGATGAAAATGACAGAACAAAGTGTGTCCAGTTTTCAATTCATTTGTTCATTGATTGTATTTAGATAAGCATAGTTGTCTTTGTAATCCTTTCAAAGAACATTTATATCTGTTATTTTAGAAGATTATTGAGACAGGGGAGACAAAAAACATTTGTTTACATAGTGGACAGAGGCAGAATCTCTGAATTGGAATAACCCATGAGCACTTGGTGTAATCCCTGGGATTGAGTGGTTCTTTAATACTGTAATATTTAGTTCCCCAGTACCACGTGTGAGTGAAAGAAACCTGCCCACGACTATCACATGACCATCACATATAAATGTCTATATACGAGTCATTCTGTGCCCGATTTGATAGCTCCACTTACCGATGCAACTATAGTTATTCAGATGGTCCACCAAGTAATCTGTACAAACTTTCTTGATTCTATTCATACGGAAAAGTCTGGCAGCAGCGTATACATCAAAAACCTGGTCAGGAGAGATGTCAAGCCTGCAAAACACACATTAACAACCTTCATTAAAATCCTAATATTTTATTTAATATGGGACACTCACAAAAATGGCAATTGTGAAGTTAATAACAATATAAATTGCAAATGCTGACTGGGAGCTTATTTGTTTAGTAGCTGAACAAACTTCAGTTAGATTTCAATTTCCATCATATTGGATTTGTGTAATGTCATCACAAATCAATGTTTACTTGGAGTGTACCAAGAAGTAATATTATCCACAAATCAGATTTTTTCTTCACTTGTAATAAAAAATCAAAAAGCTTAGAAAGAACTCCTTTGTGCTGAGAGTATTGGAGACACATTACAAAATTAATTCAAAATTTAAGATTTGCTTTTCAAACAAGAAGCTTGGCAACTAATTTTTATCTACTATTTGAGATACACAACATGAAAACAATGTGATTCACATTATCAAAATGTATAATACAGACAGAAAATACATTTGATTTTTCCAATATGGTTTTTAGTCTAATTTATTCCAGAGCACCTCTGCGATGAATTAAATTTAAAAATGATTTTTTTAGATATCAGAAATGGTCTAGTAATAGATAATCAATATGCACGTTTATCAACATGAAACTAATCATGTCTGTGGATAACCTCAATGAACCAAATAAATTATTATACAAATTAAGCAGTTATTATGCATAGATTTAGGTCTGTATATTGTTTCAGGGTTTAAATGTGATGATTAAGCCTAACTAAATTAGTGGAAAGCTGAAAAGTAAATTATTATGCAAATTAGGCAATTATTATAGATGTATATAAACCTAAAACTAATTTGATCATCACATTGTGTTTGAGTACATATGTACCAAGATTCACTGAATTAAGATAAGTACTGTCACCGACCATCTACCGTATTTATCCGGGTAAGCGCCTATTGTGTGGACGACAACAATGAACTTCAGGACGAAGCTGTAGGGCGGCGACAGTGATAGTGACTTGGCGGTTTCGATTTTTGTGAAGGTGGCAATGAATGTACAAATAGAGATCTGAGAAGTTTTTCCATACAACTATGAACTTTCATAGTTTTTACTGTGTAAATTATTAATGATCTTGTATAACTGTTTTGTCAAAACCGTTTTCATTTGACATTCTATTCCCTGTCGCAGTTCTGGTAAAACATCTTGTATACGACACATTGTTTTGGTAACGTATTAGAAAAATATGAGCTAAATTTAGAATATGAAATTCTGCAATTTAAAAGACATTTCATATTTGATAAAATAAATGATTACCGGGTAATGACATCTTCATTCACAATTATGTAACAATATGAAGACTAATATTTTAGCTATCCATGAAGGGACTTTACTTTAGTGCTAGAATTGTTTCTGCAAAAATTTTGATGAAACATTTTTTCGGAAATTTCTATTGATTTTACATCAAATTGATGTAAATTCCCATTGGCTACAAGGGTTGATCCAACACCCCCCCCCCAAAAAAAATACTGAAAAATTATACTGTTTATTCTGTGAAAGTTGTCGAAAGTAAATATTGGTGCTCAAAGGGTTAAAAGATCATAGTATGTCAAATATTCACGGGTGAAATTGCTAGATTAATTTTTGTTTCAAAATATACTCGTGAAATAATTATACATTTTTTGCTTCATTACCTTATTTATAACCTATAACACAGAGTCAAATAATTATGTTCAATTATTAATGCTCATACCTTGAAGTGTAGGCGTAATTCACCAGGGTTTCAACAGCAGTGGGAGTGAGATTGTCGCTAACACTGACATTCAATATTGGTGTATTTCCCACATCACCTTCAGAGTTAAACAGCTCAAACAAGTAGCTGCTACAACAAGCCAAGATTGCTCGGTGAGCAGGGATTTCCTGTTTGTCACAGCTTAGCAATACGTCACAGAACTGTTTATTCTTGCGCATGGCATTGAGTTGAGCCATGGACGATGCCCATTGTGTATCATCATCAAACACAAGATTATTACCAGGATGAGAATTCATACTGATGATGATGTCAGATCTGTAATTTAAACAAAGTAATTTATTTATTCTTTAATCTCATACAGAGAAAACATACTTGACCACTACTACACGTAAACTTCTCATGCACTACTAGCATTTGTCAGCTATCATCAGTTAATTAATTGGCATTTCTGCCTTGAAGTCTTAAAGCATCTGTTACCAAGACATTCCTCCTCCACACACACACACACACTAAGAACATTTACGCCATTCAAAGCATAACAAATTTAAACGAGAGAAAAAATAAAAATAAAATGTACATTTTCAACTCTTGAAACATTAATACATTTTTAGATCAATGATCAGACCAAAGAAAAATAAGCAGCCTCTCTGCTGAGATAGCTCTTCTGTTAGCAATGCACATTTCAATTGAAGAACTGAAGATATCATTAGAAAATGAACAATATGTATAGTATCAAAGCAATCAAACTTTCTGTTTTCAACAAGAAATGTGAATTCGAAAATATCACTTTTTAGCAAAAATATTCATTAAAATTAGATAATTGAAGATATGACTTGCGTTTTTTAACAAGAAGTAGAAAATATCACTTTTTAGCAAAAATTACAAAAATATTCATTAAAATTAGAGAACTGAAGATGTCATGAAAAGGACTACCCCAAGAATCTATGATGCAAATATGAATTAATTTGGTTTAACGGTTTTCAAGAAGACAAAAATGTGAAAAGTTGATGACAGACTACGGACGCTGGACTATCATTAATACGAAGAGCTCTGCACCGCCGACAAAGTCAACAGTGTAGCTAAAACATGCAATGACAACTTGCACATAAATCAAAACAAATCCCTTTTTTTTATAATACACAATGACGAAGTGGCATATCTTATTAGCATTCACACTGTAGTCTTGATCAATGAAAACTATACATGTTTTTCTGGGAAATTAGTCTCACTGGCAGTTTCTATTCGTAATCATTTTTTTCTTTATTTTATCATTTTAATTTTGAAGCATTGTACAATGTATCACTGTAAATGATATGGCCCTCAGTAAACCAGCGTAAATCTCAAGGGATCACAATGTACAATGTATCACTGTAAATGATATGGCCCTCAGTAAACCAGCGTACATCTCAAGGGATCACAATGTACAATGTATCACTGTAAATGATATGGCCCTCAGTAAACCAGCGTACATCTCAAGGGATCACAATGTATCACTGTAAATGATATGGCCCTCAGTAAACCAGCGTACATCTCAAGGGATCACAATGTACAATGTATCACTGTAAATGATATGGCCCTCAGTAAACCAGCGTACATCTCAAGGGATCACAATGTACAATGTATCACTGTAAATGATATGGCCCTCAGTAAACCAGCGTACATCTCAAGGGATCACAATGTACAATGTATCACTGTAAATGATATGGCCCTCAGTAAACCAGCGTACATCTCAAGGGATCACAATGTACAATGTATCACTGTAAATGATATGGCCCTCAGTAAACCAGCGTACATCTCAAGGGATCACAATGTACAATGTATCACTGTAAATGATATGGCCCTCAGTAAACCAGCGTACATCTCAAGGGATCACAATGTATCACTGTAAATGATATGGCCCTCAGTAAACCAGCGTACATCTCAAGGGATCACAATGTCAATGAGAAAAATATTCGTGGGATGAACAAATATCTTTCTTTATCAAAATCAAGGAAACCTTAGAAATAACTCCTGTGTGCTAAAAGTAATTGAGGCATAAAGCACAAATAAGAAATACTGCATTTATTACCATTACTAGAAGCACATCTCACTATCATTGAAAAATGTCCTATTTTGGCAATAGATCTAAAACTGGAAATTAATGAATTAATATGCAAATTAGATGATTAATATGCACAAATGTCAACTCAAACTAAAGTGTACCTGTGCATTGTCTCAGGGCATAAATTTCATTAAAATATGTTGAGTGGTTCTTGAGGACCGACTGACTTCCATCCTATTCACAAAATATTGCTAGTGTTGTATTTGTACAGCATTTCAATGGCTAACACTCCTCACATTGTACCATTGGAAGAATACAGTTTTAGAACATCTGGTTGTAACAGATGACATTCGAATGACGTCAATAGCAAAATACTCCCTCATATATTCATGTAAAAGTTTCTATACTTTCGAATAAATAGCGATAGACACTTAAATATTTATCACATTAATCATGACTAAATCAATATTTTCCATACTCTGACTAAAGCAGATCAAACAAATGTTGAACATTTTCTGTACAGGAAATATAGATACAATGTATGTATGTATACAAGATTGGCAGTAGCACAGACATGAAAAACTGTTTTGGTACGAGTCGTGACATTTCTTGCAACTAAAATACAAGTCATTGAAAATGACACAGTCCCCGTTAAGTTTTCTTTGTGCTCATCATATTAAAGCGGAGGGGTTGTCGCGAGCGTGTCCTTGAAACTTGAGTGCCAAGTGGCGTATACAACAGATTGTTTATTTACATCAAAACACGTGTTTCGTGTCATAGTAATATGGCCAAAATAAAAACAGCCGTTATTCAGCCATCTTTGATCTGATTATGAAACACACTGATATGTATGATGTATGTGCCAAATACGAATGAAAATGGTACATAAATTGTGGAAATATAGTAGTAAGGCCAAAAAGTCAGATGGCTGTCAATCTGCCATCCTTGACCAGATTTTGAAACAAATTGTCATGGATATGCATCCTAACATGTATAAAGTACATGTATGTGCCAAATTTGAATGAAAACTGACAGAGCACGTCCAAGATACCGCATAAAAAAACAAAAACAAGATGCCTGCCAGTCGACCATCTTTGATCCATCATGGACATGTATCCTAACATGTATAATCTATGTACCAAGTTTGAATGAAAACTGACAAAGCATGTCCAAAATACAACATTTTCAAAAAACAAGATGGCTGCCAGTCGGCCATTTTGAATCGAATCGCTAAACCACTGCATGTGCATATGTCCCGCATAAAGTACTAGGCACATGCAAAGAATGAACGGAATCGGTCCAAGGGACTCTGAGATATGACTTTGGACGGACGCACGGACACACGGAGACCAAATTATAAGTACCCGTTTTCGGACTTCGTCCGAACTGGGACTAATAAGCAACAAGAAACAAAAATAGTGATCAAATGTTCATGCACGCCTTTTGTTACTTCTCAGAAACAAAATGGTAGGTGCTCAGCCATATTAAACCTTGCTATTTAAATGGTAGGTGCTCAGCCATATTAAACCTTACTATTTAAATGGTAGTTGCTCAGCCATATTAAACCTTGCTATTTAAATGGTAGGTGCTCAGCCATATTAAACCTTGCTATTTAAATGGTAGGTGCTCAGCCACATTAAACCTTACTATTTAAATGGTAGGTGCTCAGCCACATTAAACCTTACTATTTAAATGGTAGGTGCTCAGCCACATTAAACCTTACTATTTAAATGGTAGGTGCTCAGCCACATTAACCCTTACTATTTAAATGGTAGGTGCTCAGCCACATTAACCCTTACTATTTAAATGGTAGGTGCTCAGCCATATTAACCCTTACTATTTAAATGGTAGGTGCTCAGCCATATTAAACCTTACTATTTAAATGGTAGGTGCTCAGCCATATTAAACCTTACTATTTAAATGGTAGGTGCTCAGCCATATTAAACCATACTATTTAAATGGTAGGTGCTCAGCCACATTAAACCTTACTATTTAAATGGTAGGTGCTCAGCCACATTAAACCTTACTATTTAAATGGTAGGTGCTCAGCCACATTAACCCTTACTATTTAAATGGTAGGTGCTCAGCCATAATAAACCTTACTATTTAAATGGTAGGTGCTCAGCCATATTAAACCTTACTATTTAAATGGTAGGTGCTCAGCCATATTAAACCTTACTATTTAAATGGTAGGTGCTCAGCCATATTAAACCTTACTATTTAAATGGTAGGTGCTCAGCCATATTAAACCTTGCTATTTAAATGGTAGGTGCTCAGCCACATTAACCCTTACTATTTAAATGGTAGGTGCTCAGCCACATTAACCCTTACTATTTAAATGGTAGGTGCTCAGCCATATTAACCCTTACTATTTAAATGGTAGGTGCTCAGCCATATTAAACCTTACTATTTAAATGGTAGGTGCTCAGCCATATTAAACCTTACTATTTAAATGGTAGGTGCTCAGCCATATTAACCCTTACTATTTAAATGGTAGGTGCTCAGCCATATTAAACCTTACTATTTAAATGGTAGGTGCTCAGCCATATTAAACCTTACTATTTAAATGGTAGGTGCTCAGCCACATTAACCCTTACTATTTAAATGGTAGGTGCTCAGCCATATTAAACCATACTATTTAAATGGTAGGTGCTCAGCCATATTAAACCTTACTATTTAAATGGTAGGTGCTCAGCCATATTAAACCTTGCTATTTAAATGGTAGGTGCTCAGCCACATTAACCCTTACTATTTAAATGGTAGGTGCTCAGCCACATTAACCCTTACTATTTAAATGGTAGGTGCTCAGCCATATTAAACCTTACTATTTAAATGGTAGGTGCTCAGCCACATTAACCCTTACTATTTAAATGGTAGGTGCTCAGCCATATTAAACCTTGCTATTTAAATGGTAGGTGCTCAGCCATATTAACCCTTACTATTTAAATGGTAGGTGCTCAGCCACATTAAACCTTACTATTTAAATGGTAGGTGCTCAGCCATATTAAACCTTACTATTTAAATGGTAGGTGCTCAGCCATATTAAACCTTACTATTTAAATGGTAGGTGCTCAGCCATATTAAACCTTACTATTTAAATGGTAGGTGCTCAGCCATATTAACCCTTACTATTTAAATGGTAGGTGCTCAGCCATATTAAACCTTACTATTTAAATGGTAGGTGCTCAGCCATATTAACCCTTACTATTTAAATGGTAGGTGCTCAGCCATATTAAACCTTACTATTTAAATGGTAGGTGCTCAGCCATATTAAACCTTACTATTTAAATGGTAGGTGCTCAGCCATATTAAACCTTACTATTTAAATGGTAGGTGCTCAGCCATATTAACCCTTACTATTTAAATGGTAGGTGCTCAGCCATATTAAACCTTACTATTTAAATGGTAGGTGCTCAGCCACATTAAACCTTACTATTTAAATGGTAGGTGCTCAGCCATATTAAACCTTACTATTTAAATGGTAGGTGCTCAGCCACATTAAACCTTACTATTTAAATGGTAGGTGCTCAGCCATATTAACCCTTACTATTTAAATGGTAGGTGCTCAGCCATATTAAACCTTACTATTTAAATGGTAGGTGCTCAGCCACATTAACCCTTACTATTTAAATGGTAGGTGCTCAGCCATATTAAACCTTACTATTTAAATGGTAGGTGCTCAGCCACATTAAACCTTACTATTTAAATGGTAGGTGCTCAGCCATATTAAACCTTACTATTTAAATGGTAGGTGCTCAGCCATATTAAACCTTACTATTTAAATGGTAGGTGCTCAGCCATATTAAACCTTACTATTTAAATGGTAGGTGCTCAGCCATATTAAACCTTACTATTTAAATGGTAGGTGCTCAGCCATATTAAACCTTACTATTTAAATGCATTAAGCAACCCAAAATGGTAGGTGCTCAGCCATATTATACCTTACTACTTAAATGCTTTAAGCAACCCAAAATGGTAGGTGCTCAGCCATATTATACCTTACTATTTAAATGCTTTAAGCAACCCAAAATGGTAGGTGCTCAGCCATATTATACCTTACTATTTAAATGCATTAAGTAACCCAAAATGGTAGGTGCTCAGCCATATTAAACCTTGCTATTTAAATGCATTAAGCAACCCAAAATGATAGGTGCTCAGCCATATTATACCTTACTATTTAAATGCATTAAGCAACCCAAAATGGTAGGTGTTCAGCCATATTATACCTTACCATTTAAATGCATTAAGCAACCCAAAATGGTAGGTGCTCAGCCATATTAAACCTTACTATTTAAATGCATTAAGTAACCCAAAATGGTAGGTGCTCAGCCATATTAAACCTTACTATTTAAATGCATTAAGCAACCCAAAATGGTAGGTGCTCAGCCATATTATACCTTACTATTTAAATGCTTTAAGCAACCCAAAATGGTAGGTGCTCAGCCATATTAAACCTTACTATTTAAATGCATTAAGCAACCCAAAATGGTAGGTGCTCAGCCATATTAAACCTTACTATTTAAATGCATTAAGCAACCCAAAATGGTAGGTGCTCAGCCATATTAAACCTTACTTTTTAAATGGTAGGTGCTCAGCCATATTATACCTTACTATTTAAATGCATTAAGCAACCCAAAATGTATGTATGTGTCAAGTTCAAATGTCATCAAGTGAGACAAGATAAGCAGAAAATAGGACTGCATGAATAATAATGAAAATCACAAAAGCAAAAGGAAGCATTAAAATGATTAATGATAATTTTATTAACATGATTCAGATGGTATACAAAGATTCCGTTCAAATAAGATAATATAATATTTTCATATGAGTAACATTTAATTCATTAATCACATGAACCACCAGACGTATAGTATAAAGTCGATTTGAATTTATCAACTGTGGGAAGCAGTATCTGAAGGGAAGGACCGTTTTACTATGAGTGTAACACACCTAAGGAAAGGTTACTGTACTTTCCTCAAATGAATCCAGAAAAAAAATCATCCAATTATAAGCAACAAATAAACTTCACTGAGACGGTAAGGGAAACTGATAACCATGGGAACATCTTAATGATCTGTTTACTGATACTGTGGAATTTCTAACTATTTCTAACATGTATTCAGAAGGTGTATGAAAGTTTATTTTATGCAAATAAGCCCCAAATTATTCATTTCTATGCAAAGAAGCTTTGGTTTTTCCACCAATGTTGTAATGTAGTGAATGATTTGCACTTAGAAGTTGTCATGTCTGTCTCTAGACTGATTATGTTCTAAGCAACAACCTAAGAATATATTACATATAAGAATATATACATGTATCAAATAAACTTTACTTTGTTTTTTCAGCTTGTTACACCAAATTTGTTTATTATTTGGCCTTACTGAATAATTTGTAAACTTATGATCTAAACAACAAATCAAAAAAAGCTTAGAAAGAACTCCCATGTGCTGACAGTATTGGAGACACATTAAATATAATTTGAAATTACTTAGCTGAAAACTAATTATGCAAATCAGAAAATTAACATGAACAGATTTGATTGTAAAACTAATGAGGTCTGCGCAATGTAACAAAAACTCTATGTACCAAGTTTAATTGAAATGTGATTAGAACCAAAAAATTATGAATTATTATGCTAATTAGGGAAATAATATGAACAGAGTTTTACCCCAAACTAATTAGTCCCCGTTCGAACGTTGTCCGAAAACGGGGACTTATGTTTTGCCCTGTGTGCGTCCGTGATCACCTGCATCTCGAACAGGCATGGACCGATTAAGTTCAAACTTCACTCATACATCACACATTATATGGGACATATGCACATGCATTTTTTTCATGATCCGATTAACGATAGCCGAATAGCGACCATTTTAAGGCCGAAAATGCATCAAAATCGCACATTTTCACCATTCCGGACCCGGATCTCAGTTATGCATGGACAGATTTTGTTCAAATTTGGTACATACATTAAACATAATAGGACCTTGATGCAAGTCATTTTTTTTTTGGATCGGGTTTGAAATGGCCGACTGGCGGCCATTTTGTTTTAAAGAATTCAGTTCTGGATTAGGTAATTATATGTACTGATATTACCATAAAAACTATCAGGTCTGTGCAGTGTCATATGACATCTATGTACCAAGTTTCATTGAAATGTGATGATTAGTACTTGAGATATCAGTGGAAAAACCGAAAATTGACATCATTATGCAAATTAGATAATTAGTATCCACGGATTATTACCAAAAACTAATCAAAACCTAGCATTAGTTCAGAGCATCTACATGTATGTACCAAGTTTCATCAAAATCCAATGAGCGGTTGTTTAGATATCAGTGGAACAGTCATAGAACAGCTAAAAAATAGCTAATTATCATGCAAATTAGGTAATTAACGAGCATGGATTTTTACCAAAACCTAATCAAATCTGTGTATTGGCCCAGAGCATCTATGCACCAAGTTTCATCAAAAACCGATGTATGGTTCTTGAGATAGCAGTGGAACAGTCGGACACACATACACACACACACACACACACACAGACAGACACACAAACTGCAAAGACTCCCCCATTTTGTGCTTCACACATGGGAGTCAAAAATTATAGATTCAGAAATTGGTATAGTGACCATGTGCAAAAGCAGAATGCATTTCTAACTTTACCCGCATAATCCCATAAAGTCCAGAATATACTTACATAACTGCAAACATTTGTTAATACAGTATGCACTTGTAATTACCCAAAACACAACCACATAACTTAACATTATGAGCTTCAAAGTTAACATTAACAAAACAGAAATCGAGTTAAAGCACAAATATGCATTCTGAATGCAATAATTATAATAAATAATCCAAGTATAATTTGATACTTCAAAAAAAAAAATGCTGTCAAACAAGCTGGTCACTGATTAGTCCGACTACTAGATGTCAGGTTTGGAGAGCCTAGTCTGCACAATATTGTAAACATTTGGATGCACTGGTGTTCGAACAGAATCACATGTTGCGTCAAATTAGACAAATATATGCAAGGAAGTTGACATGCATATGTCATTATTTCAAATTAGTAAACTTTCTAGTTTTACGATAAAGTTGTAACAAAGTGAGAGGTACTCTACAGCAAGCACCCTAGCTTTGCGTTTCAAAACAGACAAGGTGGCACTGGTAGATACAACACCCTATTTTTGTGTGACGTGTCTGGTGTAACAAAGTTTTATGTTCTGTCACAAATGTTACTAAGACCTGCAGTGCATGGGGAATTAATTATGCTCCCATTTGACCTGGATTTATGCAAGAAAATGCATAAAAATGTGCAAAATATCAGCTGAAAATATATTGGGTTCAAAAGGTTAATACAAGAATAGTTAGACCTGTCAATATGGTCATATCAGCTTAAGATAAGTAAGTATTAATCATTTTGAATGACAGGGTACCATTCAATTTTATCCAGATATTATCTACTGACAGATCACATGACTGTCTAAATAGAACCAACACAGCCAGCAAGGTTACACTGAACAAACTAATTCCTGAACTTTAATAAAAGACTGACACAATAAAATTTCAATTTTCAGGAATTTACTTAAGAAACTGCACAACCAATTAACAAATAGAGTAACTGTGTTAACCTGCCAGAGCCTTGATCATAATTTTCCCGGACAGATCGATTCCCTTAAAAGCCAGTGATTTATTTCATGAGAAAACAGATCTCCATGACTACCAACCAGAATAGAAAGAATGACGACAATTAGACATGTGTATAGTTTGTACAATATGTTTTTGAAATCTAACTGTATTCTGCAACGAACTGTTGCAACAATTTAATGCATGGCAACATAAAACAAGAGGCACTGATGACTATTATATATACCTCCAGTTAATTAGATCAAAGGGGAAACCCTGTCAATCACCGTTCCCAAAGAATGAGACCGTATTCATCACATACTAGTACTATATAATATAGACAGCGAAGCACCGTGATCCCTATGAACCGTCAGTCACGAATCATACAGCCGGTTGAATGCCTACTTTCAGCACATGTTGTAACATAGGACATTTATCCCTACAATAGGCTAAATTAAAATGTTTTTCCCATAACATTTACCATAACACATTTTTCCTGAAACATACATAGTTTCTTGGTATTAACAGTTTTATATTTTATTTTGCATATAAAAATATTTTTCAGATACAAGTGTCATAAATCATGTTTAAAGTTGTTTACTTTACCCAGTTTTGAATTTTTGTGAAATCTCATTCAAAGCCTGGCACAATATAACTGAAAAACAGGGTAGGATGGGTTATACAAACCCCAATTTTGTTTTTTCTTGGCCTAAGGCCAATAAAAACCTGCCTACTTAGCCTGTATTAATTTTTCATCTGCCTAACAATTTTACTAGTGTAATCTTTGCATATTACAGTCTCAGTCTGCTTTGATATCTTCTTTTAAAATTTGTATTACCACCAAGTCAACTTTTGTATTTAATAAACTGAAAAACTATGTCTAGTTGGTCTTAAAAAAAATTACACAGCCAAAGAAGTGTGAAGTGAATTCAATGTTTTGATATTTACTGAACAATTTACATATCTCATCTCATTTATCTATTTTATAGATAAATTCAAAATTAATGACATACTAATTCAATCTATTTAAATACCAACTAGAAATAGTTGATGTTCAGATAGTGCCAGATACTCCAATTACACACACAATATGCCACTGTCAAGTTTAAAACCATTTAAACTAACTATAATTATTATCATTCAGAATAACGAGGCTGAGAGTTCATTATATATAGCAAAAACTGATATTAGATATTCATCTATACAAGCAAGCACACTTTGTATTTGGACAAACTACTGCCGAGACACTCAAAGAACCTACTGAAAAGTACAATATCTTTTCCTTTGTGTGCTATTCAATGTAAACCCTGACCCCAAAACCTTGGGAGATGCGAGTACAAGACAAGCAGCCTATCGGCTGATAGCTCCGCTGTTTGCAATGCACATTTCAATTAAAGAACTGAAGACATCATTAGAAAATGAACAATATGTATAGTATCAAAGCAATCGGACTTGCAGTTTTTAACAAGAAGTCGAAAATATCACTTTTTACCAAAAATGACAAAAATATTCACCAAAATTAGAGAATTAAAGATATCATTACAAAATGAACAAATCTGAGAGAGGTCCACATGTAGTACCTATATATGTAATATCAAAGCAATCGGACTTGCAGTTTTCAACAAGAAGTCGAAAATATCACTTTTTACCAAAAATGACAAAAATATTCACCAAAATTAGAGAACTGAAGATATCATCAACAAAATGAACAAATCTGAGAAAGGTCTACATGTAGTATCTATATATGTAATATCAAAGCAATTGAACTTTTGGTTTTTAACAAGAAGTCGAAAATATCACTTTTTACCAAAAATGACAAAAATATTCACCAAAATTAGAGAATTGAAGATATCAACATGAAATGAACAAACCTAAGAGAGGTCTACCCAAGGTACATATACACCAAGTATCAAAGCATTCAGGCTTGTAGTTTTCAAGAAGAAGTCGAATCAAAGAAAGCTTAGAAAGAACTCCCATGTGCTGAGAGTATTGGAGACACATTAAATATAATTCGAAATTACTTAGCTGAAAACTAATTATGCAAATCAGAAAATTAATATGACCAGATTTGAGTGTAAAACTAATGAGGTCTGCGCAATGTAACAGAAAATCTATGTCTCCAAGTTTAATTGAAATGTGATTAGAACCAAAAAATTATGAATTATTATGCTTATTAGGGAATTAATATGAACAGATTTTTACCCCAAACTAATTAGGTTTGTACATTGTCCTAGAGCATCTTTGTACTAAGTTCCATTGAAATGGAATAATTAGTACCGTGAAAACTCCAAAATTTCGATCCCTCTAAAAATTCGATCGCCTGTTTATTTGCCGGGTTTCGGTGTTTTATTTACCTCCAAATTTTCGACTCCACTAAAAATTGCCGACTCATTCTTATTCGAAAATTGCGACCAGTTTTAGTTTTCCCCCAAACGAAAAAAAAACCGATGTGAGCGTTCAAACGGGACCTTCCTCAAAGGCATGAATCCGGGTTTCTGATTGACTGAGAGATTTTTATTTTATTGGTAACGAAAATATATTCTAAATAAACAAAGTTTCAAATAAAAACGAACACAAAAATCTCGGCATGCTGCGTTTCTGAATTGTTGATTATTACTGTACTCAGTAGTGATTATAATAATGTACACAAAATAAATTTGTTGAATGGTTATGAAATACAAATAAAAGTCAACTTAGTTTCATCGTAAGCGAATGATTCCGGTCTCGTATAAACGTTTGATGCTGTTGGATATCCGCCATGTTCTCTTAGGTCAAATAGGTCAAATCGCTAATTAACCAATCAAAAAGCTGGATGATGCCAACGTGTTCAAATTACCATAGCTTATTTAAATATGTTAATGTTATTGAACGCAATGCGGAAGAGATTGATGTTGTAGTACGATATTTTGGCTTGGATTTTGATGCGAAAACGGCATCATTTTTTTTAAATAAAAAAATTAGTTGTTTTTAAAAAATAAACTGGTCATCTGAAGAATAATTTAACATTGTTCACAGTGATAACAGCTCATTCTCGAAAGGAAGCTTACCCGCTCACGCTAGTCACGATAAAAATCATACACGTGTACTCTTGAATAGACAGACGTCAATGACTACGGTAAAACTTAGACTCTATTTTAGCCGGCAGGATTGATTGAAATGTCCGAAAAATGACGCCAAAATACACCTTAAAAGTCCCATTTTATTTTCTTAAATCCCATTTTATTTTTTAATCCAAGGGCGAATTTACGGCAGAATTTGGTCCCTCAAATAAGGGACACGTGAGCTTTGATTCTAACCGGATACATTGCACTGGGTCGGGGAGATCGTTTGCTAAACTTCCATGTATCTTTTGTCCAATGGGTACCTGTACTTCGAACATTCGCAAGTTTTCCTAGGTAGTGCGAGACAGCTTTGTCTTTTGACCTATTAGTTTTTTGCTGACCTCTTCTCCGCGTCTTGATGTTTTGTTTTGCTTGTCATAATACTCACTGATTGATGACTTTGTTTAGATTTTGAGTTACAACTCGGCCACGACCTTTGCTTTTACCGTGAAACATGAGGAAGTTTACGTCAATTGACGGACATTGCATTTTTTAAAAACTAATGAAGCACACTGTCTATCATCCCCATTTTTTCATTTGCTGATTTCTATTCTGAAAAATTCGACCGTCCGAAAATGCACCTTAATTTTGACTCTAAAAACACGTCACATTTCTAACACCAATTATTTAAAACCGGTCGAAATTTTGGAGTTTTTACAGTACTTTAGATATTAGTGTGAAAGCTTAAAATTGGTTAATTATGCAAATTAGGTAATTAATATGTACAGATTTTAACCCACAATTATTCAGGTCTGTCTATTGTCCTACAGCATCCATGTACATTCATTGATATGTGATGTATAGTACCTGAGATATCAGTGTGAAAGTTGGTTAATTATGCAAATTAGGTGATTAATATGCACAAATATTTACCGGAAACTAATTGGGTCTGCATAATTCTAGATTCATTGAAATGTGATGATTAGTACTTTAGATATCAGTAGAAAAGCTGAAAATTAATTATGCAAATTAGGTAATTAATATGCACAATTATTTACCCTAAAACTAATCAGGTCTCTGCATAGTCCTAAAGGATCTATGTACCAAGTTTCATTGAAATGCGATGATTAGTACTTGAGATACCCGTGGAAAAGCTGAAAATTAACTAATTATGCAAACTAGGTGATTAATATGCACAAATATTTATCGAAAACAATCAATCTCTGCATAGTCCTTGAGTATGTAAGTACCAAGTTTCATTGAAATGTAATGCTAACTACTTATATCAAATGCTGAAAATTAATTAATTATGCAAATTAGGTAATTAATATGTACTGATATTACCATAAAAACTATCAGATCTGTGCAGTGTCGTATGACATCTATGTGCCAAGTTTCATTGAAATGTGATGATTAGTACTTGAGATATCAGTGGAAAAACCGAAAATTGACTAATCATTATGCAAATTAGGTAATTAGTATCCACGGATTATTACCAAAAACTAATCAAAACCTAGCATTAGTTCAGAGCATCTATGTACCAAGTTTAATCAAAATCCAATGAGTGGTTGTTTAGATATCAGTGGAACAGTCATGGAACCACTAAAAAATAGCTAATTATCATGCAAATTAGGTAATTAATATGCACGGATTTTTACCAAAAATTAATCAAATCTGCGCATATGTTCAGAGCATCTATGTACCAAGTTTCATCAAAATCCAATGAGTGGTTCTTTAGATATCAGTGGAACAGTCATAGAACAGCTAAAAATTAGCTAATTATCATGCAAATTAGGTAATTAATATGCACGGATTTTTACCAAAAATTAATCAAATCTGCGCATATGTTCAGAGCATCTATGTACCAAGTTTCATCAAAATCCAATGAGTGGTTCTTTAGATATCAGTGGAACAGTCATAGAACAGCTAAAAATTTTAAAACTAGCGCCGAAGGCGCATATTAGTTTTTATGTTTATATAAGAGATTGCATACTTACCTTTGGTTAATGAAATTTTAATTTCATAAACAAATGGGATAATTGCCAATTATCATATAATACTGGTTAAATAAAATCGAAATAACAGTGGATAGCTCCCGTAGGGGGCGTCCTTCCCCTGTCATCTGATTTGCATACTTCCAGATCTTTTTGACCACGATATTGATTCGTAGCTATTTATCTGGGGTGGTTTTGGGTGGGAAGGTAAGTATGCAATCTCTTATATAAACATAAAAACTAATATGCGCCTTCGGCGCTAGTTTTAAAAGTTTATTACAGAGTATTGCATACTAACCCCTTTGGTTAATGAAATTTTAATTTCATAAACAAATGGGACAGATTACCAGAGAATATCTCTTGGCAGATAAATACTACCCCACCTGATTATGGAATTGAAAAAATTCCATCCCCCCAACTGTATAACTCCCGCTAACTGAATAATTCTTGCAGTTGCGGAAAGTTACATGCCCTATTGTTTCGTTACAACTTGGCCTGTCACTAGGTAGCCTAACGAGTGTAGGCCCTGTGACTCGGCCGCTAGGTCTTTCAGGTAATAAGAGAGAAAAGTGTTGCTAGTTTTCCAGGACCCGGCTGCTAGCACCTGGGCTAAAGAAGCTCCGCTAGCAAATGCCAGTGTATTACCTATGCCTCTTAAGTCATGCATCTTGGCAGTGACTTTGCCTGCCTCTGTGCTCAAATACTTATCACTATAAGCGTGGTAAACTGTCTCTTTTACCCATCTCGCTAACGTGAATTTCGACGCCGCTGAGCTTTGTTTACCTTTTTGGTAACAAACGAACATCGACCTTTGACCCCTTCTGACCCCGGAAGTACGTTTCTTATAATAAGCTAGCGCACGTACCGGACAAAGAATTCTGTCTTGTTTTTCATTGGAAATATTGCTCAGTGCCGGGATAACGATCGGAGTCGCCGTCTCGTGCAGTTTCTGATTTTTTCCTCTGAATTTTACTGATGTCATTAAAATCGCTTTATCGGGATAAAACACCGTAAAATTGTCTTCAAATGACAGAGCGTGTATTTCGCTAACTCGCCTCCCTGAAGCGAGTGCTAGTAGAAAAACAGTCTTTTTCGTCCAGTCCTGTAGTGACGCCAATTCCTTCGGTTCGTATGGGAATTGTCGTAGCGCTTCAAGGACTACTGACAAGCTCCATGCAGGTGCTTTGTACCTCTCAATGGGGCCCGCCTGTGTAATAAAGCCCTTGAACAGATCGGAGATTGTCGGGTCATCCGAAATGTTTTTGTCTAGGCTTAGTTTGAGTACAGAGTTGATCGCCGATTTATAGTTTTCTACTGTCCCCGGTTTCAACTTTTTTTCGTTGATCAAATAAGAAAAAAACTCCGCTACTTGGGGCAAAGAGGGATAGAGTGGATGTATATCCCCTGCAAGACACCAATTACGAAATTTTTCCCAGTGGTATTGATACAATCCATTTGAGGAATCCCTAAGCCCGGCCGTCGTTGTTTGCGACACTTGGCTTGAAAACCCTTGCGCAATTCTAAATTGCTGGATAGTTTCCACACGTGAAGTTGGTACAGCTCCGGGTTGGTTGGTGTATAACCGCCGGGTTGTGTCAACGTGATTTCTTGTGGCAGGCTTCTCGGATGGTCCGTTAGCAGAGACAGCAGTAACGGAAACCAAGTCTGAGACGGCCAGTTCGGTGCCACTAGAATCATGTGCGAGTTCTCCGATTGTTCCAGTTTTTGTAACGTTCGGTGGATCAATGGAAATGGTGGGAATGCGTAACTGAACATTCCGCCCCACTCCATCTGAAGTGCGTCCCACGTCAGTGACTGTTTGTCCGGATAACGCGTCACAAAAACGGGACGTTTTTTGTTTTCCGGTGTTGCAAACAGATCTACCTGGGGTTCCCCCAACATGTCGAACACTAGGTTTACTGCCGTCTGTGACAGCTCCCATTCTGTGTCGTCGTAGGGTTTCCCCCGGGATAGCGAGTCCGCTACACCGTTTTGGACTCCCGGTATATGTTTGCACATCAGCTCGACTTTGTTTTGTGCACACCACTTTAGCACTGCTACAGCATGGTCGTTTAACGACTGTGATTTCGTTCCCCCTTCCTTGTTGAGGTAAGCTACTACAGTCTGATTGTCGGATCTTATTAACACGGCCCGGTTTTTTACCGCTTTTTTGAAGGATTGCAGGGAGAACTGCTCCGCTAGCATTTCCAGTCGGTTTATGTGAAATTTCCTTTGTTTTTCGTTCCACTGACCGTGTGCAATCCCGTCCATGCAGTGCCCTCCCCAGCCCGTCATGGATGCGTCCGT
The DNA here is from genome assembly GCF_978046115.1 of Saccoglossus kowalevskii. Classification (NCBI taxonomy): domain Eukaryota; kingdom Metazoa; phylum Hemichordata; class Enteropneusta; family Harrimaniidae; genus Saccoglossus; species Saccoglossus kowalevskii. The sequence continues at coordinate 33,972,702 of NC_140657.1, forward strand.
CACCAACGTTACTGTCGGTTTCGCCTTGTCCATGGGAATCCCCGCCGTGAGGTTCTTGAGGTTGCCCCACCACGGAAGTGATTCCAGAAAGGCCGGTGTGAACAGTACCGGTTTTTCGTATTTTATCCCGTCCTTTGATAGTCGCATTTTTAACTGTGCGTCTAACACTAGGCGTTGGATCGGTCTGGACTGTAGCGCCGCTCTCGGTACTAAGCCCCTCATCGAAGTTAACATCCCCACTAGTCGCATTACCTGGCGTAGTGTGGCTTGTTTTTGTTTTAGAAATGATTGTATCATTTTTTGTACATTGTCGATTCTGTGCTGGGCTGGTCGGATCATGCCTTTCTCCGCATCCAGTTCCATGCCCAGAAAGACTATTTTCTGCGTCGGTATTAATTCTGATTTTTCCATATTTATCAGAAAACCTAGCTTTAACAGTAGACTGACAGTCCGCTCGGTTGATTGACAAATCAGGTTCCGATTTTGACTTTTTATCAGCCAGTCGTCTAAGTAGGGGTTGACGTCTGCTGCGTTCTTGTGCAGTAACGCCACCACTGTGCGTAGAACTTTTGTAAACAGAAGTGGGGCTGACGTCAGGCCGAAAGGTAGGACGGTGTACTGATACGTTACACCGTTCACCACGAATCGTAACAAGCGCCTGCTTTCTGTGTGTATTGGTATGTGCAGGTAAGCGTCGGTCAAGTCGAGGGACGTCATCCAGTCCCCTTTTTGAATTGACGCTCTCACTAGTGCCGGAGTTAACATTTTGAACGTTTCTTTCTTCACAAATTTGTTCAACTCCTTTAAATCCAGCACCAGCCTGTACCCACCGTTGGATTTCTTGACGGGAAATAACCTCGAGATGAAAGAATTTTTCGGGTTTTGTACCCGCTGAATTACCTTTTTTTCGAGTAGTATTTCCACGCTTTCTTTCAGTATTGTTGACTGAGTAGAGCCCGGTTTCCCCGAAATACATGTTCTTTTTTTGCATTTCGGTTCTTTTATCAACGGTATTCGATACCCGTGTGTTATTATCGATATCACATACGGATCGTTTATAGTTTCTTTCCACCGGGGAATACATTTCTGCAGACGCAGTGCCACCGGCGTCGAGGGACTCACCAACCCTCGGTCGCTTGTGGCGGTATACATTGACATCGCCGATTTCTCCATTTCCCCCTGGAGTGAATGCGGCGTTATATCCCCGTTTAACGTCCTTCCCCCCCTTTTTTTCCAACCTGGAGGGGAGTAGGGACTCTGCCTTACGGGTTTCTGTTTTTTCACCGGTCGATGCGTCATTCTCCCTAGGTCCACGCATTCGGCCGGTTGTTTGTTTATACGATCGCCCACCGACCTGAGGTGCGGCCGACCGTGTTTTTGTTGTGCACGATTGAGTTCCCGCCATCCTGGGCACTGAACAAAATCGCTTAATGCACGATGTTTTGCACGACTTGGTTCCCGCCGACCTGGGCACTGAACCGAATCGTTTAATGCAAGTGGTATATGTGTAAGGGGATCTGTGGTTTGATTTGTTTGACAAAAATACTCGGAGACTTGAGTAATATTTGACATGTTTAATCGCACCTTGTTTTGATACATTACCATTTTTGCTGAAGTATAGTCAGGAAGACTTTTTATTGTTACCAGTCTGTTTCGAGAATTGTTTATTCTGTCGCTGCTGGTTTTCACTTTTTCCTTTTGCCTGATACGGGTTTGCCTTTGCGTTTCCCTTGGGCTGACCCGTAGTAGCTTGGTTAACTGGCTTCGCCTTGGTCGCGATGCTCTGTTTGTTATTAGCGGCTTGCTTGGCTTTAAAGGCGCCTTCGATCATCACACGGTTAACTTTTGCCGCTGCTTTCTCATTCAACTTAGAATTCACAGCGCTGAGTTTTCCGTCGAATAATTTGGTCCCTCTGAAATCGATCGTCGCCAATTCGTTCTTGATTTCAGCGTTGGCGGCTGTCTTTAGCATAGCGGACCAAATTGCTGCACGGCGAGAGTGTTGAATAGTCGCTCGTAACTGGAGGTGACTCTGTATTATGTCAGCGTCGACGACGTTAGTCGCGACCAACAGCGGCTCTAATGTGCTAAACAGTTCATCCTTGGTGATGTTGCCTGTTTTGAATTTCGCTAACTGAATTTGTGTAGTAGTAGTGAAAAATTCTCTATGGCTTAATGCAAGAGAAGTGTCCCAAACGTTGTTTTCCAATCTACATAGCGTTGACTGGGACAGGCAATACGGGATGTAAACTTGTGGTTTGCCGAGTGGATGTTTCGTTATACTTCCTTCGGCGACCATTTCCCGGACGCATGGCTCCAGTTCTGGTGGTTGTACGCCGAGAGGTCGTTCGTGCAGGCTGGCGTCGGTACCGACCGGTGTTTTCCACTCATCAGCGGGCGGTATGACTTTTTGGTAGCGTCTGCTCCAATCGTCCCGGTTAGTCCCCAAGAAGTCGTCCTTGGTGGCTGTAGCGGTTTTCTCGGTAACTTCACGATCCCATTTGCCTCCTCCGATCACGCGTTGTTATAGCAGCGCCCTGTGTCAGTCGGGGAGACCATGGTAGCATTGCTGAAGTCGTAAAAGTGTCCTTTTTCGGCAGTGTAGACAAACCGATCGAGAAACGTGGGGCGTCCGCCATCGGTGGAATCGGTAGAGGTAAGATTTTCTTGACCATAACCGCACCTTTCGTGATAGCATCGGAGCGGATTTTGAATTCGGGGTCCTCCTTGTCGGTACCACTCGCTGTTGTGGTTTTCGACGAGTCGGCCTCCCCCGCGTTGCTTGTAGCATCTTCAGTAGAAAAAATCACGCCTGCCTCAGCCAGTGCGTCTTCAACATTTTCTCGCACCACTGTTGTGTAGGATTTTTTCTTTTCCGCCTGGAGAGCGCTGACACTCCATGCTTTTGGTGGTACCTCTTCGTCTACTGGGTTTTCCAAAACTTTAATTTTTCTGGTCAGTAGATCCACCTTGTTCTGTAAATGAGCTATAACACTTTGCTCATTGTCAGTCTCCTTTGGACGTTTTTGGCTGGGTTCGTCTGCCAATAGTTCGTCCTCAGCGTTGGTAGGTACCGATGAAACCGAAGACTCCTCCAAATGACGTTTTTTTTTTTTTTGGATTTCTTCTTTCCTGATTTTCCCGTTGACTTGCGTAGGCGGGAATCCCAGTTCCAAGTTTCTATCGGCCAGGCGAGGCAAACACCGCAGTTGATGTGCCCATTACATTTTCTGCCACATGGAATGCAAATACGGTGATCATCGTAAGTGAGCATCGATATATGGCACTCTTCACACTTTCGTCCGAAAGTGTTTGAATCCGAAGTGCTGGGGGATGAACGGTGTTCAACTCTCCGGTATCCATATTTTCCGCCATCTTGAAACTGAAGGCGGGCTTTTGAGTTTCGTTACTAAAACTACAATTTTTTACTCAAGGTGACTAAGTACGAAGTTCTTGATGTCCACAAGAGCTTCCTGACACACTAATAGTTCGGTGGCTGTGTTGATGGGTGGTAACAATGTATTTCCACCGCAAAAACAATGATATTTTGGCAAGCCCAAATTTCAACCGTGAATCAATCTCGTGGTTAAAAATGGAAGTATGCAAATCAGATGACAGGGGAAGGACGCCCCCTACGGGAGCTATCCACTGTTATTTCGATTTTATTTAACCAGTATTATATGATAATTGGCAATTATCCCATTTGTTTATGAAATTAAAATTTCATTAACCAAAGGGGTTAGTATGCAATACTCTGTAATAAACTTAGCTAATTATCATGCAAATTAGGTAATTAACGAGCATGGATTTTTACCAAAACCTAATCAAATCTGCGCATTGGCCCAGAGCATCTATGCACCAAGTTTCATCAAAAACCGATGTATGGTTCTTGAGATAGCAGTGGAACAGTCGGACACACATACACACATACAGACACACTAACTGCAAAGACTCCCATTTTGTGCTTCGCACATGGGAGTCAAAAAGTAAAACATTGACACGGACGACGACGACGGACAATCACTCATATGATAAGCTCCGCTCGACAAAGTCGACAGCGGAGCTAAAAACCACTGATGTTGCCGATTGTTTTTTATTCAATAAAACACTCGCACATCCTGCTGAAAATAGTGCCCTATATACAACATGGGATATAATAATAAACAGAACATATTTGTAAGCGTTGAAAAAAAAAAAGAAAGAGGATAATTGGATATCATAACAAAACAAGCAGCATCCCAGTGGTGGCTCTGCTGTTAGCTATGCACATCTCAATTAACGAATTTAAGATAGCATCCAAATGAAGAAATCTGAGAGAGATCCACCTGTATAATATCAAATCATGGGTGTAATTTGTAATGACTACAATTATGGAATAAACAATTAAGTTTTTGCCATTATTATTAATTTTCCTCCACAAATGCTTTTCTGAGTTGTAAGCAACAGACAATTCAATTAAGACTAGGTCATTAACATGCATTCCTGATTTCAGTAACCTTCATCAGGCCTTTATAAAAAAATTTAAAAACCAAAATCATCAATAATTCTGAGATTTTTTTAATTGACAATTTTCATTGGTTGCATTGTTGAATCCTGTTGAATGGGATTCATGTGAGACTGCTAAAACAAAACTTCAAAACAATACGCTGCTCTAAAAAAACAATATTTTGAGTACCATCCAAGCTTTTTTGAGATTGAAAGATTCATTAGCATTCACAATGTATGCAAGTATTGATTTGAGTTGTGTTATTATCACTCAATAAATATGCACAAAGTCAGACAAACAAATCAGTAATCAGAAAGTAGCCACAGACATATTTATAACTGTTGTGGCGTTTTTCAGCTAGTAAACCTTGGTGAGATTCATGACAGTCCACTCAGTTACCGTCTGCTCCTGCTGTCCACATTTAATCCGTTTCCCTAGTTGAACAACCTTCAATAGTTAAATCAGTTCTATTTTTAGTAACTGTGACCAACGTAGTAATATGTACGATACAAACTGATCCTGTTACCATGGCAATCATATTCAGATGCAAATTTTGAGCCAACTGAGGAGTTTTGATTCTCTGTCCTCCAAGTATCAATCTAGACTGTTTTTGAATGCCTTCGTTTTTGCAACAAAGATGATCGTATCAAATACTTTTCAATTAAAAAGAAAGCAATTTTTAATTCATAATTCAACATTGCTTAGAAAATATGATCCCAAGTGGAATTTCAGTAATCAATTTCTTTGCTAACTGTATCCGAACACAAATACTAAACTGAGTTTATTATAAACTCACATGGGAGAACAAGGACATCAGCAGTAATCAGAAAACAAGAACAATAGATATTGAATACTGACTTCATTTCATACAACATGATATTCCATGTGAACGGGAAATAGATTTAGAAAATATTTTGCTACAATTTGGAAATCTTAGTACAAGAACTTGTTTAAGTTCATAATAAATTTAAAGAAAATATTCAACTTTCATCAAAATTTACCCCTGCAGAACCAAGGTTATGAAAGGTGGAGATTGGATTTTGAGTGACAGGTAACCAACTCAATGAAAGGTCATTCACCCTCTGTAGTAGTAGTTGGATAAACACTTTCAGTCTTCTTGCATTTTTCTGTCAAAATACTAGCTGTGTTAGTATTGGTCACACAAATGACAGACGACATTGAATTGCTAAATAAAGTCTGGCACCACCAGACTTTCTCTTTCAAAAAGCCTTCAATATTTTTGAAGCCAAGAAACACAATTTTTAGTTTTTACCCCAAAAAATTGTCTATTTTTGTTCCAATCTTCTGAAGGAAAGTGCAGACTAAAAACTGGACTATTTTGTGAATTTTTTATTTGTATGGTTAGGAAAAGTTGACAATGAAACATTATACATGTAATGTACATCTCAAAATACAAATCATATTCAAGTTATGTAGCTATTTACATATTAAAAAGTGCAAGTAAATACTTTATAAAATAGAACCAATTTCCCTCACTCCCCCAGGCAGTAATTTATGTAGATTCACCCAATGGCAAAATGTGTTTTTGAAAATAATCTCTAGTTTAGGGACCAGAAGAGTCATTAAATAAACCTAACCCCACATAAAACCAACAGCAACATTTTCACAAGTCTATTTAAAATCGGTCGATTCATTGTGAAATATAATGAACTGATTCATCATTATAAGAACTAATGAAGTACATAAAATAGACAGTAATTTTTGTCAATTTAAAAATGTGTTCCAAAACACAAAGTAACATTTCAGTGAGCATACATGTGTTGTATTCACTTTACTATGAGTTCATTTACAATATAGCATACATGTAGATGTACTGTGGTGCTGATGGAAAGGTAAAGGTCATGCAGTGAGAAGTCTAACAGCTGTATCATATTCACTCTAAAGGAAACATAGCACAGATCATAGGACAATATGTAAACTGAGTTGTTACAGTTTTGGTTCCATACAAGTACGCAACAACATTCAAACAATGTATTTATGTATGAATCATTTACATCCATCAATTTTGATCACAAAAAATTCTTGTTGTATGTAAATGTCATAGATATTAACAAAAGACATCGATAGAAGTATCCCAATAAAGTAAATAGTCAGGCTGACATATGTCCAACACAATTTCAAGAAATGAAAAAAATCATTCAAATTCATTTTATTTTTTTTCTGCAGCAATTTTAACTACTTGTATATTACATATACATGTTCTAAAATAAACAAACCTTTCAGAAATTTCAGATAAAGGGTATGGTATTCCAAATCGACAGTTTTAGCTAAGGTTTCAATTCAAGCTGTTTGTAACAGATTTGTACATGTTTTTAGTATATATAGCACAGAGGTAGATTCTGTTCAGGGAGGGAGGGAGGGATCTAAAGGGTAGATTCCGTTCAGGGAGGGAGGGGGTGATCTAAAGGGTAGATTCTGGGAGGGAGGGAGGGGGTGATCTAAAGGGTAAATTCTGTTCAGGGAGGGAGGGGGTGATCTAAAGGGTAGATTCTGTTCAGGGAGGGAGGGGGTGATCTAAAGGGTAGATTTTGTTCAGGGAGGGAGGGGGTGATCTAAAGGGTAGATTCTGTTCAGGGAGGGAGGGGGTGATCTAAAGGGTAGATTCTGTTCAGGGAGGGAGGGGGTGATCTAAAGGGTAGATTCTGGGAGGGAGGAAGGTGTTATCTGATAAACACTGTGGGCTATACTTGTACCAGCAGAAACCATGCAAATTGGCCGCAAGCCGACAGTTCCAGATATTGTATGACTACGCAGTTTTACTAAATGCATTGTACTACTACCGGCCAGCTAACATGACGTCATTGCATTGTAACAGATTTGTATACAATAGTATTGTTAACAATTGGTTCATGAAAAGATCCCAATAGAACTCCTAGTAACAAAGAACACACCACAAACCAAAGCAACAAATAAAACCAAAGATTGGATCAAAAGAACTAAAACCATTATTTGCTTTAAATTAAGGAATAAATACAGGTCAGAAGGTGTAGGAACGTGGTAGCAGATAAATAAGACAGCGACGTGCATATCAAGGTGTCAACTCCCATCTATTACAAGTACTGGTATTGTCACAATACTATGGAAACCAAAACGCATGCAAGCTGAATTTAGTTACCCCCCCCCCCCCTCTGAAAATTTCATAAAAGTTACAACCAGAGGAAAAACTAAATTTCACATATATCAAACAATACTTGTAAACAAGCAGCTTCTCGGCTGAGATAGCTCCGCTCTTAGCAATGCACATTCGAGAAGGTTTTGTGACGTTTTTAAATAAAACATTCTCTGCCTGTTGTCTCGTTCAGAACTGTAATTTAGGTTATATATATCAAAAGACTAAGTATAGAGGTGCAAGTTCGCACAAACTGGACAGACATTGTTTACATAATTATCACGTGACATCAATAATGGCGAACCTTGTAAGAATGACTAAGTACGCGATTGCGAGAGCACACTGCGGAATTTCCTGGTGAAATTTAAGTTATGCATTGTCCGTAATCAAGTCCATTGAAATGCGTCTCCGATAATCAAAAGACCTATTATTCCGATTTCTATGCAGGTTTGTTTTTTTGTCCCCAAATTATTTCATACTTGGCACCTTTAACAGACTATTATTCTGTGACAAAGCATTTTCTTTAAAAACCCAGACATATTTCGCACCATAATTATCTTTTGAACGATAACTGCGAGTTTGAATGTCCTAGTCCGAACGCACTTGATTTGGCGGCGGTCCCAATGAGTCGTTCTCGAACAAAACTTCAACTCGAGAAAAACGCGAAAAACAGTTTTGGTTAATAAAACACTGTAGATTTGCTGCATTATTATAAATATACACTAAAAATGGCCAAACATATTAACCACTGATATCATAGAACTCATAAAGAGTGTCAGATAATGAATAATTTCAAGCTCGAGCGCGAAAAATGAAGAAAACTGCTGGCATTTGAGTCCGTACTCCAGGAACGCTCGGGTTTTCCATTGTTATGCAAACGAACGAGGGATAATCCTCTGACAAACATTACTGTCCCACTGTACACGCTGACAGTTTACAAACAAGCTAATCCTTCAAGTGTCTCAGATAAGAATCTAATAAAACGGTTTTCATGGTGAAACAAAATGGCCGATGTTTGAAAAAAAATTGCTGTGTCAGAGTGCGACACTAAGTGGCAGATTTGTCTTTGCCTCGTCTGTCAACGCTTTCTTTTCTTCGCCATTGCGTTAGAAAAAAAAATGTATTAGTAAAATAGAATATTGACTTGGAAAATAAAACGATTTAAAAGAAAGTTGTGCAAAGTTACAGTACTCCTTTCGCACAACCTCCCGCCCGCTTCCGCTTTCCAATCATCTTTTTCTCTCGCTTTTGCGACCGCTTGTTGAATTCGACCGGACAATTTCTGCTTTATTTTCGACCGCGCAAACCCCGAAATATCACCGCCCACCTGCTCGCTCGCGCGCGCGCATTTAAAATTCGGACTAACAGAATAATTTCCGAGGTTCACATTGTCTTATAATTGTCTTTCTGGTTTTTATAGATGTTGAACAGCTGACAAAAGTTCAAATACTTTTTGTTTTAACTATATATAATTATATGCACGCAACCTGACCCTTTGACCTCGACTTGGCTTGGACTGAATGTTTTATTTTAAACAATATTCTGACGTGAAATACAAAATGTATTTCAACACAAGTATGACAGGGTTGTCTGGGGTTTCTTTCCTGATTGTTGAGTCTTCGCAATGTGTTTTGTATAATTATTGTTGTTTTCCCCCGATGCTGAAGGACCGTAAAGCTAAATGGCAGTTACATGCATGGGCTGAGTGAAAGAAAATATTTCTAAGCCTAAAATAAAACCTAATATTACACCTCTTTGTGTATTTGTTAATTTTACATATGTTTGTCATGACAGTATGTTTGTAAATATCTAGAAAAATCTCGTCTTTCGTTGATAATTTTGATTGTTTGTTTGGAATGTCGATCCCCGTTGGTTTCTCCATACTGAGTTTAGGAAGGGCGTCGATCAACAGCGTGACAATCAGCCGAGAGAAGACAAACTATGACCGTAATTCATGGAGATCATGTCCGTAATTTGTGGGCTGAAACCCCAAATAATTAATCAAGTATTATTATTTTAATATATATTTTATTTTACATCGCAAAACTAAACCATGCCCAAAACAGAGCTAGAGTTGTTCGCGGTGAAACAACCGCATTGAAGACGATGCAACTTCAGCTAGCCATTTCTTACCTTGAAATAAAAAAAATAAAAATTCGAAGAGCATCGGGGAAAATATTAATAATCATCCTTATCAATCGCTTGCTTTATTTTATTCGAATCCATGAAATTCACGATTTTTTTTTACATTTGTTGGCAACTTCCGCGCTAAAAAAGATTGAAAATGTGGGTGTGGTTATTTTGCAAAGTCCTGTTGATAATACGGACAAATATGGTTCTGTGACCTAGTTCTTGCTCCGATCAGGTGACTCTCAGCCAATCAATGATGTTGTAACAAAGCATATTTGACGCTAATTGAAGGGTCGTCGTACAATCCAATCACCGGCGTCGATTCACATAGTTGTTTGTGCTGTGACAGGCTTCAAAATTATTCGCTGAAAAACATATTTTGACAAACTGATGGAATTTGACCTTAGTTCAAAAAGAAAATACTAGGCTAAGATACATTAGAGCTCACGCGAATCAGTTTTGTCTGCAAGTTGTGAAATAAAGTAAACCAGAGTAGCGTCAATGATTTTCAGCCCTGAAGGACTTTGAATTGTTCGACTGGCCACCAAATAGTTATGGCTATAACTAAATTTGACACGTTTTTCTTTTAAGCCCAATAAATTATTTATACATGTCAAGCTCTGTTTTTAGTTTTTAGTCGAAAATATTTTTTGTGGGAACACTTTTGCGGTACGTATACGGTATAGACCGAGCTCATTCAATGATCGTGACTTAATTTTAAAAATTGAATGTCAAATTTTACCAGACGTGGACCGATGTGGATTCAATATCGTTATTTTTGGAATTAATCACTAACATTTCCTCGTTTCTTTGCGCTGTCAAAAGGATTTACCTAGGCTTTTTTCACGTAACTGTCTCATTAAAATAAAAATAAAAATATTACATCTAGAACAAGCACCCAAAACACGTAACAAGAGGTCCCAGTTCAGTTGCTTTCACGATACAAGTGTAATACAGCTATTAGATTTGAAGTGTCGTTCAGAATGTAATAATAGTTAATACTAGTTGTATGTTCACACTTTACTATCAAAACCACCATTTCGACCACCCATGTGCCAGTTTTCAGTGTTTGGGCGAGCGGTCAATGTTTCCAATGAGCGAGCGAGCGAAAAAAAAACGCGATTAAAATACGGTTTCCGGTTGGACAAGACTGCGTGGTCGGAAATTAAACGATAAGCGGTCGATGTAAAAGCGGAAGGTTGGGCGAAATGAGTACTGTATGACCATGTTTCTCCGACGAAGTCTCGACTGACAATAATGCTGACAATGGACGTTAGATAAACACGCATTGTTTGCAACTGGAAGCTTATCACCCGTTATATCAGAATCGTCAACAACAGAGTATACAGATAAGATGTTATCATTTAATTCCTTCCAAAGATAAACACTATGCAAATATCCACGAAACGGCAGTTATAGTCTTTTCTGCTAGTGTTTTAAAACACTAATTTGAGCAACGTTATTTCGCAATTTCGATCTTTTGTAAACCTGGGGTGATGTATCAAGGTCTAAAGTAACAGTTTTATCAATTTTTGAAAAATCAAGAAAAAAGTGAAAATTTCCCTTCTTGCTACCTTAAAGAACAGAAGATATCATTAGAAAATGAACAATATGCATAGTATTAATGCAATGGGATTTGCTATTTCCAACAAAAATTCAAAAATATCATTTTTCACCATAAATGATTGGTTTTTAACAAGAAGTCGAAAATATCACTTTTTACCAAAAGTGACAAAAATATTCACCAAAATTAGAGAATTGAAGATATCATTACAAAATGAACAAATCTGAGAGAGGACCACATGTAGTACCTAGATATGTAGTATCAAAGCAATAGGACATGCGGTTTTTAACAAGAAGTCGAAAATATCAGTTTGTACCAAAAATGACAAAAATATTCACCAAAATTAGAGAATTAAAGATATCATCACGAAATGAACAAATCTGAGAGAGGTCCACATGTAGTACCTATATATCTATATATCAAAGCAATCAGACTTGCGGTTTTTAACAAGAAGTAAAAAATACCACCCAAGGTACCGACATACCAAGTATCAAAGCAACCGGGCAAGCAGTTTTCAAAAAGTCGAAAATAGCATTTTTGACCAAAAATGACAAAAATATTCGCTATAAATAAGACAATTGAACATATTCACACGAAATGAACAAATCTGAGAGAGAACCACCCAAGGTACCTTCCTAGAAAGTTTCACAGCTATACTGTTTGTGGTTTTTAAGAAGAAGTCGAAAATTTAATGTTGACGACAGTCACGGTACAATGGTAACCGTAATTGTTGCAAGGACAATACACTTTTCTCGATTTGCGTGCCGCAGTGCATCGATAAAAATGCACGTAATGGTCAGCAGTATTAATCAAGTTCGTCTAGTGTGACCTTCGTGGCTGGCGAAAAGCAAGATTCCATATAATCTTAAATAGGCCTCAAGGAGGAGTGAAAGGCCTTAATTTGATTCTACAATGGGCGTCATGAAATGTTGGAAAATTCAAGTCAATCAAAATCAAAGAAAGCTTAGAAAGAACTCCCATGTGCTGAGAGTATTGGAGACACATTAAATATAATTCGAAATTACTTAGCTGAAAACTAATTATGCAAATCAGAAAATTAATATGACCAGATTTGAGTGTAAAACTAATGAGGTCTGCGCAATGTAACAGAAAATCTATGTCTCCAAGTTTAATTGAAATGTGATTAGAACCAAAAAATTATGAATTATTATGCTTATTAGGGAATTAATATGAACAGATTTTTACCCCAAACTAATTAGGTTTGTACATTGTCCTAGAGCATCTTTGTACTAAGTTTCATTGAAATGGAATAATTAGTACCGTGAAAACTCCAAAATTTCGACCCCTCTAAAAATTCGACCGCCTGTTTATTTGCCGGGTTTCGGTGTTTTATTTACCTCCAAATTTTCGACTCCACTAAAAATTGCCGACTCATTCTTATTCGAAAATTGCGACCAGTTTTAGTTTTCCCCCAAACGAAAAAAACACCGATGTGAGCGTTCAAACGGGACCTTCCTCAAAGGCATGAATCCGGGTTTCTGATTGACTGAGAGATTTTTATTTTATTGGTAACGAAAATATATTCTAAATAAACAAAGTTTCAATCTCGGCATGCTGCGTTTCTGAATTGTTGATTATTACTGTACTCAGTAGTGATTATAATAATGTACACAAAATAAATTTGTTGAATGGTTATGAAATACAAATAAAAGTCAACTTAGTTTCATCGTAAGCGAATGATTCCGGTCTCGTATAAACGTTTGATGCTGTTGGATATCCGCCATGTTCTCTTAGGTCAAATAGGTCAAATCGCTAATTAACCAATCAAAAAGCTGGATGATGCCAACGTGTTCAAATTACCATAGCTTATTTAAATATGTTAATGTTATTGAACGCAATGCGGAAGAGATTGATGTTGTAGTACGATATTTTGGCTTGGATTTTGATGCGAAAACGGCATCATTTTTTTTAAATAAAAAAATTAGTTGTTTTTAAAAAATAAACTGGTCATCTGAAGAATAATTTAACATTGTTCACAGTGATAACAGCTCATTCTCGAAAGGAAGCTTACCCGCTCACGCTAGTCACGATAAAAATCATACACGTGTACTCTTGAATAGACAGACGTCAATGACTACGGTAAAACTTAGACTATTTTAGCCGGCAGGATTGATTGAAATGTCCGAAAAATGACGCCAAAATACACCTTAAAAGTCCCATTTTATTTTCTTAAATCCCATTTTATTTTTTAATCCAAGGGCGAATTTACGGCAGAATTTGGTCCCTCAAATAAGGGACACGTGAGCTTTGATTCTAACCGGATACATTGCACTGGGTCGGGGAGATCGTTTGCTAAACTTCCATGTATCTTTTGTCCAATGGGTACCTGTACTTCGAACATTCGCAAGTTTTCCTAGGTAGTGCGAGACAGCTTTGTCTTTTGACCTATTAGTTTTGTGCTGACCTCTTCTCCGCGTCTTGATGTTTTGTTTTGCTTGTCATAATACTCACTGATTGATGACTTTGTTTAGATTTTGAGTTACAACTCGGCCACGACCTTTGCTTTTACCGTGAAACATGAGGAAGTTTACGTCAATTGACGGACATTGCATTTTTTAAAAACTAATGAAGCACACTGTCTATCATCCCCATTTTTTTTGCTGATTTCTATTCTGAAAAATTCGACCGTCCGAAAATGCACCTTAATTTTGACTCTAAAAACACGTCACATTTCTAACACCAATTATTTAAAACCGGCCGAAATTTTGGAGTTTTTACGGTACTTTAGATATCAGTGTGAAAGCTTAAAATTGGTTAATTATGCAAATTAGGTAATTAATATGTACAGATTTTAACCCACAATTATTCAGGTCTGTCTATTGTCCTACAGCATCCATGTACATTCATTGATATGTGATGTATAGTACCTGAGATATCAGTGTGAAAGTTGGTTAATTATGCAAATTAGGTGATTAATATGCACAAATATTTACCGGAAACTAATTGGGTCTGCATAATTCTAGATTCATTGAAATGTGATGATTAGTACTTTAGATATCAGTAGAAAAGCCGAAAATTAATTATGCAAATTAGGTAATTAATATGCACAATTATTTACCCTAAAACTAATCAGGTCTCTGCATAGTCCTAAAGGATCTATGTACCAAGTTTCATTGAAATGCAATGATTAGTACTTGAGATACCCGTGGAAAAGCTGAAAATTAACTAATTATGCAAATTAGGTGATTAATATGCACAAGTATTTATCGAAAACAATCTCTGCATAGTCCTTGAGTATGTAAGTACCAAGTTTCATTGAAATGTAATGCTAACTACTTATATCAAATGCTGAAAATTAATTAATTATGCAAATTAGGTAATTAATATGTACTGATATTACCATAAAAACTATCAGGTCTGTGCAGTGTCGTATGACATCTATGTACCAAGTTTCATTGAAATGTGATGATTAGTACTTGAGATATCAGTGGAAAAACCGAAAATTGACTAATCATTATGCAAATTAGGTAATTAGTATCCACGGATTATTACCAAAAACTAATCAAAACCTAGCATTAGTTCAGAGCATCTATGTACCAAGTTTAATCAAAATCCAATGAGTGGTTGTTTAGATATCAGTGGAACAGTCATGGAACCACTAAAAAAATAGCTAATTATCATGCAAATTAGGTAATTAATATGCACGGATTTTTACCAAAAATTAATCAAATCTGCGCATATGTTCAGAGCATCTATGTACCAAGTTTCATCAAAATCCAATGAGTGGTTCTTTAGATATCAGTGGAACAGTCATAGAACAGCTAAAAATTAGCTAATTATCATGCAAATTAGGTAATTAACGAGCATGGATTTTTACCAAAACCTAATCAAATCTGCGCATTGGCCCAGAGCATCTATGCACCAAGTTTCATCAAAAACCGATGTATGGTTCTTGAGATAGCAGTGGAACAGTCGGACACACATACACACACATACACACATACACACACACATACACACATACATACAGACACACTAACTGCAAAGACTCCCATTTTGTGCTTCGCACATGGGAGTCAAAAACTGTTCACATGACAACAAAAATACTATATTTAATATGCATTATTTTTTTTAATTTTGTTGGTAACGAAAAGTATATTCTAAAATAAGTTTAAAATAAAAACAAACACATTGCTTATTAGCAAATGATCACAGTACGGTAGCGCTGCATTCCACAAGTGATTAACCAACTTATTTTCCAAGTGTTGCAATTGTTGATTAATATGCACTGATTTTTACTTAAAATTAATCAGGTCTTTGGATTGTTCTAGAGCATCTATGTACTAAGTTTCATAGAAAAGTAATGAAGTAATAGTACTTCAAATATCAAAAGCTGAAAATGTATTACTTATGCAAATTGGGTAATTAATATTTCACATATCTCTGTGCATCGTTCTATGTATCTATGTAACTTTCATTGAAATGTGATGATTAGTACCTAAGATATCGGTGGAAAAGCCGAAAATTGATTAATCATTATGCAAATTAGGTTAATTACAGTATATGCATGAATTTTTATCCAAAACTAAGCACATCTGTACATTAGTCCAGAGCATCTATACACCAAGTTTCATTAAAAACCAACATTCGGTTCTTGAGATATCAGTGGAACATGCACGCACGCACACACACACACACACCCCCCCCCCCCATCCCCACCCACCCAGTTATATTTGAATAGCTTCATTTGTACGGTTTCAATCAAATCTGTCATTTACATGTCTGGAACTTAAAGTAATCTTTGCTTTGATCACACAACTTTACATTTAACAGGAATGTCAATATGATCTATCCTGATTCAGCAAAATCAAACAAGCAGACTAGAAACAAGTAAAACATGCTTATAAAGTATGCACACAAATAACACTAAAAGTCTTACCAAGAATAAATCAACCAATGTATAGCGGGCACACAATACTGTAACGACAGGTCCGGGATTTAAACTTGCAGAGTATCCAGAGTCTTTGCTTTACGTTGTCCAGATAGCCAGTTTTACAGCAGTCCAGTGTCTATGCAGACATAGTTCAATAGCCAGTTTAAGGGTCATAGATAGGTCATCAGCCAGTTCAATGGAATCCAGCAGTCCTATTAGAATTGATGATGAAGGGATTAGATGAGATGGCTGCAGCCTAAACTAAAGATGTTCAGATTCTTTCAAACGACTTGGTTTATGACAACCAGTGGTCTGCAGAAAAAAACAAGAAAAACAATCAAGAAATGTACATAATATACATGAATATCAGAAGCTGAAAAATTCTTGAAATTTAGTAGCAGTAAAGATTGCACTGGGAAGAAGAGAGGAGACCTGCGTGAAAATTATTTGTTACAAACACTCATTATGTAAGATGATTAAATATTCAAATGAGTAAACAACAAACAGCCTGTCAGCTGAGATAGCTCTGCTGTTAGCAATGCATATTTACAACAGTTGTAGTATTAAAATAATTTCCCTATGTTTTTTTTTTTCCACTCAAAACCTTCATTTTGCAAAAAATCATGGTAAAATCATGGTAAAGCCACGGCAAAGCAACATGCTTAACGTTGAAATTGACATCGTGCACGTTGTCAACATTGGATTTGCTTGACAAGCTGAATGGCCTTTTTTCGGTTAGGGTTTGTAATCGTCACAAACATTTTTCAGTTTCAACAATTTCAGTTCCCCTTTTCGAAAATGCTTGTTTGCAAATGCAAATGTTTTTTTTCGTCAAAATTGGTGATTACACATCGTATTCATATAGCAGTAATTCACTTCTGCATTGCTGTCAAAAATTTACATTGTCAAACGGAAAATTCTGTTGGTATGAGGACATGACCAGTTTGGTCAGAGGGCATTGTTTCAGGTCAAATTGTACTGAAAAACAATGGTGGAAATGGCTTTGCATCGAAAGTTTGCGTACAATCAAAATCATCCCACAATAAAGATAATGCTAAAGATCTTGCGTTAAACTGTTTTCACACAGACCCTAATCGTTTTTACACCATAAATTCATATGGTACATATATGTACCGTATTTGTCTTCAGTTAAGCGCCACCTTCAATTTACACCCCAATTAGGCGCCAGACAGAATTGAAATTTTGGCACGCAATGATCATGATCGTGAGAATTAGGCGCCGGCGGATCAACTAGGGAACTTCCTGAAGTTGAACATCCTGTTGACTTCCCGTCCCTTCTTATCAATGTTTATTTCAAAATAAAGGGCCCATATGAAGGTGTTTTGTTTTGCTGGCGAAGTGTGAATTATTGAATGACAGACGACTGTCAATCATGACTCAGATTACGTCACGTAAGTATCATTCTGTGAACAACGCAATAATACAAGTAAATAGAAAACAGTATTGTATATTTCTTCCCTAGCACATTGATACATAAAAAAACAAGCAGCCTATCGGCTGAGATAGCTCCGCTGTTAGCAATGCACATTTCAATTAAAGAACTGAAGACATCATTAGAAAATGAACAATATGAATAGTATCAAAGCAATCGGACTTACAGTTTTTAACAAGAAGTCGAAAATATCACTTTTTACCAAAAATTACAAAAATATTCACCAAAATAAATTAATTAGAGAATTGAAGATATCATCACAAAACGAACAAATCTGAGAGAGGTCCACATGTAGTACCTATATATGTAATATCAAAGCAATCGGACTTACAGTTTTCAACAAGAAGTCGAAAATATCACTTTTTACCAAAAATGACAAAAATATTCACCAAAATTAGAGAATTGAAGATATCATTACAAAATGAACAAATCTGAGAGAGGTCCACATGTAGTACCTATATATGTAATATCAAAGCAATTGCACTTGCGGTTTTTAACAAGAAGTCGAAAATATCAGTTTTTACCAAAAATGACAAAAATATTCACCAAAATTAGAGAATTAAAGATATCATTACAAAATGAACAAATCTGAGAGAGGTCCACATGTAGTACCTATATATGTAATATCAAAGCCATTGCACTTGCGGTTTTTAACAAGTCGAAAATATCAGTTTTTACCAAAAATGACAAAAATATTCACCAAAATTAGAGAATTAAAGATATCATTACAAAATTAACAAATCTGAGAGAGGTCCACATGTAGTACCTATAGATGTTATATCAAAGCAATTGCACTTGCGGTTTTTAACAAGAAGTCGAAAATATCAGTTTTTACCAAAAATGACAAAAATATACACCAAAATTAGAGAATTAAAGATATCAACATGAAATGAACAAACCTAAGAGGGGTCTACCCAAGGTACATATACACCAAGTATCAAAGCATTTAGGCTTGTAGTTTTCAAGAAGAAGTCGAAAAAGTAAAACATTGACACGGACGACGGACAATCACTCATATGATAAGCTCCGCTCGACAAAGTCGACAGCGGAGCTAATAAAAAATATGGAACAAAAAAATTACCATTGACACGAAAACCTGCAAGTTGCGCCTCAAACTCCGAAAGGGGGAGCGGTTAGTAGCGATAGACGCAATCGCGGAAGTCCCTCACTGCTACTGTACGATGGGGTTTATGCAAAAAAAAAATAGTTTTGTTTCTAACAAATTTTAAAAGATCGATTTATATTTACTTTAAACAGGTCTCCTTTGTCTATTGAGCATGTAAAACTTGAAAAGGGCGAGTCATGACATGCCATTTCGATATTTATTTTTCTTATATTTACTACCGTACGTCAGCATGTTTGACCTTAAAGTAGACAACCAGTAAAAATGCTTGTAACATGTTTTTCTCTTGTGCTTTTTGCAATAAGACCGATAATTGGTCAACACGGCATAAGTTGTCGCTGTGCATGGCTTCATTTGAACATGGGGATAACCAGTATTTATTCTTTTTACATCATATAAAAACGCTTTAAAACTGAAAATTTTGTCAGCGTAACAGTGAGTTTGTGTCAAAAAATATTTAAACACTTGTGGTATAATTTGCCACGCCTGGTTTGTTTACAGCATTTCGCTAGTTCTGTGTTGAGTTCTCAATTAAAGCATGGCGAACATAATTTCAAGCCTGAAGAATATGTGGTATTCTGAAACTATTGCGAAAATCCAAGATTATTTTCAGTGTTTTGCGGCCGGTCTGTGAAAGCATGTGGTTCCAATGTGGTAAACATTTGACGTGCATATAATTAGCATAACATTAACGCGATGTCTGCATCGTTACCGACAGAGAAGCCGCTATTTCTCGGCGACTCAAGCTATCAAAATGTATAGAAAAGGTGTTTTCTATTGTTTTATTGAACATAAATACACGATCATTCCATCATTACTTCACTCATTACTGATTCTCTTGTAGACAGTACAGTGCCAGAGAGTACTCAACCGAATTCCATTTGTAATTATTTTGCTGTACCAACTACTGGCTCTCGACTGGTTCATCCACCAGCATCGCAACCTTGAATGTTGTTTCCAGTATTCCAGAAAAAAAAATTGGTGTCTGCAGAACCAAGCATGGTAAACAACTGTACCGTGAAACATCAATTAATTCAAATAGTGGTGATGGCGACCATTTGCCAAAATGTGACACTAGACAGTCACAAAAACGGCGTGTCGTTGTGTATGCTAAGCAACACGGTCAGCGTGCAGCTGCAAGACATTACCGCATCCACCACAAGAACGTTGGTCGATGGCTTTAAAGACGACACATCGGGCAAGCTTAACATTCAACGCGTGTCGAGGTATGACAATGTTCCAGGGGCTGGTAGAAAGCTTTCCTACCCAAAGGAAATTGATGACAACCTCGTGAAATGGATTTTGGAACTTAGAGACAACCAAATTGCAGTGTCTGTCAACACGCTTCGCCAGAAAGCCAAAAGTTTTATTCGCCCACACAATCCAGCATTCAAAGGTTCAACAGGATGGGCACGACAGTTTTTACGTAGACACTCTCTATCAGTTCACTGCCGAACTTTAGTCGCACAACATTTACCCTCAGAACTTGAAGAAAAAATTACTGCTTTTCACGAGTTGTCGTACAACAACCGGCATAAATTCTGTTTGCCCTTGGAACTGATAGGGAATATGGGTGAAACACCAATGTATTTTGATTTATTGCCAAGCACATTCATTGAACATAAAGGAGCAAAGACTTTTAGTGTACGTGGCACAGGGGCGGAAAAACGTCATTTGACTGTCATTCTAACAGTCTTGGCAAATGGCGTGATGCTCCCTCCCATGATTATATTCAAGGGTGTACGGAAACTGAAACTCAATGTACCTGACGGCATAGTCTGTCGGAGATTCATAATATATATTTGTATTTGTTTTCATATTGCTAATATTATTATTACATGTCATTCCGCTATAGTTAATTCGTTTACCTTTCGCATGAAGGATTCCTCTGAGTAATTCTCGACCAATTAGAATCATTTAATTTCAGCCAATCATTTTACTCTGTATTGTATCTTTTTCTCCCGCGTACTTCATTTTGTATTTCCCGCTTACGCGTTTTCTCTCACGTTCGATACGCACCTATATAAAGGGCTAGTTTCGGGGCTCCTTATTCATGTGTTACATGTTTCTATGCCAGTTTATCCAGCAATAAACCATACCGTGTTTTGCATCCACATTGACTGTTTTATTCTGCCATCAAGTTCAACTGAAGCGTATTATTATACCCCACATAGTCATGGAAGTGCAGAAGAAAGGGTCGTGTGATAAAGATACGATGAAGATTTGGTTAAGACACATATGGCTACCATACACCAAGAGTCGCCAGTCTTTAATCATATTTGATTCATTCCGGGGCCATCTTGAAGACTGTTACCGCCAGTCTGCAGTCTACTAACACGTACAGGGCCGTAATTCCAGGTGGTTGTACATCTAAGCTACAACCCCTGGATGTGTCCATTAACAAACCTTTCAAGGATTTTATAAAGAAGGAGTGGTGCAACTTTATTGAACAACAGCTTTGTACGCTGAACCCTGGCGAAAGACCCAAGACGACGGACGACAAAGCAGGAAATAGCTTACTGGATTGCACATGCCTGTAAGAAACTGAATGAATGACCAGACATGCTGAAAAAATCATTCACAGTTACCGGTTTAGCAAACAATCTTGGTGGTTCTGAGGACGCAATATACAGGTCCGATGAAGCCCAACAACAAATTGAAGAAGCAGTAACATCTCAGCTTGGTGTTGATATCACAGGTGACACTTCATTGGAAAATGAAGATGACGTCGACAGCAATGATGACTTACCCAGCGGCTCCGACAGCGATGATTTACATGTGCTGAAATACTTGAACGCTATTTCAACTCTGATGACAGCAGCTCTAATGACTTTGAAGGGCTTTAACCCGTGGACAACAACACTAAAATAACTGAAATTGACACTTGCCAAAATTGTCCAAGTCTATTTAGAATAAAGTAAAACTCACCGTTAATTTACTCTTTATTTACAACAAACAAGATTCCCTAAATTATTTTTACCTGTGTTTTTATGCATTTTTTACATGATACATTATTTTTTTTATAATCGTGTGATTTTTCTTTATTTAACATGTTGTAACAATAAAAACATTGTTTTGCAAATCTACAATTTTTCTGTCTTCATTATATTATTGAAGCCCTAAATTACCCCTTGAAAAGGAACAGCAGTACAAAATATTACCAATAAGTTGATACAATGTATCACCAGAATGTAGGATGAACATAGTTAAAAATCAATGACTTGAAATAAGTACCATTTGAAACAAAGTTGCCACTATGAAATGAAAGTGTATCAAAGTGGCGCCTAATTAAAGACAAATACAGTAAATCGTATTGTAATAAAATGTGCATATTTTTGGGAACATGATTGTTTCTTCATGTTGTGGAAATCAACGACGACTCATTTTTTTTTCTGTAGTAAGATGTAATGGCATGGTGAACAAAAGATATAGTTTCGATAATTTTTCAGGGGTGGTAAGATAGTTACAATGACCTCTCCAAAAAATCTTTTCTGGGGTGGTTCTCTGGTATAAACCCACCCCTTACTTTCCCTGCTTTTACATGTTGAGGCCCCTTATGACCTGTAAGTACGGTATAGACAAAACTAACACTGCAACCTTTGCATGAATAACAAGACATGAACGTCACAGTCCCCGCTATTTAATTATAAAATACTCGTGTTAAAATAATACATGGAACATCTACAAACAGTTGAATTAATATGTACTCTATGTGGGTACAACTCATCATAAAATGATTTCACTTAATCTAATAACTGAAAACTTTCATTGACCCAGGTCCAAAATCTCAAGTACACAACATGTGCATGCTCAAAAAACGGCATTCATAAATCCGAGTAAACCTTGATGTACCTTTAACCCTCAACATGCCTCAATTTGTCTGACCATAACAATCCCCCCACTGCATTCTTTTCAAAAACAAGCAGCCTCTCGGCTGAGATACATATATAGCTCCGCTGTTAGCAATGCACATTTCAATTAAAGAACAGAAGATATCATTAGAAAATGAACAATATGTATAGTATCAAAGCAATGGGACTTGCTGTTTTCAACAAGAATTCAAAAATATCATTTTTGCCATAAATGATTGTGGTTTTTAACAAGAAGTCGAAAATATCACTTTACTAAAAAATGACAAAAATATTCACCAAAATTAGAGAATTGAAGATATCATTACAAAATGAACAAATCTGAGAGAGGTCAACATGTAGTACCTATATATGTAATATCAAAGCAATTGGACTTGCGGTTTTTAACAAGAAGTCGAAAATATCACTTTTTACCAAAAATGACAAAAATATTCACCAAAATTAGAGAATTGAAGATATCATTACAAAATGAACAAATCTGAGAGAGGTCCACATGTAGTACATATATATGTAATATCAAAGCAATTGGACTTGCGGTTTTTAACAAGAAGTCGAAAATATCACTTTTTACTAAAAATATTCATCAAACGAGAGAATTGAAGATATTTACATGAAATGAACAAACCTAAGAGATGACGTCAAAAGATCGATGTCGGATAAAAAACTTATTTCCTTTAGTTTGGGGGTGGGGGTGGGGGGGTTAACCTCAAAAAGTTTCCATCCTACAAAAACGATTATATTTTTTAATGAAGTCAAAATAATCTTGGAGTATTTGTAGTTCGTTTTTTTTTTCTATCTAATCATGGACAGAAATAACTGAAAAGGGAAAAAAAACAGAAAAATGGCTTGGTTCAAGTGTAAATCTGTGCGTCAAATGAGGTAAAATCTTTTTACACCCACCCGACAACCAATGTCTATGCAATACTACTGTCCGATTATCAATTTGTATTTAATGGTGAATGTAGTCTGACGCCATGACCAATTTTTATCAATTAAGTTTCAGTGGGGGGTAGGGGGGGGATTTGGAAAAAAACTAAAGGAATTAAGTTTTTTATCCGACATCGATCTTTTGACGTCGCCCATCATTACAAAATGAACAAATCTGAGAGAGGTCCACATGTAGTACCTATATATGTAATATCAAAAAGCAATTGGACTTGCGGTTTTTAACAAGAAGTCGAAAATATCACTTTTTACTTAAAATGACAAAAATATTCACCAAAATTAGAGAATTGAAGATGTGATCATGAAATGAACAAATCTGAGAGATGTCTACCCAAGGTACATATACACCAAGTATCAAAGCATTCAGGCTTGTAGTTTTCAAGAAGACGAAAAAGTAAAACATTGACACGGACGACGAACAATCACTCGTATGATAAGCTCCGCTCGACAAAGTCGGCAGCGGAGCTAAAAGGACAACCTAAATAAGTCGTTATAGTGAATGAAATGGATTGCAATTTGTGATCATCAAACAGTTGCCACTCCTTATTGATGTAATTTACACAAACTTGGGACTTTATTTTGATTTAACAATGGTTGTTTTTGGTAAAAAAAAATTTAAGACAGAAATTATGTAGATGTCCACGAAAAAAAACTCATGGAAGTAAAATATATAAAATATTGAACAAAACTGTAAATATATTATATGAAAAATGTGATATTTTGATAACTAAAATTGCATTGTAATAAATAAATTTGAATATCATTAGCGCCAACAACAGCTGTTTGATGAAAAACACATTTGAATGCAAAAGCTGTAAGCATTCAATACATCGCAATTTAGAGAAAAAATCTTTATTCTGTTTACGAAACCTGTGAAAAGCATTCATGGATAATTATTTATTTACAATTGCAACTAGATCAATTTATTTGTAGTAGTTGCTTGTGTTTTCAAATATGTGTATATACCGTACTCGACCGCGTTAGCACCCAGGGGCCTCAACTCAGAAAATCACGATTTTTTAGGGGTTGGCGCTTACCCGAGCACCCCCCTCGAAAAAAAGTGCAAATGAAAAATTTGATTCATCAAGTAACAGATTACGTCTTTGAGGGAAATCAAATTACGAAATTAATTGAGTCGTCATTGATTTTCACAATGAAGAAACAGAAATGATCACAAAAAATATGCACATTTTATTACAATATTAATTACGTACCACCAGAATTTACGAAATTAAAAACATTTGAGTCTGTTGGAACACAGTCGAAATCAAAATTGTCATTATCTCCACTGACGAAGGTGTTGGATCGTACCCAAACTCTCGATGAAAATCACTTTCCGCCATGATGCATTTGCAGATTTCACCTGCAGTGGTGTCCTTTGACCTAATGGGTCAAGTTGGTTATTAACCAATCACAATGCTGTGTTGTACTGACGTAATTTTTCGGAAATTCCCGAAGACTTTCCGGTAACGCAATGCGGAAGTGAATTATCGATGTCGAAGTACGATCTGTTGGAATTGATTTCAGCGAATAAACGACAGTTTTTCCAAAAAACTAGTAACTAGCCATTTTTGAGAGGTAAACTGAATATGGCATGAAATATTTACCGCATTTTACTTGTATTAACAGGTCATTGTCGAAGCGTAGTTTACGCACGGTTACCGTGTTCTACGCATTCACAACATGTTCACAACGGTCGATATCCACGCTGTATCATATAAAATCAAAGAAAGCTTAAAAAGAACTCCCATGTGCTGAGAGTATTGGAGACACATTAAATATAATTCGAAATTACTTAGCTGAAAACTAATTATGCAAATCAGAAAATTAATATGACCAGATTTGAGTGTAAAACTAATGAGGTCTGCGCAATGTAACAGAAAATCTATGTCTCCAAGTTTAATTGAAATGTGATTAGAACCAAAAAATTATGAATTATTATGCTTATTAGGGAATTAATATGAACAGATTTTTACCCCAAACTAATTAGGTTTGTACATTGTCCTAGAGCATCTTTGTACTAAGTTTCATTGAAATGGAATAATTAGTACCGTGAAAACTCCAAAATTTCGACCCCTCTAAAAATTCGACCGCCTGTTTATTTGCCGGGTTTCGGTGTTTTATTTACCTCCAAATTTTCGACTCCACTAAAAATTGCCGACTCATTCTTATTCGAAAATTGCGACCAGTTTTAGTTTTCCCCCAAACGAAAAAAACACCGATGTGAGCGTTCAAACGGGACCTTCCTCAAAGGCATGAATCCGGGTTTCTGATTGACTGAGAGATTTTTATTTTATTGGTAACGAAAATATATTCTAAATAAACAAAGTTTCAAATAAAAACGAACACAAAAATCTCGGCATGCTGCGTTTCTGAATTGTTGATTATTACTGTACTCAGTAGTGATTATAATAATGTACACAAAATAAATTTGTTGAATGGTTATGAAATACAAATAAAAGTCAACTTAGTTTCATCGTAAGCGAATGATTCCGGTCTCGTATAAACGTTTGATGCTGTTGGATATCCGCCATGTTCTCTTAGGTCAAATAGGTCAAATCGCTAATTAACCAATCAAAAAGCTGGATGATGCCAACGTGTTCAAATTACCATAGCTTATTTAAATATGTTAATGTTATTGAACGCAATGCGGAAGAGATTGATGTTGTAGTACGATATTTTGGCTTGGATTTTGATGCGAAAACGGCATCATTTTTTTTAAATAAAAAAATTAGTTGTTTTTAAAAAATAAACTGGTCATCTGAAGAATAATTTAACATTGTTCACAGTGATAACAGCTCATTCTCGAAAGGAAGCTTACCCGCTCACGCTAGTCACGATAAAAATCATACACGTGTACTCTTGAATAGACAGACGTCAATGACTACGGTAAAACTTAGACTCTATTTTAGCCGGCAGGATTGATTGAAATGTCCGAAAAATGACGCCAAAATACACCTTAAAAGTCCCATTTTATTTTCTTAAATCCCATTTTATTTTTTAATCCAAGGGCGAATTTACGGCAGAATTTGGTCCCTCAAATAAGGGACACGTGAGCTTTGATTCTAACCGGATACATTGCACTGGGTCGGGGAGATCGTTTGCTAAACTTCCATGTATCTTTTGTCCAATGGGTACCTGTACTTCGAACATTCGCAAGTTTTCCTAGGTAGTGCGAGACAGCTTTGTCTTTTGACCTATTAGTTTTGTGCTGACCTCTTCTCCGCGTCTTGATGTTTTGTTTTGCTTGTCATAATACTCACTGATTGATGACTTTGTTTAGATTTTGAGTTACAACTCGGCCACGACCTTTGCTTTTACCGTGAAACATGAGGAAGTTTACGTCAATTGACGGACATTGCATTTTTTAAAAACTAATGAAGCACACTGTCTATCATCCCCATTTTTTTTGCTGATTTCTATTCTGAAAAATTCGACCGTCCGAAAATGCACCTTAATTTTGACTCTAAAAACACGTCACATTTCTAACACCAATTATTTAAAACCGGCCGAAATTTTGGAGTTTTTACGGTACTTTAGATATCAGTGTGAAAGCTTAAAATTGGTTAATTATGCAAATTAGGTAATTAATATGTACAGATTTTAACCCACAATTATTCAGGTCTGTCTATTGTCCTACAGCATCCATGTACATTCATTGATATGTGATGTATAGTACCTGAGATATCAGTGTGAAAGTTGGTTAATTATGCAAATTAGGTGATTAATATGCACAAATATTTACCGGAAACTAATTGGGTCTGCATAATTCTAGTTTCATTGAAATGCAATGATTAGTACTTGAGATATCAGTAGAAAAGCTGAAAATAATTATGCAAATTAGGTGATTAATATGCACAAGTATTTACCCTAAAACTAATCAGGTCTCTGCATAGTCCTTGAGTATGTAAGTACCAAGTTTCATTGAAATGTAATGCTAACTACTTATATCAAATGCTGAAAATTAATTAATTATGCAAATTAGGTAATTAATATGTACTGATATTACCATAAAAACTATCAGGTCTGTGCAGTGTCGTATGACATCTATGTACCAAGTTTCATTGAAATGTGATGATTAGTACTTGAGATATCAGTGGAAAAACCGAAAATTGACTAATCATTATGCAAATTAGGTAATTAGTATCCACGGATTATTACCAAAAACTAATCAAAACCTAGCATTAGTTCAGAGCATCTATGTACCAAGTTTAATCAAAATCCAATGAGTGGTTGTTTAGATATCAGTGGAACAGTCATGGAACCACTAAAAAATAGCTAATTATCATGCAAATTAGGTAATTAATATGCACGGATTTTTACCAAAAATTAATCAAATCTGCGCATATGTTCAGAGCATCTATGTACCAAGTTTCATCAAAATCCAATGAGTGGTTCTTTAGATATCAGTGGAACAGTCATAGAACAGCTAAAAATTAGCTAATTATCATGCAAATTAGGTAATTAACGAGCATGGATTTTTACCAAAACCTAATCAAATCTGCGCATTGGCCCAGAGCATCTATGCACCAAGTTTCATCAAAAACCGATGTATGGTTCTTGAGATAGCAGTGGAACAGTCGGACACACATACACACACACATACACACATACAGACACACTAACTGCAAAGACTCCCATTTTGTGCTTCGCACACGGGAGTCAAAAAAGATTACCAAGATTCGTTACGCAAGACCAAGTTTTAAATTAGTTGCATTTTGAAGGGGTGGGCGCTTTGTCGAATGTGACCCTGAATATAAAAATTGCGCAAAAGTGGGGGATGGGCATTTGCCCGGGCATGGGCGCTAATGCGGTCAAGTACGGTATAATAAACAAGCTAAAGTAGCTTCAGCATGCAGTAGTCAAAATTAGAGAATTGCAGGCAAATCAAGACAAAAATTTTAAGATATAAATTATTCAATAAAAATGCACATAATACTAAGTGAGTAACGAATTAGGTATCAAAATAGAAATCTGTTGAATCAACTGCATCAAAGTGACGTCTGCTGTGATAAATCTCAAAGCATGGGTATGTACATAAGGCGACTTCACACTTGCGGCACCACAAGCGACTCTCTTGTGGATGCTTGCCATCTTGATGCTTTTTGTAGTAGGCTCTGTGAACTACACACTGGCAAGTTGGGTTTTGTTTTTTACTACCAGGGAAAGCAGGGATGGCGTTCTTCGAGTCGTCTTAGTGGCTGACCAACTGATCTTCGCTCTTTCAGTGCTGGGATGGGTGCAGTGGTTGCACTAGAAACAAGATCATGAACAATGAATAAACAAAATTTAGCGCGAGTTAGCTTCTTGGCACTGAACTTCCTGTGAAGGATGTAGGCATTAGTGACAAGAAGAGCTATCAGGTGGAAAAAAAGCTCGATATACCACTTTGAACGTCGGTGATGCATTGTGTACGATCTGATCATCTGGTCTGAAAGATCTACACCTCCCATATTTTTGTTGTAATCAAAAAGACACAAAGGTTTTACAATTGGTTCTCCAGATCCCCTGGATAGGCCAACAAATTTTCAAATTGGCATATGTACTGATGACAACATGGTAACATCACGCTTGTCTTTCTATTTCATCGCCAAGACTCCATTTCTCTGACGATAAATGACTTCGCCTTGTCGCAATGGCAATTTCAGGGCTGCAGGCATTTCTTTTCTATTCATTCTAGCTGTACCAACTAACATTGTATCTTCAGCTTTTAGATGGTCAATAAGCGTAGGACTGGTGTAGTAATTGTCCGTGTACAGTTTGTATCCCTTGTTCAGCAAACAACCTTTTCTCATCAGCCCCATTACTACATTGAAAGTATGGCCTTCATTTTCACTTTCTATTGTATCGGGGTTAGGGGTATAATTTTTCTCAGTATATATATCAAAAACAGAAGTGTACCCACTTGATTCTGACACAATGTATGATTTTAAACCAAGACGATCAGGTTTACTTGGAATGTACTGCCTGAAGTGAATATTCCTTCTACATGGCACCATTCCTTCATCAAGACTGCTCTGCTCACACGTATGAACTTCCGACAAACTATGTCGTTATTTTGTCGTACAGAGGTCGGATTTTAAAAAGAAGGTCATATCCGGCTTCACCGCGAACAACGTAGGCAGCATTATCATTGAAGTGGAGAAATTTTAAAATGAGCTTGAATCTATCCCTTGGCATCATGCTACGATAAAAAGGCGTCGAAATTATCGGATTTAGGCTCCAATAATCATCAAGATCGTTCTTATGGAGCATCAACATGGCGATTGTCATGGCAAGAAAAATCTTCGTCTCGTCTATGTTTACATTCTTTCACTTCCGGAGTCTGGAATGTTCCAAGTTTTCATCGTTGCGTGCAAGATTATCATTTGCGCAAGAATTTGTCTGCTCAACAATGCTGATAATGTGCTCATCTTTAAGAAATAACTTGACAAAATCTAATGCGGTTGCGTTTTCCGGCAATTGAACATTGAGTCCCGGAACACCGGTGAACATCGGTACCAAAATGTCGACGCCACTTGCTTTCGATGACCAGCCAAGACTAGTATCGTTGGCAAGTTCCACTCCAGAATTTTCAATCTCCCACTCGGTATCATCATTCGGGATATCACCAAAATCGATCTCTTCCGTAGTAAAACCTTCAAATTCGTATTCAGAATCAGAATTGGCAAATATTTCATCCCATACAGCTTGTATTTCAGGGTCATTGAAACGCAAATTTGGCGTCGCCATTTTGATTGCGTTGCTCGTCAAACATTCAAAGTTAGCGGTCGAGCTATAGAATTTGTACATGCAATTTGCATATTGGGCGGGGGAATCCTGGTTGAGGCAAGAATAACACACACATATACACAGGTCAAAGTTTATTTCATACGTTTTTCGCCTCTATTGATGATGTACTCCACATATACATCATTCAAAACAATGCAATTTCTCAGAGGGTAGTTTACGATTATTCTCGTACTTCGCTGTGGGATTCAGACGCGCTATTACAAGTATTCTTGTACATCGCGCAGTGTTCTCCACAAGGGGTTTTAGGTGGGCGGCCCGCCCATCAAGTTTTACGGCCGCCTAGTAACTCTCAACGCCCGCCCACCAACGTACATCCAGCTGAAATTATTTGTAAAAAGCTTGCATTGTTCTTCCCAAGCCTAAACAAAAGAGTAGTTGCCCAACCCTTTATTTTGCTATTGTTTCAAGAGTCCAAACATAAACAATAACCACTGGAAGTCTGCAAGCAGTTATCAAGTGTATTCATGGCAATGTGTCAATCGCCTGAATTCATTGTCGCCCGACATTGTTGCCACTTATTACTCACGATACACAACTACAGTGGTTTCAATTTACAGCTGTATTTTTAATAATCGTCTTCCAATCACGAAAGAAAGAATTAAATACGAACGAAATGTATATGCACAGAAAATAAACAAATATATTAGCATATTGCATGTAAACTCGAACAAAAATTAAAATTCTAGCCGTATTTACAACGTTCGCTCGATTTTCATCGTGAAAACAGCATGGAGAAGACAAACTGGTGACCTTTTGGCCTACCCCATTCAACGACCGTCGGCCACCCACCGGTGTTGGCGCTGTAACGATTTAGTATCTAAGTTGCATAGGGGAGCAGCGCATTCTGGGTGTTCGTGTACTGAATTCGGAAAGCGGTAATAAAAATCAAACATGGCTGCCGGATTAGTTTACCGCGAGTATTTGTAATTGAATAATATTTTAGTTATCTTTTCCACGTACTTTTTTTCATTTATCCATTTTTTATGTCTAATCTTTCGAGAAAATAGCAGATTCTTTTATTTTGCCGATTGCTAGCATTTTTCTTGAATCCCAAAACAACGTGTGAAAACGCAACGTATCGTGACCGTACATGCGTAAATGCATCTTACCGTCCGTCGGCACAGGTGATAAATGCATCTTACTGTCCGTCGGCAAGGGTGAGTACTGATGCCACAAATAAAAAATGTTATGAGTTTTATTTTGACAAATCGTCCGTTTTGGCGTCGGGAACAAATCACCTCGTATATTTTCTACATTATAACTCGTACTTGCTCTTGGTTACTTGAATTGCAGAATAATTTGCAAACGTATAAATCACCGATTTCAAACTTTTTGCATTTCGTAAATATTAATAGTGACCAATCTGTTTGTATTTCAAAAAATTGTAACATGTTTCAATTAAATTAAAAAGAGAATAGTAAATAACTTAGTGTGTATTGCATTGCATGACATAAAAGCTAGAAAGATGTATGTAAATGACATGCAAATCAATATGCAAATTTATGCTAATTAGGCCCCCCACCAGCTATTTTGGATTGTGGAGAACACTGTCGCGTCTTAAGGGATAATAACAACTTGACTTCTTTGTTAATTCAGGTCTTTGTATATTACCAGGATCTGGGTTTGTTTCAGTATCACCACTATAATTCCCATCAAAATGTAGCCCTGACACCCCTCAATATTTTCCACTGAGATTGGTACCGTTAAAGTCCTATTATAAACCGCGGTTTATATTACAATGTATCAATTTAAAAATTGGGATCAAAAGCTCAAGTTCGGGGTGCGGTTTCTATTACGTACATATTGCAATCACTAAATGGGCGTGGTCATTTTTTGTCCACAACACATGCACAAAACAAACAATACACCGTACAATCTCTTGAATAGGCATCAGGGAAGAGTGAAAGGCCTTATTTTGGTTCTAAAATAGGCGTTACGAAATGTTGAAAAATTACAGTCAATCAAAACAAATTCACATGATACAAAAAATACTCAGTATTTTTAATGTAATATGCATTTATTTTTTTAATTTTCTTGGTAACGAAAAGTATATTCTAACAGAAGTTTCAAATAAAAACACGAATGCACTGCTTAGTAGCAAATGATCACATAACGGTAGCTCGATCCGGCCATGCTGCGGGTCACAAGTGAATAACTTACTTGTTTTCGAAGTGTTGATATAATGATTATTATTTAGTAGTGATTACAATAACGCACGAAAAATAAATTCGTTGAATTTTTATAAAATCCAAGTAAAATTCAACTTAGTTTCCCCGTAAGCGAATGATTTCAGTCACGTGTAAACAGCCGATACGATATCCATGCTGCATGTTTTTGAATGCTCACGTGACGTATTATTGACCGGATAGGTCAAGTCGCTAATTAACCAATCAAAATGCTGGATGGTGCCCACGTGTCTAAATTACATAGCTCATTTGAATATGTTAATGACAGTTCAGCGACCTCATGGTGAACGCAACACAGAAGAGATTTACCGATAATGTAGCGCGATCTTTTGCCTTTGATTTCCATGGGAAAACGGCATGATTTTTTTTTTTAAATCAAGAAATTATTTGTTTTCGAAAGATAAATTATTCTTCAATGCTCAGTTTAACACTTTTACGGTGATAAAAGCTCATTGTCTAAAACTTACGAAACACAGACGTATTCAGAAAGAGTATTGACAGAGGTCGCCGCCAAAACAAAAGCAGTTTCATTGCCTGTCTGACCGCCTGTGGTCTGACATCCTATCACCGCTGAACAATAAATAGGTGTGAATATTTTTAGGCATGTTGTCGAAACAAATGAATAGGATTAGGAACAATGCCGTTTTGGAACAGCTGGTTGAAACAATGAAGTCAGTCACGGTCTTGTTGAATTGGGGGTGCGGTTAGTAATAGGTACTTTTCAAGTTTTCAATTTTTGTTAAGAACTCTTCAACCCCGAAGCCGGAATTGGGGGTGCGGTTACTATTACGTATGCGGTTTATATTAGGACTTTAACGGTAACAAAATTATGTGCATATTCAGCAGACTTGTTCATCAACCTGCCGAGATTAATTGATATCTGCTGCAGAATTTCTGATAATATGTTGGAGACATAAAAGAAGGGGTGGACGGAAGAAAACCAGAAATGATAGTCGCCTTTCAGGCTACGCCTGAGCGGGGACTAATAAAAACACCATTACAAAGCATGCAGGTTTCGCCAATTTTTATAAACAAGCTACTTGGTACTGTCAAGGTATTGTTGATAGTGTTAGGGTGAAAGGTAGTAGACAGAATTGTAAACATGCTCAGAAGCAGACAATAAAACAAACACTGTTCATCTTCCCAGTAGAAAACATTCTAGGTTGACCTTTGAATGAACTTAAATCAAATTGCCATTATTCTCATAGTCTAATAATGAAAAAATAATTGTTCATTGTTTTTAAAATCTGGATATGACAAAGCAAATCCTAATACTTTACATAAACAAGTTGGTTTTATAAACCTGATGGACTAGCAAATATTACCAAGGGACAAAGTTGTTTAAACTGGTAGCCCAACAGACTAATTTTGAGCTATGAATATAAATGATAACAAGAACTGTTTACTTTCATTGAAAACCAACATAATACATTGTTTTACTGCATGCAACATTTGCTGTACACATATCAGTACTAGTTTGCAATCTGCTGTGGAATTGTTGCCCCCAAGTTCTTTTGTTACCATAATTTTTCACTAGTTTGCAATCTGCTGTGGAATTGTTACCCCAAGTTCTTTTGTTACCATAATTTTTCACTAGTTTGCAATCTGCTGTGGAATTGTTACCCCCAAGTTCTTTTGTTACCATAATTTTTCACCAGTTTGCAATCTGCTGTGGAATTGTTACCCCAAGTTCTTTTGTTACCATAATTTTTCACTAGTTTGCAATCTGCTGTGGAATTGTTTCCCCCAAGTTCTTTTGTTACCATAATTTTTCACTAGTTTGCAATCTGCTGTGGAATTGTTACCCCAAGTTCTTTTGTTACCATAATTTTTCCTGCCAAAACATTTTGCCTATTTTTATAATATTTTTCTTTGACTGAACAAAACTGACAACTTCCTTTTGTTTACATTTTTAGATCAAAATATGGAAAAAATTATGTGCATTATGTTTTGTGACAAAATTTATCCATCCTCGAACGGTTAAGGACAAGTATATATTTAATCATAGACCTTAGAGAACATTTTCTAAGGTCTACGAGTTAATGAATGCCATTATTTCATTTTTTTTTAGTATGAACAACAGGTTTTTGCGAACCAGTCACTGAGCACAAAACAAATGAGTGCGCGCCTCTATCTCATACCACTAATAGACACTAGACAAACTGACATTGATGCATATGGGTCATTTTTCTGTTCACTATACAATTCTGTCTTTTGTGTACTTTTCATTTAATTGATTCAATTAGTCATCCACAGTTGACAATTCTTAACCACATCTCACCATAACACATATATCGAGTACCAGATCTTGGGTTTTACAACCACAAACAAGTGAATGATAGGGTTTAGGCCCTGGTTGTGTGTTTGTAACTTTTTTTTTAACATCAGGTGCAAGTGCTTTGATATAGTTGTGAGAGGTGATACCCCTTCTAAGGTTATTCGAGTCATGATACATTCACAACTTGCTTTTCTTTTATGCCAGGGCCAGTGTAAAGGGATCAACAAAACAAACGACCTGAAGGCTGAAATATCTCCACTGTTTCAACATCATAGTTACCTTGGCTTTGTTTACATTCTAACCTATGACTGATAAGGGCAAGTTTAATAGCACCCAAGTAGTGGATTCATTAACTTCAGTTATAGGATATATCTGAATTAATAGAATGTTACTTTAATATGATGAAATGAACTACCATAGTCATCTAACTTGGCACCTAGGGTACTCGGACCAAAAAAAAACAAGCTTTTTGAGGGATGGGCACATAGTTGAGCACCCCATTCAAAAAAGTGGCCAAAGGACAATTTCTGTACAGCATGTGCCGGATTATGAAGAATAGCATGTCGAAAATAACATTTTTGACAAAAATATTAGCTGAAATCACAGAATTTAACAATCATAACAAAATATCAAATTTAATAGAAAACCACCAAAGTTTCATATATACTAATAGAGGTAGAGGTTTTAGAGAAGTTGACACATATGGACAATCACCTATACCAACAGCTCCACCTGTCGTCTTCCATGACAGCAAAGTGAAAGAAAAAAACAGATGTGAACATGTTATTTATTATCACAAATTTTCTAAATGCTATCAATATTAATTGCAAAAATACATTTCATCAGCTGCTTGTGTCTCAATATAGAATCTTTCAGTTTGAAAGTAGCCAATACCATTTTTCAGAAATAGAAGTTTCCAAACAACTTGGCTTACCCACACACTGCACTACAGCAATTGAGGGTTTTGACCATGAACATAAAATAAACATTTATACAAAAGAATCTTGCTAGATCACAAAGCAAAGCAGTCGTGATGCTTGCCCTTTGTCCGTGACGCTTGGTCACTCAGCCGTGATGCTTATATTTTTGTTTACAAGTGTCAGTCTCGTCTTGCACGTATTTAAAACAATAACATGTATTGATCGATTTAGGTAATCCCGCTTTTGTTAGCCATACAAAGACAGTGATAAAAACGGAAGTCTGCAATATGTTGCGAAGTCTTTCAAAGGTGCAGAGCCTCCAAATCAAAAAAAAAATAACTAGAATAGCAATAATTTGCCCACTGCACGCAACGGCAACAATGTGACAAAACAAGTCACGGCGTATGTCGGGAAGATCAACCCCGATTTGATGCACTCTGATTTGTTATCACTCAATCGCTGGTGACATTATTTACTCCAAAATTAAACAAGCAGCCTATCGGCTGAGATAGCTCCGCTGTTAGCAATGCACATTTCAATTAAAGAACTGAAGACATCATTAGAAAATGAACAATATGAATAGTATCAAAGCAATCGGACTTACAGTTTTTAACAAGTCGAAAATATCACTTTTTACCGAAAATTACAAAAATATTCACCAAAATAAATTAATTAGAGAATTGAAGATATCATCACAAAATGAACAAATCTGAGAGGTCCACATGTAGTACCTATATATGTAATATCAAAGCAATCGGACTTACAGTTTTCAACAAGAAGTCGAAAATATCACTTTTTACCAAAAATGACAAAAATATTCACCAAAATTAGAGAATTGAAGATATCATCATGAAATGAACAAATCGGAGAGGGGTCCACATGTAGTACCTATATATGTAGTATCAAAGCGATTGGACTTGCAGTTTGCAGTTTTTAACAAGAAGTCGAAAATATCACTTTTTACCAAAAATGACAAAAATATTCACCAAAATTAGAGAATTAAAGATATCATTACAAAATGAACAAATCTGAGAGAGGTCCACATGTAGTACCTATATATGTAATATCAAAGCAATTGCACTTGTGGTTTTTAACAAGAAGTCGAAAATATCACTTTTTACCAAAAATGACAAAAATATTCACCAAAATTAGAGAATTGAAGATATCAACATGAAATGAACAAACCTAAGAGAGGTCTACCCAAGGTACATGTACACCAAGTATCAAAGCATTCAGGCTTGTAGTTTTCAAGAAGAAGTCGAAAAAGTAAAACATTGACACGGACGACACCGGACAATCACTCATATGATAAGCTCCGCTCGACAAAGTCGACAGCGGAGCTAAAAAAGAACAAGTGAAATTAAGTCGCATTGGAAAGAAAAGTATGAATAATTCAACAGCAGACGAGACAGGATGAGACAAAACAAACTCTGACCTCTGGAAATACCCCATTCATAGGGTATCTTAGTACAGAAAAACGCCGCCCTAAGGCGACATAATGCACGTTGCAACATTGTGACCGATGCATGCTGGGCTATCAGGGGTTCTGATCGAGGTAACAAAGATGGCGGCGCAGAATGCATGATTTTCCGCGATGTTTAAAAACAACATCTCGTTGGCAATTTAGATGTAATGCTTATGATAATCGTCAATGAATCGTTTTAATAAACAATTTGTGTATTTCACACCAAAAAGTCAGATACCGATTATCGCAATAGCAGCGGTGAATACCCGTCCAACGCAATGCCGTCAGCTGACAATGTTACGGTGATCGTAGCGTTGTACTCATAAGGTATATTGCAATGAAAAATCGCCGAACTGCCATTGTAGAATTATTTTTTAATTATTGATTTATTAATTTCAACATATTTCGATATCTTGCCGACTTTATATATTTAACCAAAAAATGTTTTCCCCGACGTTTATATGAACCGACAGTGACATGGGCACTAAAACTTATACACAACGATGAACCAGTTATATCCATGGATAACAGTATATTCACCGACTGGCTATAACACAAGTTTTTCAATTTTTTTGTCCTTTTTATGATGTTCCATTTCAAACTTTATTTGACTTGATACAAAAACAAAAAATACAATGCAGTAAAATGATATAAGATTTATCAGATATAAAAATATCTTGTCTTTAATTAATTGTAGATTGACAATATTTGTTGGGAAAAACTGATTATTATGCAAATAAAAATTATGCAAATTAGATGCATTGTTATGCAAATTGGCCGTGATGCTTGACATGAAGTCTGGGGAGAACACTGCAAAGTCAATCTATTGTGCACTCTTACTAGCTAAAGGGTAAGTGACACCAAACAAAATCCTTGTCACTTCAAAGTTCATCTCAAAATTGTAATAAGAAGTTTGTGTTGTGTGCTTATGGTACAAGTAAAGCATAATTTGCCACATAAATCAGATTTCAAGTTTGGGACTATACAATTGTACGAAGGTCTCTATCCAACATGTTATCCCAGCGCCAACAGATCCCAGTCTACAAATATCGGGTTTACCCTAAAGTTGCGTTCATACACTTCTTTGGCAACAGGAACCACTCTTGAAACCTCAGATAGCAGTGTTTTCCACAGCCTTCAATTTGTGTGCGGGGGTCGCCCCGCTGCTTTCCCTGACCGCCACTGTGGTCTCGAGCAGCCACAGTGATTAGCAAGACCCCCACAGTGCTTTTTTTCATTGTTCATCTGGTGAACTGTAATATGAAAATAAAGTACGAAATACGTAGCTATCAGGGATCTTGCCACGCTGGTTGGCCGCGACTGGCACTCCAAATTAGCAACCACCATGGAAAAACTTCCGACCAGGACTATTGTCTGATTGTTATTATAATTATGCACCGACCAACATGCATCCTGCAAGTCGTAGATTATAATTTGTAAACATAGTCGCACGGTGTGGTAGCGACTTATAAACAATACAAGTCAATTTTGTAAAATAAGCACCTCTTTGTTTGTAAGTAAATACGATCGACAGTCTTTAGAAAAACTAAAACTAAAATTCTCTCAAAATCAATTCCACCCAGATTAACATGGGCAAAGCAGAGTTCACGATCAGTTTACGCCACTCATGAAAAAACAAGTTTATTGCGTGATTGGGTAAAATACATTTTAACTTTTATCATCACGAATCATGTAAAAACTCTTTCAAGACTTTTTACCTTTTTAAAAATTGCTAATCACCTCTTTCGAAAACCATTATGCAGTTTTCATCTGAAGTCCATACCAACACATCGTGCTACAACATCGCTTTAATTCCGCAATGTAAATTTTATGATCACTGCCATTCGGAATACTTCAAGTTGGCATTCCCATGCGGCATTCTGATTGGTTAATGGCGTCAAAGGACACTACCCAGTCAACTATCACAATCATCATGGCGGTATGTGTTTTTCACCGAAGCGATAGCAGGGTTCTCCCCAGAAAAAATGCATAGCGCCGGGGCTAATTTGCATAATAATTAGCATATCATTTACATATCTTTCCTTCATTGATTTAACAGAACTTATTTACAATTATGAATATTAGTGAGCTCAGTCACAGGGCAAATATTTTTTTTAATGGAATCAACACATTATGTTTCACAATTTAGAAGAGTTTGAAACATTCTCGAAATACAAATGCTGCAGACTAAAAACAAACACAAATAAATTATTGTTGCAATTTAATTGTATTGTAAAACGTTGAAGGAAACGCATTCAAAACGTTAAGCCAGATTTATGTTCACGAATCTCATAATTTTATTCACTCCAAAAACATTCTCCTTCAAAAAATCGATCACGTAATTAATTGGCGTATTGTTGTAATTCATTATTCGTACCATCAACTTCTAAAACGTTTACAATTACAGTAATGAGCGAACAAATAAAGCTTCAAAACGATCAAAGTTACGACGTGACATAACTTACTTGGTCATGTTATACACCGGTTATAGCAATAATTCCTCAAAAAATGTTACTTTTTTTTTTGATATGAAATGTATGTAAAATCCGACTTATGTTTATCGGGAGCGATTATTTTTGATCACTTGATCGCTTCGGTAAAAAAAACAGACCCGCCATGATGTTTGTGAAACATTAGCATGTGTCCTTTGACCCAATGGGTCAAGAATGCCATTAACCAATCAAAATGCCGCATGGTAATGCCGGTAGAATCCGAAGTTTTCCCGAATGGTAGTGATCATAAAAATTATGTTGCGGAAGTAAAGCGATGTCGTAGCACGATGTGTTGGCATCGATTTCAATCGAAAACTGCATGATGGCTTTCAAAAGAGGTGATTTGCAATTTTTAAAAGGTAAAATAGGTCTTGAAAGAAGAGTTTTTACATGATTTGCAATGATAACAGTTCAAATACATTTTACCAAATCACACAATAAACACGTTTTTTTTTCTTGAGTAGCGTAAACTGATCGTGAACTCCGCTTTGACCATGTTATATCGAGGTGGAATTGATTTTGAAAGAATTTTAGCCTTCAATCTAAAGACTGTCTATCGCAGAAGGTATTTACTTACAAACAAAGAGGTGCTAATTTCACAAATTTGACTAGCCGCTACGTATCGTGCGACTAGGTCTATTGTTTATAAATTATAATCCACGACTGGCAGGATGCGTGTTGGTCGGTACGTAATTATAATAACAATCAGACAATAGTCCTCGTCGGAAGCGCTTCCGTGGTGGTCACTAATTTTGAGTGGCGGTCGGGGCCGACCGGCGTGTCGAACAAAAGCCTTTTCACATCTGATATTGGCATGTCAAATATAAAATCAAGCGCCGAGGTGGGAACACATAGCGCCGAGGTCCCAAGTAAAGCGCCGAGATTCACAAGTATAGCGCCGCGGACCTCGGCGCTAAAAAGCCCTGGGGAGAACCCTGGATAGAGTGATCAAAAATAATTGCTACCGAAAAAACCAAGTCAAATTTCACGTTTATTTAATATAAAAACAAGCAGTCTGTCGGCTGAGACAACTCTGCTGTTAGCAATGGACATTTCAATTAAAGAACAGAAGATATCATTAGAAAATGAACAATATGCATAGTATCAAAGCAATGGAACTTTCTGTTTTCAACAAGAAGTCGAAAATATCATTTTTACCAAAAATGACAAAAATATTCACCAATATTAGAGAATCAAAGATATCATTATACAAAATGAACAAATGTAAGAGAGATCCATATGTAGTACTTATATATGTAATATCAAAGCAATTGGACTTGTGGTTTTTAACAAAAAAGCAAAAATATCACTTTTTACCAAAAATGACAAAAATATTCACCAAAATTAGAGAATTGAAGATATCAACATGAAATGAACAAACCTAAGAGAGGTCTACACCAAGTATCAAAGCATTCAGGCTAGTAGTTTTCATGAAGAAGTTGAAAAAGTAAAACATTGACACGGACAACGACAGACAATCACTCATATGATAAGCTCCGCTCGATAGCAAAGCTAATAAAGAAGTAAAATTTTTTGCATGGCATGACTGAGTAAGAGGAGTAAGGGGGATTATTGGTATAACCAGTGTACATGTATAACATCAGAAGTGAGTTGTATCATGTCATGACTGAGTAAGAGGAGTAAGGGGGATTATTGGTATAACCAGTGTACATGTATAACATCAGAAGTGAGTTGTATCATGTCATGACTGAGTAAGAGGAGTAAGGGGGATTATTGGTATAACCAGTGTACATGTATAACATCAGAAGTGAGTTATATCATGGCATGACTGAGTAAGAGGAGTAAGGGGGATTATTGGTATAACCAGTGTACATGTATAACATCAGAAGTGAGTTGTATCATGTCATGACTGAGTAAGAGGAGTAAGGGGGATTATTGGTATAACCAGTGTACATGTATAACATCAGAAGTGAGTTATATCATGGCATGACTGAGTAAGAGGAGTAAGGGGGATTATTGGTATAACCAGTGTACATGTATAACATCAGAAGTGAGTTATATCATGGCATGACTGAGTAAGAGGAGTAAGGGGGATTATTGGTATAACCAGTGTACATGTATAACATCAGAAGTGAGTTATATCATGGCATGACTGAGTAAGAGGAGTAAGGGGGATTATTGGTATAACCAGTGTACATGTATAACATCAGAAGTGAGTTATATCATGTCATGACTGAGTAAGAGGAGTAAGGGGGATTATTGGTATAACCAGTGTACATGTATAACATCAGAAGTGAGTTATATCATGTCATGACTGAGTAAGAGGAGTAAGGGGGATTATTGGTATAACCAGTGTACATGTATAACATCAGAAGTGAGTTATATCATGGCATGACTGAGTAAGAGGAGTAAGGGGGATTATTGGTATAACCAGTGTACATGTATAACATCAGAAGTGAGTTATATCATGTCATGACTGAGTAAGAGGAGTAAGGGGGATTATTGGTATAACCAGTGTACATGTATAACATCAGAAGTGAGTTATATCATGTCATGACTGAGTAAGAGGAGTAAGGGGGATTATTGGTATAACCAGTGTACATGTATAACATCAGAAGTGAGTTATATCATGGCATGACTGAGTAAGAGGAGTAAGGGGGATTATTGGTATAACCAGTGTACATGTATAACATCAGAAGTGAGTTGTATCATGTCATGACTGAGTAAGAGGAGTAAGGGGGATTATTGGTATAACCAGTGTACATGTATAACATCAGAAGTGAGTTGTATCATGTCATGACTGAGTAAGAGGAGTAAGGGGGATTATTGGTATAACCAGTGTACATGTATAACATCAGAAGTGAGTTGTATCATGTCATGACTGAGTAAGAGGAGTAAGGGGGATTATTGGTATAACCAGTGTACATGTATAACATCAGAAGTGAGTTATATCATGGCATGACTGAGTAAGAGGAGTAAGGGGGATTATTGGTATAACCAGTGTACATGTATAACATCAGAAGTGAGTTGTATCATGTCATGACTGAGTAAGAGGAGTAAGGGGGATTATTGGTATAACCAGTGTACATGTATAACATCAGAAGTGAGTTGTATCATGTCATGACTGAGTAAGAGGAGTAAGGGGGATTATTGGTATAACCAGTGTACATGTATAACATCAGAAGTGAGTTATATCATGGCATGACTGAGTAAGAGGAGTAAGGGGGATTATTGGTATAACCAGTGTACATGTATAACATCAGAAGTGAGTTATATCATGGCATGACTGAGTAAGAGGAGTAAGGGGGATTATTGGTATAACCAGTGTACATGTATAACATCAGAAGTGAGTTGTATCATGTCATGACTGAGTAAGAGGAGTAAGGGGGATTATTGGTATAACCAGTGTACATGTATAACATCAGAAGTGAGTTGTATCATGTCATGACTGAGTAAGAGGAGTAAGGGGGATTATTGGTATAACCAGTGTACATGTATAACATCAGAAGTGAGTTGTATCATGTCATGACTGAGTAAGAGGAGTAAGGGGGATTATTGGTATAACCAGTGTACAAGTATAACATCAGAAGTGAGTTATATCATGTCATGACTGAGTAAGAGGAGTAAGGGGGATTATTGGTATAACCAGTGTACATGTATAACATCAGAAGTGAGTTATATCATGGCATGACTGAGTAAGAGGAGTAAGGGGGATTATTGGTATAACCAGTGTACATGTATAACATCAGAAGTGAGTTATATCATGGCATGACTGAGTAAGAGGAGTAAGGGGGATTATTGGTATAACCAGTGTACATGTATAACATCAGAAGTGAGTTGTATCATGTCATGACTGAGTAAGAGGAGTAAGGGGGATTATTGGTATAACCAGTGTACATGTATAACATCAGAAGTGAGTTATATCATGTCATGACTGAGTAAGAGGAGTAAGGGGGATTATTGGTATAACCAGTGTACATGTATAACATCAGAAGTGAGTTATATCATGTCATGACTTTGATGATCGTTTGGAAGTTTTATTTGTTCGTTCATTGCTGTAAATGTAAACGTTGTAGAAGCTGATGGTACGAATAATGAACAGCAATTTTTTGAAGGAGAATGTTTTTGTAGTAAATTCGATCATCAAAGTCGTGAAACGTTTCAAATGCGTTTCATTTAACTTTTTACAATTTGTTTGTTTCTAATAGTCTGCAGCATTTGCATAATACGATTCAAGAATGTTTAATTTTTAAATTCAAACTCTTCTAAATTATGAAACATAATATTTTAACTCAAATAGCAAAAATATTTGCAATATGACCAAGCTCAAAAGAATAGTGTTTATACATATGAAGCAAATTAATAAATAAGTGCCACTTTGTTTTTTTAAAAATGTGTGTAAATGTGCTTTGGTCAACCTCTATTAATATGCAACTTATATGTAAATTATATGCAAATTATATGCAAATTAGTCTACCACAGTGGTTTAAATTCCTGGGGAGAACACTGGATAGAAACATTGGACCCACCGATCACAGGTTCAGCTTCAAGCTTCACTACACTTTCTGCGACCAACATTTTAGAAATCAATAAAATTAAACAAATTGAACATTGTTTCACAAAATGAGTAAGCACATAGTAATAACAGAGTATATATATTAATAGCATGCAGAAAGATATGAATTTCCACTCTTCTTGCTGTTTAGGTAACGTACATTTACAAATGTACATGTGCATATATAACCCAAATACTATAATATCCAAACATTTCACTTTATGAACATTTATTGGCTATCACAAATGTTTGTAACTCAGTCTTAAATGGCTTGACAGATGGATGAAACAATAAATGATATATCTATTGCAGTCAAAATATGAGGTAGTGCATTCTTATCACGTTTTTTATTTTTAACCTCATAATCCCAGTTTAACAGCTCGTATATCTACAAACAGAAGAACTGATTTTTTGGAGAGAACATATAATTCAATATTTTCAATTTAATAAAAAGAATATAGGTCAGAGAAAACAAGACAGTGAAGTTAATGAAGTATTACAAATGTAACAAAGTTCTTAATACATATATATTGACAAAAACAATGGTTTAAATTATAATATTCAGAATATTATTTTATAGACAACAGATGGTTCCTGACATGTGCAGCATCAACAAGCATCTACATTTTAAATTACAAGTCAAAATAGGCAATACCTGGAATAGCCGGTTTACCAGCTTGTTTAACAAATTTGCGAACAGTAACAATAGCAACATGAAA
This sequence comes from Saccoglossus kowalevskii, assembly GCF_978046115.1. Classification (NCBI taxonomy): domain Eukaryota; kingdom Metazoa; phylum Hemichordata; class Enteropneusta; family Harrimaniidae; genus Saccoglossus; species Saccoglossus kowalevskii. The sequence goes on from NC_140657.1 coordinate 34,017,664, forward strand.
AAATCGTAAAATGCTTCAGATTCATGTACCGGATGTGCTACTGTAATATACACATTTTATATGTGGTTTTGATATTTAATTTACTTTTTTGACTGATGACAATATGATCATTTTCTCATAATAATTCATGGTTGTCAGCTACTGCGCAGGTAATTTGTTGTAATCAAATCTGAACTTAGTGTAAAACCATTTATTATCACTGGCATATAATTTCACTGTTTTGATAATTTCACTGGGTTTTAAAGTTCACCAACTTGGCAGGGAAACAAGTTCTTTTGTTATTTTTCATGTTCATGCAATTTAATTTAGCAGAATTTACTTATCAACAAAAAGAGTGAAATTAAAAAACAGTGAATATTTAATGTGTTTACAGAACAGTAAATCAAATTTAAATAGTTGCATGACATTTTGGCAATTGTAAACCTAAACATAACTAAAATGACTTACAACTCTATTGTGAGAATATACTTTTTTTTTACAATTTGGCTACATTGTAATTTGCTAAATTTCAGCTTATTCAAATGACATTCTAGCTACAAGGACATGTTTTTGTATAGTCATTTGCCATGGAAACTTGTGGCTAGCTCAATTAATTAATCAGTCAATTAGAAATGATGACAATCACTCAGCATTAATTAGTGATAAACAAACTGTTAACAGGATGACCAATCAATCCATATAAAGATGTTTGTTTGAAGTACACACAGTTATCACTTTTTTGCAGCATTCTACCATAGACCTTAGAATGAGAGGGACAGGCAACTACAGTGTTTCTTTTGTTTTAACCTGGGTTATAATCCTCCAAATAAGTCCACAATCTTATTAACGAATAAACAACCATCTGTTTATTTTTACTGTCGGCAGCACTCGTGAAATCGCGCAAAACGTGCGAGTTTCCCTGCGTGACTACTGAAGCGACGGTCATGAATATGCTAATTGTATGTTAATGAGTTTTCCACTTAGTGTCACACGTTTCCAAATAGTTTAGAAAATTCAGACTTTCGACTTTTTTAAAGCCAGTAATCAAATTAAAATACCCAAATTATTTAGTAAACGCAATAATTTGAACAACAGATGTTTTTATTTTGAGAAATCGGGCGAAAATACAGTGATCTAAAACAGACCGAGTCAGCCATTTCTGGTGTAAGCTGCTGACTTTCACGGTTTCAAACAGTTTAGAAAATTCATAATTTTGACTTTTGTATAGCAAGTTATCAAAATAAAATACCCTAATTACTTCGAAAATGGCATGACTCAAGTAAAAAATGCAACAATTTGAACAATAGATGTTTTATTTTTGAGAAATCTGGCGAAAATAAAGCAATCAAAAAAGATCGGGTCAGCCATTTTCGTTGTCGGATGATTGTCACACGTTTACAAGCAGTTTGGGAAATTCAGAATTTCGACTTTTGTAACGAAAGTCATCAAATTAAAACACCCTAATTACTTCGAAAATTGTACGACTCAAGTAAAAAATGCAATAATTTGAACAACAGATGTTTTATTTTTGACAAGTCGGGCGAAAATACAGCGATCTAAAACAGCCTGAGACCAGGTCAGCCTGAGCCATTTCCGATCATGTAAGCTGCTGACTTTCACGGTTTCAAACAGTTTAGAAAATTCGTAATTTCGACTTTTGTATAGCAAGTCATCAAAATAAAATATATCCTAATTACTTCGAAAATGGCAGGACTCTGGTAAAAACCGCAAAAAATTGGAACAATAGACGTTTTATTTTTGAGAGATGGGGCGAAAATACAGCGATCTAAAAACAATCTGGTCGAGTCTTGTCTGTCCAGACGGCCTTTCAGACAGTTCGGAAATTTCAGAATTACGATTTTAAAATATAGACTAGCAAAACTAAAATACGCGAGTATCATTGAAAATAGTATGATTTAAGTGAAAATACGACAATGCAAACAACAAGTGTTTTTATTTTCCCGAAAACGGGCGAAAATGTGGCAGTCGCAGGATAAGTATTAGTCAACCATTTGTCACCACACACAAAATCAGCCAAGTAGTTAATTTATACTGATGAAAAAAAACGAATTCTAACTCTACATATAATAAGTGTCACCTAATAACCAGTACAAAAAAAATGGATCTTGTATTGAAATTAAAAATTCAATGTCATGAGCACAAGCACCGAAAGAGGTGTTGCAAACTGCGCGGTCGATTGATTGTGAGTGACGACATACGACTTCCTTAGCTTGATCATTTGTTTATAACTGTAGTAACCACGTTGCACGCCGGATGTCGTGAAATCCTTTGTTTTATAATCTAGTTGCCTGTCCCTCTCTTTCTAAGGTCTATGATATTACCCACTTGCCAAGGCAAAAGTTCAGCAACAAGGTCAAATCAACATTTGTTCAAGGTCAACATCTCAAACTGTAACCATGATTGAAATCGCACCACAAATATAATGAACTGGATACAGTTTATTAGATCTACCATTCTGAATAAAAGCTTTCAAATTGTAAACGGAGTTTGTTGTTAATTGTGATGCAATGTAATTAGACACTACACACTTTTAACTGTTCGTAGTCCAAAGCATTGAAGTAAAATGTCCAAAGTAACGATGTTGCCGTAACGCTGTTGTTGTAATGACTTGCAAGCTATGAAATTTTCCCCAAAATGTTCGAATCTCTACCAAATGTTCTTCGGCAAGTCACAATCACGAGCTCTGGTCGCGTGTAGACGGCAAATGCCTTATCAATTTGTTTATGTTTATTACGCTGTTGATTGTCATGCAAATTATAACAGACATCACTAAGCACGCTTTCCCGCGCAGGGGCTTATTCAAGGATTTTTTTCCGTAAATGACGGGTAACGTGAAGTGATTTAGAGAATACACGCATAAAAACTACTTTTGATACCTACATTGTTCGTGAAAGCCACGACTATTAAACCGAGAAAGCTACAAGACATATAACAATATCGTGTCTTGAGCAAAGTAACGTCTACGTCTACACGCATGCTGGAGTACAATCATGCCATGTGATTTTCCGTGAACATTTTGATTACGCAGTGGGTTTTCACATCTGTTAAAAACGAATTCGAAGCCACGAGGCCACTCCATATTTGTGCCATTGACGCGTGAAATATTTTAAAACGCCTGGATGAAATTTCGCTTGAAATCTTACCTTGTTTGTTGAAATTCTGATATTTATTCCTCGCATAGTTGCTCCGTCCTGTTGTTTTCTCTTCAAAACTGCAAGCTGCAGTATACTGTTTAATGACGTCACTGACATCGACCAACCGGAACTCCTTGCGACAGTGACGTCAGTTATTTACCGAGAGCAAATGGCGGGAATTCAAAATAATGAGAGTCGAATACAAGTCCAGACATGCAGGGACATTTGTTGGCGTACATGGATGCCCTAAATAATAGTATAAATAACAAGACTATTTTGGAAAATACATTGACGTTTGAAAAAGTTGTTGTCGTGTATTCTATCATTGATATTGCCTGATATTCACGGCGGATACATTTAACACACGCAAACCCACGGTCCCTCAACAACACTGTGGCGAAACCAGTTCACCAACTCGTTGCTGAAAAAATGGCCGAACTTTGTCTGAATTTTTCCCCGCCAAATTAATGCATGTACTTTCATGGTCGAATGAGTATTAAATGAGATACCATTTGCCATATAAATAAGATGATTTTTTTTTCCCGGAAGTTAGTCTGGGCGCTGTTACTGGTAAACACTGACTCTGTAACTGTCTGACCTTAGACAAGAATGAGGTCTAGGAATGTCTCCTGAAGTGACCCCAGGGTTGACCTTGGAAGTTTGGCAGGGTTGGGCAGATTTCAAATCACTCAGAGGTGTAAGACAAGGTTGTGATATCAGCCCAATACTCTTCAATTTATTCCTAAATGATTTACCAGGACAACTAGATAAGTCATGTAAACCAGTTAAGTTAAACAACAATACAATTAGTATCCTGTTATATGCTGATGACCTTGTTTTTGTGTCAGAAACTGAAGCAGGTTTACAAAATTGTTGCAATAAGTTGGCATCCTACTGCAGTATGTGGAACCTAAAAGTAAACACATCTAAAACAAAAAATATGATTTTTAATAAAAATGGCAAATTATTAAATCATAAGCATAGTGTTTGTTATGAAAATGAAGAACTAGATAGAGTTAAAAAATTATAAATATTTAGGAATAGAATTTAAACCAAGTGGAAAGTTTGATCTAGCAAAAGAACATTTATATCAAAAAGCATTAAAAGCATTTAACTATATCAAACAAATAATTAGCACATCAATAAATATCAACATAGCAACTTGGATCAACATTTTTGACCATATAATAAGACCAATACTAACTTGTGGATGTGAAATATGGGGTTCAGAGAAGTATACAGATAAAACATACATACATACATACATACATAGACAAATTAAATTTGAAATTGTGTAAAATGCTTCTACAAGTTAACCAGACAGCATCAAACCCAGCAGCTCGTGGGGAATTGGGCAGACACCCAATCTTAGTTTTCATTTAAAAAATGATGGTCAGATACTTGTATAAAATATGTAAAAAAATAAAAACAAACTAATAAATGAGGTAATTTCCTGTAATTTTATTGATCAATCACAATGGGCAAAATCAATACAAGAAATAATAGGCGAAAGTGAAATTAATAATTATTGGAAAGAGACCAAGAAAAGCATACATCACATAAGTGATCAAATAGAAGCCAGTTATGTAGATTTGTGGAGAAGTGCAATTAATTCAGAAAAATCTAAATCTGAGGAAAATAATAAATTAAGAACTTACAGTAAATTCAAGAAAGAATTTAAAACAGAGCAGTACTTTACAAAAATTAAAATTCCAATTTATAGAAAATATATATGCAAACTCAGAATTAGTGATCATAATTTAATGATAGAGAAAGGTAGTCATACAAGACCAAAAACAAGCGGATGATATAATGTGTGAAAGGTTTGGTACTAATAAAGTTGAGGATGAATTTCACTTTCTGATTGATTGTCCACAACACAAAGAAGCAAGGAGGAGACTATTTAAATCAGCACAAACCTCAAATCATCTTTTCAATATGTTAGATAACGAAGCAAAGTATATATATATATATTATGGGCAACATACAAATGACAGTTTATATTAACAAACGTGCCATTTTCTAAACCAGTGTCAACAGTATATTTATTTTCATCTATTGTTATTTTTGTTTTGTTTCTTAGAATAGTATTTGACTATGTTCTATTCAAAATGAATAATGTCAATAAAGTTATTATTATTATTATAATGTGTCCAAATATGTACAATATTGTTCTGAGTCGACCACAAGACACGAAAAATGATTATAAGTCGATGCAAAGTAATATTCAATTCGACGGTAATCATAATATTGCAAACGCATTGAGGTTCAGAAATGTACGATGTGCATAGCACTGCTAAATACCGCTCTTAGCCAATAATACTGCTCATTACTTCGTTTATTCTACTTCGTTAGAACGCTCGATGGCGCTGTTACATATGAAAGACTTAAAACGACTGTGCTATGCTTCACGTGTTCTGTGTGCGTAATTCCTTGTAAGGAGGTACTAAGAGCTAACGGGAATCAATGTTTGTTCACAAACGATCATAGGTTAAAGCTAAAACAATAACGTCTATGTATATGTATATGTATATGTATATGTATATGTATATGTATATGTGTATGTGTATATGTATGTGTATGTGTATGTATATATATATGTGTATGTATATGTATATGTATATGTATATGTATATGTATATGTATATGTATATGTATATGTAAATGTATATGTATATACCAATGGGTGATTATTTTCATATTTATGTCATCTTAAGCTATTTGACTATCATTAAAAATTGACGCCAGATTCCTCAGACTTTTATTAATGTATGTTTATGATGTCTCTTTCAAAATAAAAAATAAAAACCATTTACCATTGGTTGCCATGATAAAAATGTTTCATCATATCTCAAAATTTGGTTCGGGTACATACGGGGAAAAATATATATTTATAGTATGGTACTCATGGCTGTCTCGAATTATTGGGAATTTTAACAATAAATAATCTGTTACTCGAGAGCTAAAAGTCCAACTGATTAGATCATTTAATTTTATTAATTTGTTTCTCCATTTCTCATCACACTAAACTAGAGAAATACAGCTATGATATACGTCTACCGTGAAAAGTACGGTAATATTCGTGTGCACGATGCAAGCTATAACGCTCTCAGTCAATGTCGCTGTTGAGGGACCGTGTCTCCGCATGGAAGCGACTGTGGCGCTTGCGTCAAATACGCACTGTAACCGAATCAAGTGACTAATCTACGTAAATAATTCGACCAACTGTATTTTTTATTCAGTACTACGCCATATGCCGGAGACAATTCTAGCAAGTGGAAAGGCCGCTAAAAATTGCATCGACGATTCTTCGTGATCAGCAACGCAATGCCACATTTTGTTTATGACCAATAGTCACATGTTGCACCAACCTTGATGGGGCGCATGCTAAATTTAGAGGCGCCTCCAAGCAGATCTATGCATTTTACCGAGGTGAAATACGCGACTTCTCAGTGCAATAAGCTATTTTCCGCTTCGTGTTAAATTTGCCTAGCATTCACCCACGGGTTCATGGGAGAGTATGTTTACATAGGACGGTCACCGTTTACATCGAGCTCGTGAAACGAGGGAGGTGTGGCTGCAGACAGGCCACGAGAGAAAGGGTCCACGACAGCGCGGTCCACGAGAGAGAGCGATTGATGGCGTGATCATCACGTGGTTATCACCTGACTTAACATGACGTTGCTGTAGTGTTGAATTCAAGGTTCTACTCGTGTTTTTGTTGGGAAAATACTTATACACTGCGTTTGTAACTACGTTTTAAAAACTGAATTACGGGTCGTTCTTTACTGAAAAATCGACACAGCAGGACTAACGCGAGCAGTCGAGCTAGTAGTAGAGCTTGACTGGCACAGTAGGGGCGATTAATTAGTTTTTGTAGTCTAACTAAAATAAAAAAAATCGCGAAATGGAGGTTTTCCCCTGAAACTGCGATTTCGCGCTAACACCTTCATTTTGCGATTTTTTTTATTTTCATTTCGCGATTTATTTTTTTTTATTCAAATTACAAAAACAAAGTAATCGCCCCGACTGCGCCAGTCTAGACCAGGGCGTGCAATTGCTTGAAACTACAACCGGGAGCTAGCAATGATAAAGGCCTCCATTTTTTTTTTTTTTTTTATTAATGATGAAACGTTACAAGATACATGATCGTTATTTAACAATAAATAAATAATTCTACCACATTCATTTTCTAAACTTTGATTTGGATCCACAAAACAAACAAAAAGAGCTAGTAAATTGTTTGTATCTTTGCCAATTCCTAACCGATTCACACAATTTTTCCAACACTTCAAGTTTGAAGCAATGTCCTGTTCGTTGCCATAGAAATATATTATATTAATTATTTGCCTTAATTAAAACTATTTCAAGGTAATAAAGGTAATGTATTGTATACACATTGATCAACATAACTAAATGTAATTTATCTGAAGCTAAACACATCTATTCAGACTAAATATATTTCTAAGTTTATATTATTTATTGACAAATATTATTAGCTCAGTTATATCATTTGTCGATATTTAGCTCCTAATTAGCCTCAAAACTCATACTAAACTGTGTCGTGATTTAAAGTAATCCAATATGCAATTCTTTCAAAGCAGTTTTTAACGATATGTCTGCTATTTAGTGCTTTCAAATGGATTCTCATCTTAGAAACTGTTCAGATTGACATACCAGGAGTAAATTGTCCAATGGCCAACTCCTTTAAACGATATATATTCAATTGTGAAAGTAATGCACAGATATACCAAGAATTTAATGCTTTTAATATATAAAAATTCATACAATACATGCGAGGATACACTAATATATGCTGATGAAATATCTTTCCTGCAAGTGCCATGTACTCTATTTGGACTCTAAGGAATATACATTCAATGTTTTATTGTGAAAGTAAAAGGCTACAGTCAATGCAAGTGTTAACAAGTGATTTTGTTTTTAAATTGTTTTACCCAATTACAAAGTTTAGAAAATTATAAAGCCTTCTTTTCAGATGCACAATACCAACAGATACTGTGCAGTTTATCAACAAATGTAGGACGGTTACTATGCATGGAATTAATTCTGAAGAAATTATGACTGCGGATTAGCCAAGACCACAAATGCAAGAAGTTTTGATACCTGATGAGTAAAGCCGATGAGACTATATAAGATAAGATAATTCTTTATTACAACCCGATAGAATGAATTACATATCTATTTTGGTTTATAAAATGTAATAAAGGTGTTAAAATAAAAATATCAAGTTAGATATCTAAAATCTACAATATAGTTACATGTAATATATAATGAATACAAATTTAGGCAAGATGCAAATGACCATGCAACTCGTGGCCTTGTATGATTTTCTTTGCATGGCAAATAAACAGTCCTCAAATACAGCCAAATACAATTTTGCAGGGAAAATATTTGATAAAATTAAAGAGTAAACAATGACTGAAAATTATATTACATGAAAAATGTATTAATAAAATTAAAAAAAATGCACAATTCTCAATTAATGCTACATGTATATTATCAATCTCAACAGTATACTGGAGCTAAAAATAGTAGCAAATGTTCTGTCAAGAAAAGTACACTACTTTTACATTTTGCTGTCAAAAAATGATTCATACTACACAATTAAAACAATGGTTAACACTATCTTAATTAAAATATCTTTTGAGTGCCTTTAACTAACATCAGCAGTATAAACTTCTTCATTCTGCACATGTATTGCTGTGTCCAACAAGTTCATTTGGCCAAATTGTAATAAATTTGTAAACTCACTTCATTTTCAAAACAAAATTAAACTTTGTTGACATATTTCAGTGATAAAGATTTCCAAAATGGTTTGAGTTATTTTAACTACAATAAGCATTTTCACTAATATCAATTAAGATTTTAGAAAACAATCAGTTGAAAATTCTTATTTTTAACCAAAGAAACAGAAGAATGGAAATGATGAGACAGACATACTGTAACCTCAATATAATGAACACCGTTATAATGAACTTCCTGATATAATGAACACATAGCGTGTCTTCCGCTCACAACAAACCCTATGTATTATGTGCTTCATTATAGTGAACATTTCATTATAACAAACTAATTGTATGTCCCCCAAAGAGTTTGTTATAACGAGGCTACAGTGTATTTATAATATATTTAATACAAGCGATCCTGTGGTTAGTAGAGCTTTGCTGTAATTGACACATGCTGAAGGGCAGTGGCATTTACTAGGTAGATAGGAATCTATGACAGTTTAGTAGTTGTGGCAATTGTCCCATAAGAGGATACATGTTCGTATTTGTGTATATAGTGCATGGATATGTATAATTGATGTGGTGTACAGGAAATTGAAGCTGAAACACAAGTTGTCACAATTACCAGAATATATAAATGTGACTGAATTGAGAATGACAAAGTTAGACAATATGACAAAGTGGCATGTGATCTTGAGATTACCTTGAACTTTCTTTGAAAGATCTTGAAAGAGAGGTGACCTCCTGACACTCAACACACATGCAATCAACATGTGAACTTTGAGATGATCCTGACCTGGCCTTTTGGGAAGATGTTTTAGTCCCTCCCACCCTCACCATTCAGTATCACCCATATAAAAGCAGCAAACACATAAACCTTGAAAAGACCTTGACCTGAACATTTCTGGAAAACATAGTCTTGGAAAATTAACTGGATGGGCCAATGTGTACTAAGAAAGCTCAGCTTCCAACTGATACAGTTGTCTACTGGAGTCCATGCATTATATATAGCCAATATAATGTACGAGGAAAGTGAGAAAACAAAATTAATAACAAAACAAGCAGCCTGTCGGCTGAGATAGCTCAGCTGTTAGCAATACACATAACAGAAGATATCATTAGAACATGAACAATATGTATAGTATCAAAGCAACAGGACTGTTTTCAACAAGAATTCAAAAATATCACTTTTCACCAAAAATGACAAAATTAATTATCAAAATTAGATAATTGAAGATATCATCACAAAATGAACAAATCTGAAAGAGGTCCACATGTACAATGTAGTACCTATATATGTAATATCAAATATTACTGTTTACCAAAAATGACAAAATATTAGGGTTGTACAAACCCGTTTGTTTACCTAATCATACCTACCAGAAAGTCAGTGGAAATAATAAATTCCATTTATAACTCGTAGGCTTAAGTACAGATTACAGCCCCAATCGGAAACCATTAGGGAATATACCCACAAAGAACACCTTAGGGTAGTATTCCCTATAGAAAAAAAGACCTCTCCTAAGGGACCATGTCCCGCGCGGGGTGGTCATGCATACGAGGTGTGATCCGATATTCCCACAAACGTTTCCGCTGCCACAACGGGCCCCCGTAAGCTTGTGGATAGGTGGGCGGGTTCCACAGACTTTCTGGTAGGTATGATTAGGTAAACAAACGGGTTTGTACAACCCTAATAGTTTACTACATCACCTACCAGAAAGTCTGTGGAAATAATGAATTCCATTTATTACTCGTAGGCAGAGTAGCACGCTCACCGGAGGTGGGGAAGCTCCGGCGGCTGAAATGTATTTTTTTCGACCCCAAAAAGGAAGGTCCAAAAAAAAAACCTGAGAAATCTAAAGCTACTCACAGATAAGGAGAATAAAACTAATTAGGTGACTTTTCAGGGACCAGGTGCCCAAAGGTAGACCCCCCCCCCCCAATTCAAGGAGGCTACTAAAGCCGGTCCACTGAACAATAAATAGGGCCCCCACCAATTTTAATGCATTGAAACAGTATATTGCTCGGGTTCGATAGCGCTGAACGAAAAGCGTCAAGCAAAGGAGGCTGGTTTCGACTGAAGGCACTATCGCGCTAATGCTTTCGCACATAGGGCCCCTTGGTGGTGCGGGCTGGGTCAGCGAACACAGTCTGACATGTCACAACCAACCTGTAGAGGCCCTCCTGCAGTGCTTGGAGGTCTCTCAGGTAATAGTTAATGAAGACATTCTGAGATCTTCAGAACCCTGCTCGAAGCACCTGCTCGAGCGAGGCCCCAGACATCAAAGCCAATGAGTTAGCTACCCCACGCACCTTCACCTGGTGGCGTTCCAAACGGACCGATGAAGAAGCAGTTAACCTATACGCTTCCACGACCGTATCAACAATCCACCACGAAATGGTGTTATTCGAAGCAGGGTGGCTCTGTTTGCCCCGCCCATAACAGACAAACATGCGCTTCTCACTGCCTCGAGACACCTTGGTGCGGTCGCAGTACCAGCTCAGAGCTCAGACCGGGCATAGAATCTGTCCCAGACGGTCCTCCTTGCCCACTATGTAAGTGCGGCGTGGGATGACTGTCGGCTCAGGGTCACGCCCTGGGATTCCTTGCAAGAAAGTCCAGCAAAGTCTTCAAAATAACTAGTGAGTTCATAAAGGAGGCACATCCGCCACTAAAGGACAGTGCCCAGTCAGCAGGATTAGCTAGCCCCTTGGCGCGTGGCCCCTTGGAGCGGAAAGACTAAACAGTTGTAACATAATAGAACTCGAAACCAGTTTCAGTCCAGCAGATTCTATAAAACTGGGAATAAAACTGACTGATATCCAAGAATTGTCGATATAGATTTTCCTTGATCAAAGATATAGGAAACAATCGGCTACCTCGCTAATAGAGGGACTGAGATGATCAATCTCCCTTCCGTCACACAAATCAGTCGTTGAGATATGGGAGACCGGTGTAGCAGTTGGGTCACCTGTCTTAGCACACTGGTGAAGACGTACGGTGTTGTGCACAGACCGAAAATGAGGGCGGTAAACTTGTAAACTTTGCCCTTTATGGGATTCTGATATACCGGCTGCATGAGTGGTGAATGGGAATGTGGAGGTAAGCGTCGCTCAAATCCAGTGATGCCAGCCAATCGCCCGAGTGCACTGACAGAAGTATCAAAGCTGGTCTTTCCATCTGGAACCGCTTATTCCACAAACCCGTTCAGTCGACTGAGGTCTAGGACTGGACGCCACCCCCCCCCCAAACTCTTGGGAACACAGAACACAGAAGATGTGGGAAAGAACCCTAGCACTAAATGGGGGTTCCCTGCTAGGCGTATCACCCTTTTCTCCAGAAGGCTTGCTACTTTCTGTCGTCTCCGTCTTGAGGAGGAGACCGAAGAGGAATCTAATACCCATGCGACACTACTTCGAGTCCAGGGATCAGAAACTCTTGTGCGCCAAGCTGGAATGTGCTGCACAAGGCGCGATCCAACTGGAAGGAGTGGACGGGCGTTCGGAGCTAGTGCTTCCCGAACTCTAGCCACCAGTATGAGAGGACGAAGAGGGGGAGACTGAGCCCGAGGACTATCCATGTCCAGGCAGCCGGCGAAACCTTCAAAGAGACTTCGCGGCCCCCTGGTCCCCAGAATTGTCAGAACGCCCACCACCACCAACGCCACATTGCTTGGGCTTTCTCTGACGCTTTCCGCTAGTCTTCTTCTGCCCTATTGAAGGAGACCATGAGCGCTTTGATCCTCAATTGGATACGCTGATCTTCTGCAACCACCAAACCGTTCACCGCATCCACTAACTGGCCACCACATAGCCGGTCACGCCCCGAAGGCCTTCTCTGCAGGCGTACAAACTCGTCCCATGCTAAAGTAGAATAGGCACACAGACCCAGAACTGCCTCACGCTCAGCCGAAACTGTTCCTGCCAATAGGGCAGTATGGACTTGTGAGATATCGTATATAGCGACTCCCTGCGCCGCCAGGAACTGGCCCATCTGCCAGAGGTTCGTTGCTGAGCACTCAGACAGTCAGAACTAAGCAAGGTGAGCTGACGCTCTAACGCTAAAGAAACCCATTCTATAAAATTGATGGGTCTAAGTTCTGCCCGTAAAGTCCTATGCACTATAGGCTCTGGTGCAGGTCAAATGACCACGGAACGTGGCTTTCCCGATCCGCACTACCCGCCTTAACAAAAGTACGGGTACCGGGATCAGGACGGGGAACCCGTGGAGAGGGCTGTGGTAAAGCGTGAGTGTCCCACACCGAGGACTCGTCGATTGTTCGTGTAGCCCCAATGAGGTATGGATTCACCCAACAGAAGGCATTGGAAGTGACCGCTTCAAAACCAGGTTCAAGCTGTTTGTCCCCCCCCCAAAGGGTACCAATCGCCCTCTGAGCCCCCTCCATAGCCTGGGTCACATGAGGCACCTAGGGGAGTTGGTCAGCGGGCGTGATCTCCACGCCGGCAGTGGGCGAAGAGAGCGCAGATAAAAACGGGTCCAAAGGCGACTCCCCCATCAGGAGGATAGGGGAGGGAATACCACCGGCCGTGCGGCCGTCACTGCCCGGTTCACAAGCTGCGACCTTGACTGCATATTAGTAAGGGACAGCTGAGCTCCGGTTGGTTGGGTATCCTGTGACTGCCCCGACAAAGTGGGGACGAGGAGTGACAAAGCACTCGCCCCCCCTCCTGTTGGAGACTTGGTAGCTGTACCTTCATAAGTGGGTTCCAGGGAGAGGGCCCCTTCTGTAAAAAAGTGGACACTCCCTTTCCCACCTTTGGAAGGAGAGATCACTGGAAGAATGGGACACACCTGACCCGAGCCCTGGTAGTGGAGGTACAGACAATATCTCCCCCCCCCACCAGGTCCTCCTGCGTCCTACCCTGCAGAAGGGAGTTGACCTTTGAAGCCAGACTAACTATCTAAGCCATCTCTTCACCCTGGGAGAGCTTTTTTGTTTGCCACCTTGACTAATAACGGTAAAGGCAGGCAGCAGTGATTGTGCAATCCACTCAGGCTGCGTCGGTACCGATAAAGTTCTGGTGGATTGAACCGGTTCAGTCTCTAAAGGCCGTGCCGATTCTGTGTCAATGTCCCAGAGGAAACACGCCGTTTATCAACGTCAGTCACTGGTGACTGGAAACTCTGATCTCCCAGCAAAAGCGGTTGGCCGATGTTTGCTAGTCTCGGTAATATCTGGTGGGGAAGCTAACTCGGGAGAATTTAGATCCACCACCGGTGTTCCTGCGCTATCGACCGACATCACACATATGTGGGTCCCAATCGGGCATCTGCTTGAAGCAGGATGAGCATATCTTATGTCCCGTCTGTGGCGGGACGTACTGTGTCTTTTTTTGTGACTAAGGCATAATAGGGTCTGCAAAAATTACGAAAGTGAGATCATGAAAAAAAATAGTAAATTCACCGCGCCAGAAATCTGAATCTGGTGAAAATGAACTGAGCCGGCGATTCAACTAACACAGGTAAAAAAAATGGCGCCCTTAATAATGGAAAGCCTTTACCGTAATGAAGTCGATCACCAATACTAGATTCCTAGATTCTCAGTCATAAAACTGTAACATCCACTTTTGTCCATGCGTCGCAACAAAGCTGAAAAATATCTGTACTCGTTGGTCGCAGAAACAAAAGAGAATATCGGATCAGGCCCCTTATGCGTGATCCCTTAGGGGTGGCCCCTTAGGAGAGGCCTTTTTTTCTATAGGGAATGCTACCCTAAGGTGTTCTTTGTGAACAGGGTATATTCCCTAATAGATTCCGATCTGGGCTATAATCTGTAGTTAAGCCTACGAGTAATAAATGGAATTTATTATTTCCACGAACTTTCTGGTAGGTGATGTAGTAAACAAAATGGCCGCCAGTCGGCCATATTTGTTGGAATCACGGAAAAAATATGACGTGCACGTATAACCCAATATGTATGATCCCCATACCAACTTTGATCCAAATTGGGCTAGTCATCACTGAGAAATAGCTCCGGACATGTAAAAAATTATGATTTAGCACTTTTACATGAAATTTGGGCGTCAGTCGGCCATATTGAATCAAATCACAAAAATAATGATGGTTTAGTTGTATCTCTTGGTATACTATCTTTGTACAAAATTTAAACAGAAACGATCATAGCATTCAAGAGAAAGTAGTATGGGTACCATGAAAAACTAGATGGTTGCTAGTCGGCCATATTTGTTCGAATCATGAAAAAGAAATTATGTGCACCTGCAACCCAATATGTATGATCATCATACCAACTTTCATTCAAATCGGCCCAGTCATCTTTGAGAAACTGCTGTGAACATGTTTAGGTATCAGAAATAGCAAATCTTACATCCAAAATGGCTGCCAGTCGGCCATTTTTTCTGCGATCATAAAGTAACTTGACGCGTATATGTAAGACATTATGTATTGTCTTCATGTTGAGTTTGAATGAAATCCGTCAATGGCTGTCCAAGATATAGCTCCGGACGGACGTACGTACAGAACGAACCCAAATTAACAGTCCTCGTTTTCAGACTTCATCCGAATGGGGACTAAAACTAGAGGTTTACGTGTGATGTCATGAAATGAACAAATCTGACAGAGAAGCATTCCAGGTAGAATTGGTATGAATAGCAAAGCTGACAGTTTTGGAGAAGAAGTCGTTTGAAGGAAAAAAGTTGACGAACTAAGTATGACACATGACGGACGAGCACAGGTGTGGTCAACCTCAATAGCCAAAATGTGAACACTGAAAGCACAGCCAATACACAGTATACCAACATTGTACATTTTGCACAGTAGTTTGCCACATGTGCCATAATTTTCCCACAGTTCCAGTTACGTGTTCCAGTTCAACACAAGTCATTGAAAATTACAGTCCTCATTAAATTTTTCAAAGTTCTCTTTGTGCTCGTCATATTAAAAGCAGAGGGGTTGTCGTGAATGCGTCCTTGAAACTTGAGTCCCAAGTGGCAAATACAAGAGATTGTATATTTACATCAAATTCGAACAGCTGTGGCGTGACAACCCCTCCGGTTTAAGACATAGCAAAGAAAACATAGATCACAAGTGAAAGTAATATGGCCAAAAATAAAAACGACTGCTATTCAGCCATCTTTGATCTGATTATGAAACAAACTGACATGCATTATGTATGTGCCAAATACGAATGAAAATGGTACATAAATCTTGGAAATATAGTAGTAAGGCCATCCTTGATCCGATTTTTAAAAAAATTGTCATGAACATGTATCCTAACATTTATAAAGTATGTGCCAAATTTGAAAACTGACAAAGCATGTCCAAGATACCACATTTTAAAAAACAAACAAGATGGCTGCCAGTCGACCATCTTTGATCCAATTGTGAAAGAAATTGTCTTGGACATGTATCCTAACATGTAAAATCTATGTACCAAGTTTGAATGACAACTGACAAAGCATGTCCAAATTTTCAAAAAAACAAGATGGATGCCAGTCAGCCATTTTGAATCAAATCGCTAAACCACTGTATGTGCACATGTCCCATATAAAGCACTAGACATATGCAGAGAATAAGCGAAATCTGTCCGAAGGATTCTGAAATGCGACTCCAGACGGACGGACGAATTATAAGTCCCTGTTTTCAGACTTCATTCGAACGGGGAATAAAAATTGTGACTACTCGACCCTTAGTATTCGCATTCCATTTTATGTGACATTGGCTCCGTGTCGGGTCCCTTCATGATATTTTGTCTACAACAAGGCTTGGTTGGCCACCTTTATCTGATTATATTACATATTGTCATTTAAATAACCCAGATCACATATGACCCAAGTTTTATTTAAATCTGTTAAGTGGTATATATGAACTCAGAAATTTGTGCATATTTGGCAAATTCATATACACTGATTTTAACGCCAAACTAATCAGGTCTGAGAATCATTATAACACAAAATTTCATCTGAATTTATTAGTAAGGGGGAATCTTGGTATGAATCCCATGAACAAAGATGTTTTTGCACAACAAATATAAAAAAAGATATTACCATCGTTAATTATATAATTGTTTATACTAATTGGAATGCATATAATAATATTCATAAGAGTAAAAGTCATTCAGTACACAACATGCTCATGCAAAAACTATGCTGACAGACAAAATGGCCTCCAATGGGCACATTTTGCATACATGATTATTTATTACTGCATAGGGCTTAATTATTTGGTGGGTTTTATTTTCCCAGCTAAATGTGCTAAATTAAAACCCAGTAAACTTTCACAATCCAGTGAATTCAAAACCTAGTGAATATCCTTGCAACATCAAATATGCTGAAATTAAAACCCAGTGAATACTTCCTCTACAGTAACTTGAATCACCATAGATTTCATTCAATGTAGTAGTAGCAAGTTTCATTGAAAATTACTACACCATAGATGTCAATTTGACTTCACTTTTGGCACACATTAGATCCGCCTCTTTGATGGTTATATTTTTCTTCAAAGATACCAGTAAAGCTATCGACTCTTTCAATAATACATCCATGACAAATCTTGTCGCAAACCTGAAATTAAGTTGGAAGAAATCGTGTAAATGACTTAATAATATAGAAAATCAAAGAAAGCTTAGAAAGAACTCCCGTGTGCTGAGAGTATTGGAGACACATTAAAAATTAATTCAAAATTACTTGAACTTGAGATGTTGATGGAAACACAGAAAACTAATTATGCAAATTAGGTAACTAATATGAAACGATTTAAGTGTAAAACTAATAAGGTCTGCACAATGTACCAAGTTTCATTGAAATGTGATTAGAACCAAAATAATATTAATTATTATGCTAATTAGAGGATTAATATGAACAGATTTTAACCCAAAATTAGTCTATTGTTCTAGAGCACTTATGTACCAAGTTTTATTCAAATGTGATGATCAATACTTGAGATATCAGTATTAATTAATTATATTAATTAGGTGATTAAGAAGCATAAATATTTACCAAAACCTAATATGGTGTATAGTCCTAGGTTCATTGAAATGTGATGGGTACTCTTTAATAAAAAGTTTCATTGAAATCCAAAGAGTGGCTTTTAGACATCAGTGCAACAGCCATAAAACAGCAAAAAATTAACTAATTATGCAAATTAGATAATTAATAGGCACAATTATTTATCCCAAAATTAATCAGGTCTCTGCAGTTCTAGAATATCTATGTCGCAAGTCTCATTGAAATGTGATGATTAGTACTCAAAATATCAAAAGCTGAAAATTAATTAACTATGCTAGTAAGGTGATTAATATGCACAAATATTTACCCCAAAACTAATTAGGTCTCTGCACAGTCCTCAAGTAACTATGTACCAAGTTTCATTGAAACATGATCATTACTACTTGAAATATCAAAAGCTGAAAATTAATTAATTATGCAAATTAGGTAATTAATATGTACTGATATTGCCCTAAAAACTATCAGGTCTGTGCAGTGTCATATGACATATATGTACCAAGTTTTATTGACATGTTATGATTAGTACTTGAGATATCAGTGGAAAAGCCGAAAATTGATTAATCATTATGTAAATTAGGTAATTAATAATATTAACAGATTTTTACCAAAAAATAATCAAATCTGCACATTAGTTCAGAGCATCCATGTGCCAAGTTTCATTGAAATCCAATGAGTGGTTCTTCAAAAATCAGTGAAACAGTCATAGAACAGCTTAAAATCAGTTAATTATCATGCAAATTAGGTAATTAATATTCATAGATTTTTACCCAAAACTAATCAAATCTGTGTATTGGTTCAGAGCATCCATGTGCCAAGTTTCATTGAAATCCAATGAGTGGTTCTTCAAAAATCAGTGAAACAGTCATAGAACAGCTTAAAATCAGTTAATTATCATGCAAATTAGGTAATTAATATTCATAGATTTTTACCCAAAACTAATCAAATCTGCGTATTGGTTCAGAGCATCCATGTGCCAAGTTTCATTGAAATCCAATGAGTGGTTCTTCAAAAATCAGTGAAACAGTCATAGAACAGCTTAAAATCAGTTAATTATCATGCAAATTAGGTAATTAATATTCATAGATTTTTACCCAAAACTAATCAACTCTGCGCATCAAGTTTCACAAAAATTTGATTAGTGGTTCTTGAGATAACGGTGGAACAAAAAAAGTGACATACATACATACAGACAGGGTAACTGCAAAGACTCCCTTTTGTGCTTCGCACACGGGAGTCAATAAAACAGTGCATGCTATAGTTCTATTATCAGGTCAGTGAACAAGCAGTCTGTCGGCTGAGATAGCTTCGCTGTTAGCAATGACATTTCAATTAATGAACTGAATATATCATTAGAAAATGAACAATATGTATAGTATCAAAGCAATCGAGAAGTTTTCAACAAGTCGAAAATATCACTTTACAAAAAATGACAAAAATATTTATCAAAATTAGAGAATTAAATATATCATCACGAAATGAACAAATCTGAGAGCGGTCCACATGTAGTACCTATGGTATATATAAAATATCAAAGCAACCAGACTTGTGGTTTTCAACAAGAAGTTGAAAATATCACTTTTTACCAAAAATTACAAAAATATTTATCAAAATTTGAGAATTACAGATATCATCACGAAATGAACAAATCTAAGAGAGGTCTGCCCAAGATACATATACACCAAGTATCAAAACAATATAAATTGTAGTTTTCAAATACTGTAGAATACTTTATTTTTGCTTGGAATTTATTTTCGCTATTTTCGCTGAAGGGATGATTCTGTGAAAATAAAATCCAGTGAATATATTTTTTTTTCACATTAAACTCATGAAAAAATCAGTGAAAATAAATTCCAAGCAAAACGCCCGACAAAGTCGACAGCGGAGCTAAAAAGTTGACACGGACAATAACAGACACCGAACAAGCACTCATATGATAAGCTGCGCTTGACAGTGGAGCTAAAAGTGTAACAAGCAGCCTCTTGGCTGAGATATCTCCACTGCTAGCAATTCACATTTCAATTATTAACTGATGATATCAGCACAAAGAAATCTGAGAGGAGACCATCTGTAGTACCTATATGTATAATATCAAAGCAATCAAATCCAGCTATGGAATGGCAGAAATTCTTAATTTTGATGAATTTTTAGCACTAAAATGGCAGCTATTCAGCTAAATTGAATTGAATCATAAAATAAATGCATGTGCATGTGCATGATATGATGTCTGATGTGTTTGTTGAGTTTGAATGTGATCAGTCATTGCAAGTGATAGGCATTGATTGCCCTGGGATTTATTTGTAAAAACAAAATGGCCACCAGTTGGCCATTTTGAATTAAAATACAACAAAACTGGACGTACATCAGACACCTAACATGTAAAACCTTCATACAAAGTTGAAACAAATTGCTCATTTAAAACAAGCAGCCTGTCGGCTGAGATAGCTCAGCTGTTAGCAATGCACATTTCAATTAAAGAACAGAAGATATTAAAAAACGAACAATATGTAGACTTATATGTAGGCTGTTTTCAACAAGAACTCGAAAATATCACTTTTTACCAAAAATGACAAAAATATTTATCAAAATTAGAGAATTAAATATATCATCACGAAATGAACAAATCTGAGAGAGATCCACATGCAGTACCTATATATGTAATATCAAAGCGATTGGACTTTCAAATCTAGAGAGGTCTACCCAGGGTACATATACACCAAGTATCAAAGCATTCAGGCTTATACTTTTCAAGAAGAAGTCGAAAAAGAAATACATTGACACGGACGACGGAGACGGACAATCACTCATATGATAAGCTCCGCTCGAGAAAGTGGAGCTAAAAAATGGCTTCCAGTTGGCCATTTTGTACACTCGATATACAAGCTTCGGCTTAAGTGCGTGTATACCACTTCCCATTATAATGAAGGCCTACATGTACCACCACTACACGTCTACAAAGTAATTACTACACCTACCTGGATGTGATAGACCTGTAATAATTTCATAACCACTAGTATAATGTGTTTGCAGACAATAATCACGCTCTCGTGGAGCTAGTCTGCAGACATAGTATTGTACCACTATTCCCATTATAATGAAGGCCTACCACCACTACATGTCTACAAAATAATTACTACACCTACTTGGATGTGATAGACCTGTAATAATTTCATTATCACTGGTATAATATGTTCGCAGACAATAATCACGCTCTCGTGGACCTAGTCTGCAGACATAGTAATGGCACTACTATTGCCATTATAATGAAGGCCTACCACCACTACATGTCTACAAAGTAATTATCACACCAACCTGGATGTGATAGACCTGTAATAATTTCATAACGACTAGTATAATGTGTTCGCAGACAATAATCACGCTCTCGTGGACCTAGTCTGCAGACATAGTAATGGCACTACTATTGCCATTATAATGAAGGCCTATCATCACTACATGTCTACAAAGTAATTACTACACCTACCTGCATATGATAGACCTGTAATAATTTCATAACCACTAGTATAATGTGTTTGCAGACAATAATCACGCTCTCGTGGACCTAGTCTGCAGACATAGTATTGTACCACTATTCCTATTATAATGAAGGCCTACCACCACTACATGTCTACAAAATAATTACTACACCTACCTGGATGTGATAGACCTGTAATAATTTCATTATCACTAGTATAATGTGTTCGCAGACAATAATCACGCTCTCGTGGACCTAGTCTACAGACATAGTAATGGTACTACTATTGCCATTATAATGAAGGCCTACCACCACTACATGTCTACAAAGTAATTACCACACCTACCTGGATGTGATAGACCTGTAATAATCTCATAACCACAAGTATAATGTGTTCGCAGACAATAATCACGCTCTCGTGGACCTAGTCTGCAGACATAGTAATGGTACTACTATTGCCATAATAATGAAGGCCTACCACCACTACATGTCTACAAAGTAATTACTACACCTACCTGGATGTGATAGACCTGTAATAATTTCATAACCACTAGTATAATGTGTTCGCAGACAATAATCACGCTCTCGTGGACCTAGTCTGCAGACATAGTAATTGTACTACTATTGCCATTATAATGAAGGCCTACCACCACTACATGTCTACAAAGTAATTACCACACCTACCTGGATGTGATAGACCTGTAATAATCTCATAACCACAAGTATAATGTGTTCGCAGACAATAATCACGCTCTCGTGGACCTAGTCTGCAGACATAGTAATTGTACCACTATTCCCATTATAACGAAGGCCTATCATCACTACATGTCTACAAAGTAATTACTACACCTACCTGGATGTGATAGACCTGTAATAATTTCATAACCACTAGTATAATGTGTTCGCAGACAATAATCACGCTCTCGTGGACCTAGTCTGCAGACATAGTAATGGTACCACTATTCCCATTATAATGAAGGCCTATCATCACTACATGTCTACAAAGTATTTACTACACCTACCTGGATGTGATAGACCTGTAATAATTTCATAACCACTAGTATAATGTGTTCGCAGACAATAATCACGCTCTCGTGGACCTAGTCTGCAGACATAGTAATGGTACCACTATTCCCATTATAATGAAGGCCTATCACCACTACATGTCTACAAAGTAATTACTACACCTACCTGGATGTGATAGACCTGTAATAATTTCATAACCACTAGTATAATGTGTTCGCAGACAATAATCACGCTCTCGTGGACCTATCAACTGTGAAGACAGTAAAGGTTGGAAGAGCTAACATGTTGTCTTTGGAATGTTTCCTGGTAATGTTTGTGTTCAAGTTCTTTCTCAACATTACCATACCTTAAGTGGGACATTCAGTCTGTGGAGGTGACAACATCTTTGATACTTTATTTTTTCTGATGGCGTCATCACTTTTTGCAATGGGTAACTTTCTTTTTCGAGTTTCTAATAGAACCTGCAAAAAATGAATAAGGTTGCCTCAGAGTTGATTTTGTTTAATTTAATAAATAATACAAATTATGTGACAGACATACCGAACATTCAATAATAGGAACATCCCGACTCCGCCTCACCATTACAAAATTATTTGCAGCAACATTTACATTTTTCAGAATACTGTAGTTTTCAAATATCCTAAACATTCTGTAAATAATAGCTATCATGTTAACCTTCTTTACATTTGTTATCGTTGAAGTTATGAATATGATCTCTATGATTTTGTCAAAAATTAAGAGTTTTTATAAAATAGATCAAAATTGACAACTCTAGATTTTAAAAGTGAATATAATATTCTACACTCAATACAGCTAAAAATATTCAGAGATTTAATTACAACATAAAGGATTAAGAATCAAGGATGACATAGAATTACCCATGTCACATACAAATTCTACTTTATGAGCATCACATATCTGTGGACACAGTGGGGTGCCAGAACAGATGGCCTACCTACAAGGTCTTTGCAACAATGACTCATTCCATTGCTGTTTAAATAGATGTATTAACTTTATACAAAATAGTACTATTTAGACAACAGATAATTTAAATGTATGTGTACACACTATTTTGAACATCAGTAAAAATGTGTATTTCATGTGTGTAGTGGCATGCCAATTTAAATTTCTGTAACTATTGTTAATTATTAATTGAGTGAAGTAAAATATAAAAATCAACAAAATGGATAAGGCACAAATTCATTCTTGAAAGTGACAGACAATCTCCTAATGCATAGTCAAGGCATACCACTGGTGAAGAAATAGAAGATCATTTTAATTACCGTCAGCATCATCTGATGTTCTCACTTTCTTTCCAATTTGAAATCTTTCAATTTCACTGCTCTGTACATTTAAATCACCACAACTACAACCAGCAAGATGTACACTCAACTTGGAACATTATGAAAATGTTTGTCAGCACAATGGACAATGCCAATGACGAGGAGTCTTCATTTTTGCAATGGAGCACTTGCACAAAACACAAGCAATACCTACAGAATTAACACAACTAAGATAATTTATTTTCAAACATGGGTGCAGACGCCAGATTAAATTCAAACTTCCAAGATACTCCTTCAATTAATGATTTTTTTTCTATAAATATCCCACACACGAGAAGCAACAAAGTCAATTTACAAACGATTTAAAAAGATTCCTTAAATTAAGAAAATACATAGCAATTTGCACCATATGCAACCCCTTACTGAAGTAGCAAGACTAATTATTAGTCTGAAGCGAATAAAAGTTACACTTGCCTTGAAACTCGAGTCTTGAACAGTACACACTGTTCAAATGTTTTTTCAGTAAATATTTGTCAGTTTTATGACCACACAGTGCCATTTTTTACATGAGCAATGTTCATCATCATTGCATCGATGTAATTTTGTCAGTAGATCATCCAGGCCTGTGACAACACTTGGTACACTGGCATCTACATTTATGGAAAGAATTTATTAAATTAATTTAACTTGCTAAAAGTCCAGTCTATTCATTGGCGCTAACTCAGACAACGTGCAATGGCGGTCACGGTAAATGTCAGAAGCGAGAGCTACGTTTTACAAGTTTCTAGTCCCTGTGCATATTATAAAAATGTTGGGTAATAGCTAATACACGAATTGAAACAGTTTCAGTTTTCATATACTCACCGCGCACATTTCCAGCGTGATTCACTTCCTTTGGTAACGCCATGTCAGGACAGCTGCATTACGACGCCATCATACGGCAAATACTTATGACGCGAAGATATGTGGGCGCGTCGTTGTATATCAAACAACCAATCAGACAACTATGCGTGCAAGATTGACTGATCGCGCTGAGGCGGACCTCTCTCTCGTGGACCCGCTGTCTCGTAGCAGGTCTGCAGCCACAGCTATATGCGTGAAACCGCCTGACGATAAATTAAAAATGGCTACCAAAATGTATTTGTTCTGTTGACATAAAAAAAACCCATCTATATTACCATTGTTTAATAAGCACTTGATAGTATAATTTATTTTTGAGATATCGTTCTTCAAAATATAGAAATGTTTAGGAAACACCACAAAACAGGTAGTTGATATGACTGTCAGGGAAGGATGTAGACTGTAACATAGTGTGGTATAAACGGGAGATCTTTATTCGAATGATGACATCGGGATAACGAAGCATAGTGTCGGAATTCTGACGACGCCCATGAAGGGTGTCTGTACGAGCGATATGACATGGCACGGCACCCTTCCAGTTTTCCGTGGTGTTAGCCACTTATGCACTGGATGCTTCAACTAAATTTTGAAGCAATGGGCAAGGTCCACGAAATTGCCATTAGCAAACCATTGTCTAATTTCCATCATCTGTTAAAATTGACTACTCAGAAGCCAGAACCACACCTGCTGTACGATTTAACTGCTTAAAATAACTCAACAATACATTAAAACTTTCAGGGCAGCTGCTTTTAAGTTTGCAGTGAGTGAGAAATTATGACCAATAACACCGTGGCTTGTCTTTCAATAATACAAGAAGTCACCAGCTGCAACACGATCGCTGATTATTCGTACTGTCAAATTACTTAGCCAGTGTATAAGACACTTTCGTTGTACGATGTATTTTTTTTATTAACCTTATACACCCGACATTATTGGAGCCATATAAACTGTATCATTATACAACTATATAAAACATATTTTGGACAAGTTAATAACCAGTTGAAACCTGATAACACACACTTAGTAGGATGCCAATCAGTTCTTTGCGTCATGAAATTACGAGTATGCGGTCTTTTTCTCATGATGCGACGCCAATGATACATATCCTGCATTCATGGGCAAATGTGAGCCTAATGAACAACTTGTGGGTTTCATTATTACGTGTTCGTCCGAGTACGTCTTACACTATGATGTATCGTTTAAAGCCAGTCATACAATTACTATACTAAGATTTAAAAACAGTTGCATTAGTTTAGCTAATTTATTTGTATACATGAGATGATTACTGTGCATATCATGATAGTTTTCTGACAGACTAAGGTGTTTACGTCAGCAGCCACGATAATCAGTGATTGTAGATTAAAACCAACCAGAGTCTGAACCTACCTCATGATTAATTTATATGTGTCTAAGGATCGATCACAGCTTGTTTATATCATTCAACACTTTCCAATAATCCGACAGTTTGGTATGTGTGGTTTCCCGATATAGCAGACGATTAATCAATAGATATGACGTGTTAAGTATTTCGTGTGATGGGCTGTATGCAAGTAGAATGTTTGGAGGCTACGCCTTAAGCTCTTTAACTTCCCTGTAATTTGCTAAAGTTAGAGAAGTGAATAAAGCTGCAGCTGGTCTTGGACAGACTTGGGTGAGGTTTCCACGAGGCAGGAGTCTTGAGAGAGTCTTGGCAGAGTTGCCGGCGAGGCAAGCCAGCCTTGGCGGGCGATTTAGACCAGAAGTTGACATGTATTCTAGATCTGTGTGTGTCGAATGTATCTATCCCTAGCTGAGGTTTAATAAGAACACGATACTCAACCCGATCATACATGTTGGAAGAACCCAGGTATTGTCTTTAACACACAACGACATCCTGTGTGGAGAACTGTGTAATGGGAAAAAAACTACCCAATGTGTGTTTTTCATGCAAACGAAACGAGCACCTCAACGGCAGAGACGACACTGTGCTCGATTAACCGATTTACCCGGATGACAATGATACACGACGTTGACAATATGAAGATTTCGGATGATCAGTGTGTAGCAGACGACATCAGAAGCAAGATGATAAAAAACGACCCGACGAACGATGAAAGAGAAGACGAGACGCTACAGAGACTTATAATTAGACTTTAGCTTTTGTGTGTTATGTAGAGAACCACTGTAACTGAAGGACGTTGAACCCTTTTTTTTAGAATCCCAGCACTATTGTTTAGTACGTATCGTATTGCTTGCTTTTTATTGTCGATTTTTTGAAATTATTTTTTTGTGATATTGAATTGTGTGTATGTGATCGCCCATATCTTTGTTTTGAACTGATATTTAATGACGTTGTGAGGCCCTTTATAATGATTTAAGCGTTTTTCAGTAGACAAAGTATTTGCAACACATTGTTATGAGTTTTGTATAGTTTTATTGTGTTTTAATGAGTTTATGAGTACGGAATATGATGGGAAGAGTAATACCCCCACATGGTTCTAAGAGATTTTAAGAGTTGTTGATGTTCAGAATTGTTGATGTTTACGTGTTGTTTTTGGAATACTTCTTACTCTTTTAAAGTTTGATTTATTGATTTGAGTTAAGAGCACCTTCATAACGTTTTGCATATTATTTTGAAATAGAAGTGGTGCGCATACGTACGTATTACTCGATGATCGGAAAATTTGTTCATGATTGACAAAATTATATGCAACTCAGTAGTGTTTAGTCGTTTTAGCTTTTCCCGTCTTATTTGTCAGAGGAGAAACATGTTATGATCACGACTTCTTTTTTCACATTACAATCCCATGCTGTTAGACTTTTCTTTAGACTCAACGACTTGTGTGTTCAGTTTAAAAATTATTGTTTACTTATTGTTTTAGTAGTGGCGAGCTTTGTAAGGCTTTAACCGGAGACGCATCCCTGGTAATCACGTGATTAAATTAAATTAAAATGCATGTCCCCTTAACAATTTACATAAATTAAAATGCATATGCCCTTAATAATTCACATAAATTAATACGCATGTCCACTTAACAATTTACATAAATTAAAATGCATATGCCCTTAACAATTGACATAAATTAAAATGCATATGCCCTTAACAATTGACATAAATTAAAATGCATATGCCCTTAACAATTGACATAAATTAAAATGCATATGCCCTTAACAATTTACATAAATTAAAATGCATATGCCCTTAACAATTTACATAAATTAAAATGCATGTCCCCCTAACAATTCACATGAAAATGCATGTGCCCTTAACAATTCACATACATTAAAATGCATGTGCCCTTAAAAATTCACATACATTAAAATGCATGTCCATTCAACAATTTACATAAATTAGTACTCATGTCCCCTTAACAATTCACACAAATTAAAATTCATGTTCCTCCGAATAATTGACATAAATTAAAATGCATATCCCCTTAACAATTCACAAGAATTAAAATGCATGTCCCCTTAACAATTGACATAAATTAAAATGCATATCCCCTTAACAATTCACAAGAATTAAAATGCATGTCCCCTTAACAATTCACATAAATTAAAATGCATGTCCCCTTAACAATTCACATAAATTAAAATGCATGTACCCTTAACAATTCACATAAATTAAAATGCATGTGGCCTAACAATTCACATAAATTAAAATGCATGTACCCTTAACAATTCACAAGAATTAAAATGCATGTCCCCTTAACAATTGACATAAATTAAAATGCATGTACCCTTAACAATTCACATAAATTAAAATGCACGTCCCCTTAACAATTTACATAAATTAAAATGCATGTCCCCTTAACAATTCACAAGAATTAAAATGCATGTCCCCTTAACAATTGACATAAATTAAAATGCATGTCCTCTTAACAATTGACATAAATTAAAATGCATGTCCCCTTAACAATTCACATAAATTAATACGCATGTCCCCTTAACTATTCACAAGAATTAAAATGCATGTACCCTTAACAATTCACATAAATTAAAATGCATGTCCCCTTAACAATTCACATAAATTAAAATGCATGTCCCCTTAACAATTCACAAGAATTAAAATGCATGTCCCCTTAACAATTGACATAAATTAAAATGCATGTCCCCTTAACAATTCACAAGAATTAAAATGCATGTCCCCTTAACAATTCACATAAATTAAAATGCATGTCCCCTTAACAATTCACATAAATTAAAACGCATGTCCCCTTAACAATTCACAAGAATTAAAATGCATGTCCCCTTAACAATTCACAAGAATTAAAATGCATGTCCCCTTAACAATTGACATAAATTAAAATGCATGTCCCCTTAACAATTCACAAGAATTAAAATGCATGTCCCCTTAACAATTGACATAAATTAAAATGCATGTCCCCTTAACAATTCACAAGAATTAAAATGCATGTACCCTTAACAATTAACATAAATTAAAATGCATGTCCCCTTAACAATTAACATAAATTAAAATGCATGTCTCCTTAACAATTCACAAGAATTAAAATGCATGTCCCCTTAACAATTCACAAGAATTAAAATGCATGTCCCCTTAACAATTCACAAGAATTAAAATGCATGTCCCCTTAACAATTGACATAAATTAAAATGCATGTCCCCTTAACAATTGACATAAATTAAAATGCATGTACCCTTAACAATTGACATAAATTAAAATGCATGTACCCTTAACAATTAACATAAATTAAAATGCATGTCCCATTAACAATTCACATAAATTAAAATGCATGTCCCCTTAACAATTCACAAGAATTAAAATGCATGTCCCCTTAACAATTGACATAAATTAAAATGCATGTCCCCTTAACAATTGACATAAATTAAAATGCATGTCCCCTTAACAATTCACATAAATTAAAATGCATGTCCCCTTAACAATTCACAAGAATTAAAATGCATGTCCCCTTAACAATTCACACAAATTAAAATGCATATCCCCTTAACAATTCACATAAATTAAAATGCATGTCACCTTAACAATTCACGTAAATTAAAATGCATGTACCCTTAACAATTCACAAGAATTAAAATGCATGTACCCTTAACAATTCACATAAATTAAAATGCATGTCCCCTTAACAATTCACATAAATTAAAACGCATGTCCCCTTAACAATTCACAAGAATTAAAATGCATGTCCCCTTAACAATTGACATAAATTAAAATGCATGTCCCCTTAACAATTCACAAGAATTAAAATGCATGTCCCCTTAACAATTCACATAAATTAAAATGCATGTCCCCTTAACAATTGACATAAATTAAAATGCATGTCCCCTTAACAATTCACAAGAATTAAAATGCATGTCCCCTTAACAATTCACATAAATTAAAATGCATGTCTCCTTAACAATTCACATAAATTAAAACGCATGTCCCCTTAACAATTCACAAGAATTAAAATGCATGTCCCCTTAACAATTGACATAAATTAAAATGCATGTCCCCTTAACAATTCACAAGAATTAAAATGCATGTCCCCTTAACAATTGACATAAATTAAAATGCATGTCCCCTTAACAATTGACATAAATTAAAATGCATGTACCATTAACAATTGACATAAATTAAAATGCATGTACCCTTAACAATTAACATAAATTAAAATGCATGTACCCTTAACAATTCACAAGAATTAAAATGCATGTACCCTTAACAATTGACATAAATTAAAATGCATGTCCCCTTAACAATTCACATAAATTAAAACGCATGTCCCCTTAACAATTCACAAGAATTAAAATGCATGTCCCCTTAACAATTGACATAAATTAAAATGCATGTCCCCTTAACAATTCACAAGAATTAAAATGCATGTCCCCTTAACAATTCACATAAATTAAAATGCATGTCCCCTTAACAATTGACATAAATTAAAATGCATGTCCCCTTAACAATTCACAAGAATTAAAATGCATGTCCCCTTAACAATTCACATAAATTAAAATGCATGTCTCCTTAACAATTCACATAAATTAAAACGCATGTCCCCTTAACAATTCACAAGAATTAAAATGCATGTCCCCTTAACAATTGACATAAATTAAAATGCATGTCCCCTTAACAATTCACAAGAATTAAAATGCATGTCCCCTTAACAATTGACATAAATTAAAATGCATGTCCCCTTAACAATTCACATAAATTAAAATGCATGTCCCCTTAACAATTGACATAAATTAAAATGCATGTACCCTTAACAATTGACATAAATTAAAATGCATGTACCCTTAACAATTAACATAAATTAAAATGCATGTACCCTTAACAATTCACAAGAATTAAAATGCATGTCCCCTTAACAATTGACATAAATTAAAATGCATGTCCCATTAACAATTCACATAAATTAAAATGCATGTCCCCTTAACAATTCACAAGAATTAAAATGCATGTCCCCTTAACAATTGACATAAATTAAAATGCATGTACCCTTAACAATTGACATAAATTAAAATGCATGTCCCCTTAACAATTCACATAAATTAAAATGCATGTCCCCTTAACAATTCACAAGAATTAAAATGCATGTCCCCTTAACAATTCACACAAATTAAAATGCATATCCCCTTAACAATTCACATAAATTAAAATGCATGTCCCCTTAACAATTCACATAAATTAAAATGCATATCCCCTTAACAATTCACATAAATTAAAATGCATGTCCCCTTAACAATTCACAAGAATTAAAATGCATGACCCCTTAACAATTCACACAAATTAAAATGCATGTACCCTTAACAATTCACATAAATTAAAATGCATGTCCCCTTAACAATTCACATAAATTAAAATGCATGTGGCCTAAAAAATCACATAAATTAAAATGCATGTGGCCTAACAATTCACATAAATTAAAATGCATGTACCCTTAACAATTGACATAAATTAAAATGCATGTACCCTTAACAATTGACATAAATTAAAATGCATGTACCCTTAACAATTCACATAAATTAAAATGCATGTCCCCTTAACAATTCACATAAATTAAAATGCATGTCCCCTTAACATTTCACAAGAATTAAAATGCATGTCCCCTTAACAATTCACAAGAATTAAAATGCATGTCCCCTTAACAATTGACATAAATTAAAATGCATGTACCCTTAACAATTGACATACATTAAAATGCATGTACCCTTAACAATTGACATAAATTAAAATGCATGTCCCCTTAACAACTCACATAAATTAAAATGCATGTCCCCTTAACATTTCACAAGAATTAAAATGCATATCCCCTTAACAATTCACATAAATTAAAATGCATGTGGCCTAACAATTGACATAAATTAAAATGCATGTCCCCTTAACAATTAACATAAATTAAAATGCATGTCCCCTTAACAATTCACATAAATTAAAATGCATGTCCCCTTAACATTTCACAAGAATTAAAATGCATGTCCCCTTAACAATTCACAAGAATTAAAATGCATGTCCCCTTAACAATTGACATAAATTAAAATGCATGTCCCCTTAACAATTCACATAAATTAAAATGCATGTCCCCTTAACAATTCACATAAATTAAAATGCATGTCCCCTTAACAATTCACAAGAATTAAAATGCATGTCCCCTTAACAATTCACACAAATTAAAATGCATATCCCCTTAACAATTCACATAAATTAAAATGCATGTCCCCTTAACAATTCACATAAATTAAAATGCATATCCCCTTAACAATTCACATAAATTAAAATGCATGTCCCCTTAACAATTCACAAGAATTAAAATGCATGACCCCTTAACAATTCACACAAATTAAAATGCATGTACCCTTAACAATTCACATAAATTAAAATGCATGTCCCCTTAACAATTCACATAAATTAAAATGCATGTGGCCTAAAAAATCACATAAATTAAAATGCATGTGGCCTAACAATTCACATAAATTAAAATGCATGTACCCTTAACAATTCACAAGAATTAAAATGCATGTCCCCTTAACAATTCACAAGAATTAAAATGCATGTCCCCTTAACAATTGACATAAATTAAAATGCATGTACCCTTAACAATTGACATAAATTAAAATGCATGTACCCTTAACAATTGACATAAATTAAAATGCATGTCCCCTTAACAATTCACATAAATTAAAATGCATGTCCCCTTAACAATTCACAAGAATTAAAATGCATGTCCCCTTAACAATTGACATAAATTAAAATGCATGTCCTCTTAACAATTGACATAAATTAAAATGCATGTCCCCTTAACAATTCACATAAATTAATACGCATGTCCCCTTAACTATTCACAAGAATTAAAATGCATGTACCCTTAACAATTCACATAAATTAAAATGCATGTCCCCTTAACAATTCACATAAATTAAAATGCATGTCCCCTTAACAATTCACAAGAATTAAAATGCATGTCCCCTTAACAATTGACATAAATTAAAATGCATGTCCCCTTAACAATTCACAAGAATTAAAATGCATGTCCCCTTAACAATTCACATAAATTAAAATGCATGTCCCCTTAACAATTCACATAAATTAAAACGCATGTCCCCTTAACAATTCACAAGAATTAAAATGCATGTCCCCTTAACAATTCACAAGAATTAAAATGCATGTCCCCTTAACAATTGACATAAATTAAAATGCATGTCCCCTTAACAATTCACAAGAATTAAAATGCATGTCCCCTTAACAATTGACATAAATTAAAATGCATGTCCCCTTAACAATTCACAAGAATTAAAATGCATGTACCCTTAACAATTAACATAAATTAAAATGCATGTCCCCTTAACAATTAACATAAATTAAAATGCATGTCTCCTTAACAATTCACAAGAATTAAAATGCATGTCCCCTTAACAATTCACAAGAATTAAAATGCATGTCCCCTTAACAATTCACAAGAATTAAAATGCATGTCCCCTTAACAATTGACATAAATTAAAATGCATGTCCCCTTAACAATTGACATAAATTAAAATGCATGTACCCTTAACAATTGACATAAATTAAAATGCATGTACCCTTAACAATTAACATAAATTAAAATGCATGTCCCATTAACAATTCACATAAATTAAAATGCATGTCCCCTTAACAATTCACAAGAATTAAAATGCATGTCCCCTTAACAATTGACATAAATTAAAATGCATGTCCCCTTAACAATTGACATAAATTAAAATGCATGTCCCCTTAACAATTCACATAAATTAAAATGCATGTCCCCTTAACAATTCACAAGAATTAAAATGCATGTCCCCTTAACAATTCACAAGAATTAAAATGCATGTCCCCTTAACAATTCACAAGAATTAAAATGCATGTCCCCTTAACAATTCACATAAATTAAAATGCATGTACCCTTAACAATTCACAAGAATTAAAATGCATGTCCCCTTAACAATTGACATAAATTAAAATGCATGTACCCTTAACAATTGACATAAATTAAAATGCATGTACCCTTAACAATTGACATAAATTAAAATGCATGTCCCCTTAACAATTCACATAAATTAAAATGCATGTCCCCTTAACAATTCACAAGAATTAAAATGCATGTCCCCTTAACAATTCACAAGAATTAAAATGCATGTCCCCTTAACAATTCACAAGAATTAAAATGCATGTCCCCTTAACAATTAACATAAATTAAAATGCATGTCCCCCTTAACAATTCACAAGAATTAAAATGCATGTACCCTTAACAATTCACATAAATTAAAATGCATGTCCCCTTAACAATTCACATAAATTAAAATGCATGTCCCCATAACAATTCACATAAATTAAAACGTAAGTCCCCTTAACAATTAACATAAATTAAAATGCATGTCCCCTTAACAATTCACAAGAATTAAAATGCATGTCCCCTTAACAATTCACATAAATTAAAATGCATGTCCCCTTAACAATTCACATAAATTAAAATGCATATCCCCTTAACAATTCATATAAATTAAAATGCATGTCCCCTTAACAATTCACATAAATTAAAATGCATGTGCCCTTAACAATTCACATAAATTAAAATGCATGTCCCCTTAACAATTCACATAAATTAAAATGCATGTGGCCTAACAATTCACATAAATTAAAATGCATGTGGCCTAACAATTCACATAAATTAAAATGCATGTCCCCTTAACAATTCACATAAATTAAAATGCATGTGGCCTAACAATTCACATAAATTAAAATGCATGTCCCCTTAACAATTCACATAAATTAAAATGCATGTGGCCTAACAATTCACATAAATTAAAATGCATGTCCCCTTAACAATTCACATAAATTAAAATGCATGTCCCCTTAACAATTCACATAAATTAAAATGCATATGCCCTTAACAATTCACATCAATTAAAATGCATGTCCCCTTAACAATTCACATAAATTAAAATGCATGTGGCCTAACAATTCACATAAATTAAAATGCATGTTCCCTTAACAATTCACATAAATTAAAATGCATGTCCCCTTAACAATTCACATAAATTAAAATGCATGTCCCCTTAACAATTCACATAAATTAAAATGCATGTCCCCTTAACAATTCACATAAATTAAAATGCATGTCCCCTTAACAATTCACACAAATTAAAATGCATGTCCCCTTAACAATTCACATAAATTAAAATGCATGTCCCCTTAACAATTCACATAAATTAAAATGCATATCCCCTTAACAATTCATATAAATTAAAATGCATGTCCCCTTAACAATTCACATAAATTAAAATGCATGTGCCCTTAACAATTCACATAAATTAAAATGCATGTCCCCTTAACAATTCACATAAATTAAAATGCATGTGGCCTAACAATTCATATAAATTAAAATGCATGTGGCCTAACAATTCACATAAATTAAAATGCATGTCCCCTTAACAATTCACATAAATTAAAATGCATGTGGCCTAACAATTCACATAAATTAAAATGCATGTCCCCTTAACAATTCACATCAATTAAAATGCATGTCCCCTTAACAATTCACATAAATTAAAATGCATGTCCCCTTAACAATTCACATAAATTAAAATGCATGTCCCCTTAACAATTCACATAAATTAAAATGCATGTCCCCTTAACAATTCACACAAATTAAAATGCATGTCCCCTTAACAATTCACATAAATTAAAATGCATGTGGCCTAACAATTCACATAAATTAAAATGCATGTCCCCTTAACAATTCACATAAATTAAAATGCATGTCCCCTTAACAATTCACATAAATTAAAATGCATGTCCCCTTAACAATTCACATAAATTAAAATGCATGTCCCCTTAACAATTCACATAAATTAAAATGCATGTCCCCTTAACAATTCACAAGAATTAAAATGCATGTCCCCTTAACAATTCACAAGCATTAAAATGCATGTCCCCTTAACAATTCACACAAATTAAAATGCATGTCCCCTTAACAATTCACACAAATTAAAATGCATGTCCCCTTAACAATTCACACAAATTAAAATGCATGTCCCCTTAACAATTCACAAGAATTAAAATGCATGTCCCCTTAACAATTCACACAAATTAAAATGCATGTCCCCTTAACAATTCACATAAATTAAAATGCATGTCCCCTTAACAATTCACATAAATTAAAATGCATATCCCCTTAACAATTCATATAAATTAAAATGCATGTCCCCTTAACAATTCACATAAATTAAAATGCATGTGCCCTTAACAATTCACATAAATTAAAATGCATGTCCCCTTAACAATTCACATAAATTAAAATGCATGTGGCCTAACAATTCACATAAATTAAAATGCATGTCCCCTTAACAATTCACATAAATTAAAATGCATGTCCCCTTAACAATTCACATAAATTAAAATGCATGTCCCCTTAACAATTCACATAAATTAAAATGCATGTCCCCTTAACAATTCACATAAATTAAAATGCATGTCCCCTTAACAATTCACACAAATTAAAATGCATGTCCCCTTAACAATTCACATAAATTAAAATGCATGTGGCCTAACAATTCACATAAATTAAAATGCATGTACCCTTAACAATTCACATAAATTAAAACGCATGTCCCCTTAACAATTCACATAAATTAAAATGCATGTCCCCTTAACAATTCACAAGAATTAAAATGCATGTCCCCTTAACAATTCACAAGAATTAAAATGCATGTCCCCTTAACAATTCACAAGAATTAAAATGCATGTCCCCTTAACAATTCACCGAAATTAAAATGCATGTCCCCTTAACAATTCACATAAATTAAAATGCATGTCCCCTTAACAATTCACATAAATTAAAACGCATGTCCCCTTAACAATTAACATAAATTAAAATGCATGTCCCCTTAACAATTCACAAGAATTAAAATGCATGTCCCCTTAACAATTCACAAGAATTAAAATGCATGTCCCCTTAACAATTGACATAAATTAAAATGCATGTCCCCTTAACAATTGACATAAATTAAAATGCATGTACCCTTAACAATTGACATAAATTAAAATGCATGTACCCTTAACAATTCACAAGAATTAAAATGCATGTCCCCTTAACAATTGACATAAATTAAAATGCATGTACCCTTAACAATTGACATACATTAAAATGCATGTACCCTTAACAATTCACATAAATTAAAACGCATGTCCCCTTAACAATTCACATAAATTAAAATGCATGTCCCCTTAACAATTCACAAGAATTAAAATGCATGTCCCCTTAACAATTCACAAGAATTAAAATGCATGTCCCCTTAACAATTCACAAGAATTAAAATGCATGTCCCCTTAACAATTCACATAAATTAAAATGCATGTCCCCTTAACAATTCACATAAATTAAAATGCATGTCCCCTTAACAATTCACATAAATTAAAACGCATGTCCCCTTAACAATTAACATAAATTAAAATGCATGTCCCCTTAACAATTCACAAGAATTAAAATGCATGTCCCCTTAACAATTCACAAGAATTAAAATGCATGTCCCCTTAACAATTGACATAAATTAAAATGCATGTCCCTTTAACAATTCACATAAATTAAAATGCATGTCCCCTTAACAATTCACACAAATTAAAATGCATGTCCCCTTAACAATTCACAAGAATTAAAATGCATGTCCCCTTAACAATTCACAAGAATTAAAATGCATGTCCCCTTAACAATTGACATAAATTAAAATGCATGTCCCCTTAACAATTGACATAAATTAAAATGCATGTCCCCTTAACAATTCACAAGAATTAAAATGCATGTCCCCTTAACAATTGACATAAATTAAAATGCATGTCCCCTTAACAATTCACATAAATTAAAATGCATGTCCCCTTAACAATTCACAAGAATTAAAATGCATGTCCCCTTAACAATTCACATAAATTAAAATGCATGTCCCCTTAACAATTCACATAAATTAAACTGCATAAAATAAAATTCGGAGAAATAATCACAGCTATCGCCACTTTAAATTGGCAGTTATATTATTTAATTTCGAAACCTTGTCCATAGTAAAACAAGTTCATACTGAATGACAATTGTAATCGACTATTAATTTAGTTTATGGGAGGAACCATTGTTCTATTATGTCGATAAAAATCCTAATGTCTGAAAATAGCAAATTTGATGACACCAAATGTATCAGAAATGACTAAACTACCATTACAAAGACTAATTAAAGACGGACACAAGAAGAGCTATAGACTTATATACAGTGCAAGTAATGTACATAACACGAAATTCAACCACATGCAGCGAGTGGCGCTTTAAAAATTATTATTGTTTATTTTCAAGATAATCTTTTCCGTATTCCGTTTT
Source organism: Saccoglossus kowalevskii (assembly GCF_978046115.1). Taxonomy (NCBI): domain Eukaryota; kingdom Metazoa; phylum Hemichordata; class Enteropneusta; family Harrimaniidae; genus Saccoglossus; species Saccoglossus kowalevskii. The sequence goes on from NC_140657.1 coordinate 34,056,022, forward strand.
TGTATCTGTAGTATTAGTATGCAACCCATTTCAAAAATTATTGTAGTTTAGCAGGATTTTGTTTTCCTCATTCACTTGTTTATTATCACAATGCAGAAGGTTTCAGTCTTCCGACGTTAATTCTGTTATGTTGACGAACACACTATTTTACTCGAGTGTAATTCAATGTTCACGGTGAATAGATGGATTTTTTCGCTATATGTGAGCAAAAACTAAAAAAACAAAACACCACCTGTCTTGAAAAGTCTCAAAACGTGTTTGAAACGCAAGATAATAAAAAACATGAGCGCGCCACAAAACGCAAATTCAGTCAATGTTTAACTAGAGAAGTACTCACAGTCACCACACAAAGACACACACCTATCGTTAAATGCGATTAAAAAGTCTTGTTTAACACCCACAACTGATTTTTAAAACAAATAAATTCGAATTGAAGTTGATCAATGAATGTGGCGTCAAGATAAGTTTAAAAAATACAATAACAGAGAACATATCGATAAAGCTTGAATAAAACACTTTAAAATTGTTTGCAAAGCAACGGGAATATATGTAAATCAACCAAAGGGAAGACAGGATGTAACAAATATATAGTTTATGAATTTATGACAAAAGAAACAAAACAAAAAATCTATCAAAATATAACAATCTCAATAGACAATACGAAGTAAGTATTACAATAAATAGAAATAAATGTATTTGTATTCTTATTTCTAACCTTGTGGTTGCGACCTCTAGGGCGGCCACACTCCACCCAGAGGAACGCACGTTGAACAGTGTACAACTGTTATTGAGGCATTTGAGACGAAAATACGCATATACATGCCAAATGAATGAATGAAATAAAGATATGTTCCATTAGCTCAGGTTTACTCACCTGATCTTACAATGATCGCTGATAATGTCATTGTTTGCTATATTAATAGATTAACCACATGTCATTCTGAATGCATTTATCAAAGTAGAAAAATTACTCACTGTTCTTGAGATACTTGGTCATAGACTTATTGTATACAAATATATCATTATATTCCCATGGTAACAAGAATTTTGTTAAATTATAATTTTTATAGTTCAAATCAATCAATATAGCATCTATCAAATCTAGATTTTTTTAATAATCCCGGATAAAAAGAAGTACCACGTCAGTCAAAATATTTCGTTTTTTTTCACTCTTTGACATCAGCCAACAATTAGATATAGCGCCATCAACGCCAGTTAATGAAATAGTATCTCTATTTAATGTTTTATTTTTAGATACATATTTCTTTGACAATATTAATCTCATTGGGTTAAGACGTAGATACAGTGTGGCAACTATGCCACGACTCATGGTGCGGCCAGTAGTGGACAACATGTTTTAGCACATACAATTAGTAATTTATCACAAAATTGCCAAATACGCCCAGCAATGTCTTTGAACATTACACACCTGACAGGCACCCAGTTCATATTTATTTATATTTTATTTATTTAGGGTAGCCTGAGTTACAACATTATTGTGTATAATCAGAGTCCTCGAGTACATTAGTTACATAATAGGGCTTACATGAACAATACTACAGTGACTAACTCGAACACGACAACATGACAGACACTCGGTTCGTATGACCGAATCAAAAATAAAAATAAACACCTTACAGATGTTCATTTTAACACAGTCTAGCAATTTAAGTTCCATAGAAAAAATCACAATCAAATCGTAGCTCACTAGACATGAAACGAGGCGAAACGCGGTCTACATTCACATCATCAATAATATATCTTTTGTTAAACATCTGTACAATTACGTGTAATTCATTGTATCTTTCCGTTTACTTTTCGCATGTACTGCGTTCCACATATAAGCACATTGCCTCTAAACTCATACATACAGTATTACTGCGTCGGGGGTAACTAATTAAATCATATACAATGATACATGTACAAGTAACATGCAAACTATGGTATTCGGTGACGTCATAACCAGAGATGTTGCACACGTCATCGCCGATGCGGATCCTGCAATGAGAACAAATTGCATTTCAATGACGACACGACTTAGTACTTCGGTTACGTATATCGGTGGACACAAAGAAATGACGCACTGTTGATCACAGCAGTTAGCTTATTTGGTCGTGTATTTGTTTCACAATGTACGTAATATGAGTGATCTACATCGACAGTGGGAATGGCGCCAATTTCACTCAGTTAGTAGCATAGAGGATCGACTTACAGATAAAGTTCATTCTACTCAAAATTCAAATTTCAAAATTCACAACACGTCACAAAGTATAAAACAGCTGCTTTGTAGAGAGCCGCATGTTATATGACAATAGTCATTCATTTGAGGATTGTGCCGAAATGACTCGTACAATTCAAGACAAGTGACAACAAGAAATCAAATCTAATGTGGTATACTTTTTCACAATTTTTTGTTTCATTTGTGCTGTTTCGAAATGTTATTGGATTAGAGTTGATGACACCGCACTCCTAAGATATAACAAGTTAGAACCCCGAACATGTGGCTTACAAGCAGTAATTTGTGCCTTTTAAACATTATTGCAGACAATTTGTCTGTCAAGCGTTATGTTTATGACATGACTAGGTCATTTCCACCATTCAGATATCAGTATTCCCACACTAGTATAATTAACATTTAGAATGAGTGAATTCCTAATTCGTGAAGAAAATGTATATAATCTATTCAGCACGTAGCTAAAGATACTTCAATTATATGTCAATTTCGCTATCGGAAACCGGGTTGATATGAACAACAGTGAAGCAGCTGGCAGAGAAACGAGCCTTGGTCATCATTGTCTGATATACACACTACTTTTACTGTAGTCATGATAGAATGTGGCTCACCAAGGCATATCAAGAGATTTGTAATTTTTCACAAAATATAAATTTTCAACCATTCAATGTTACTGTTCTTATTTGTGAAGATATATTTTGACAGTGGATTAGAGGTTGAGGTGATACATAAATGAGGGCTACCCTTCCTGGTTCTCACCTTCTGCAGGAACCATATCGACAGTTGGTAGAAATATTGGATGGAATCCGTCTATGACATCAACATTATGTGATAGCTTTGGTATTAGATCGCTCCAGAGTGCGCATTCCTTAACCCTGCCAAATTCACTAATATTGGCATTGTTTTCGACAAGTTCAATGTTGAGATTCATTATTTTAGGCTCCTTCTTCGTGTACTTTGGCCACACTGGACTTGAAGGGTTGTTGGGGTCACTAGAAAATGAGAAAAACAAAACAAAACTAAGAGTGACAATGAAAGATATCCACGAGAATTTTTGCCAAGGTCAACACAGTTATGGTACTCACACTTGTTTCTCTAAAGACACACAATGTAATCAACATGGGATTGGTGTTCTTAAAGGAAATCTAAATACTAAGCGGGAGATTTGATGCAGTAGGAAATACTGTCATACGTGAAGTTATTTTCAGTGCCCAAAAAGACAACGTCAGAACAAGTAAGGCTGTTTTTTGTACAGAAAGAATCAATTTCTTTACCGAACTTACAATTAACTTTAGCATTCCAATGCCCAATGACGAGTACACATTTAGAAACTGTATCATCAATACAACCACCTACTTTGTGTAGGTATTCAACGTATTCATGGTAATTGTCCACTGTCAGTAGGCATATCATTGTAACGTTTAATTAATTTCGTTGACCCAAGTGTTTTCCTCCACAGTACTGCCACACCTTCGTATGGGCGCCCGACACGTATTCCCGATTCCTCATCTATGGCAGATTTCCCAATAGCATAGAAATAATCAATAGTTGTAGGTAAAAATTAAAGTTCAGATTTGGTGAGCCAGTGCTCCTGTAGCAGACATATATCACAATTAGGACATAAATCTTTGACATTTTTCAACAGATGATTTGACACCGCGACAGATATATATATATGACGTGATGGTTAACTTTTGCAATTTACACTGCCTATCAATTAATCAAGCTAAAACACAGTATTGCAACAATGTATCCATATCTCAAGACTAAGAGGCACCACAATTTCACACATCCTGCATTCCATTATTATTTCAGGGACAGCTAGCAGGTCGAATGCAAACACACCCGGCAAAACAGTACTTTAGGCTAGTTGTTTATACTTCCCTTAATTAGTATACCAAGTTTACCCCTACAAAAGGTTTTCCCATAGTTGAGCTGTTTTCACCAGCTCTTGGACTGGCGTTCCAAGCACGCCAGTATGAACCAATGATAATATTATGTTCTATAACTCTGACTAATCAGCATAAAATGCGTCGTTTCCTTTTCCCGTGCTTACCGGTACGTTGTATCCGTCGGCGACTGATCTGGACGAATCTTTTATAACAGACCTGCTAAAAACAGCAAAAATATTGGTGTTTTTGAAACATTTGGGATTGAACGCTTTGTCCTAATCTCAAGTTAATTAATGCATTATACAACAGAATAAACGAATGACCACCATATGCCATGGATTGAAACGTTTTCGACTCCCGAATAACTAACAGGGTCAATTTTTTACAAGCATACTGTTGCCCTATATTCATTAACCGTACATACAGGAGTATTTTAAATAAATAAAGGACCCACTATGCCCATTATTTTGTGAAAAGAGGCTTCGGACGGGGATGCTTCCTTAAACAATGACTGTATCTTGAGTCGCTCATTATAGCACATATCCCATGATATGGAAATAATATACAGTGCGTTGTCATTAAGTCCCCAAATAACACTATAGAAAAATACACAAAGATACGAAATGTTTCTCCAACGTTTTGGCGGGAAAAATATCTCGTTGTAGTGACAAACTATGTAATCTGTGGCGGCATAATCAATACTAATTCTACCGTCACATTGAATATGATCGATCGTGTCGTTTCCAAGGTGACTACGTCATGAATGTAACAATGTTTCGATGGATGTTTATATCCTAACGTTGCAGTGGAGGATTCAATCTTCGTCAGAGAAAATGCGTTTGACCTTATAAATCTGAATATACAATGTCGTCGAATTTCACAGGAATAGGAAGAAGTAGTAGAACTAGAAAATGTTGCCATCTAATGCCTGATTTGCAGATACGTATCATATCATTTACATATATGAATTACAATGAAGACATTTCCTTAAATGCACAAGGGATCCCGTTGACCGACGGTAAAAGGTTTCCACGTTTATGATCGGCATACATTTATGCAAACGACACAAAATACTCACAACGAATCTAATATTAATTATTGATAAATCTGATATTGTAAGGACATTATATATATGTTACTTGATATCTCTGTCTTTTTTCTATATAATGAATTGACATTATATTATAAAAACCCGGGGGACATTGATGATTGTTCAGCCTAGTATGCCACTGACTTGAATCAATTGAGCACGAAAACATTGTCTGCTAGTTTTAATATATTTAAAGTTGTACTCAAACGTGACCGCGCTGTCGATCCTAGCAAACACATGTATTATGACTTTTCATTTTGAATTGTACAAATAATAGTATTTTTTATCAAACCTTTCAAATGTTGTTCATTAATTCTTTTCAGAAGCAGTCTGAGTTATTGATAATTAAGTTAGCTGAACAAGTACATATATGCTATTATTTGTATATATATATATATATATATATATATATATATATATATATATATATATATATATATATATATATATATATTCATTTTGTTCCTGTATCAAGTAATATATTATGTTAATATATTATGTGAAAGCACCCATAACGTGCACGCAAGGAATATACCATTAGTTATGCAGGGTGGGCATGCTTAAATGCAAAGCAAACACATAATAAAGTTATTAAGTTGATATTCGTACAAATATTCTCACTATATCATTCTCGATTTATTTAATTACTTTAGTTCAGTCCACGAGTTGTTAAATTGATTGTATAATACATAGAATTATAGTTAAAGTTTTAGTGATATTTTCATGATGCAATTTCTTGTTATTTCCAAATAGTTATATTATTATATCTCAATATAAATGTACATTACGAATAAATATCACATTTAATACATAGTCCAAATTCATTAGTTATAAATATATTATATCTGTCAATCAGTTTAGATCAGACGAGATCCAGTACTACGTATAACTATAAATTAAGCCTCAGAATATGAATACTCTAAATAATTATCTTTCAAAATTTGAATTCTGTAGACAATTATCACTTAGTAAACGACACCATCTACTACCGTTCATTTTACATTGACATATTATTGTCATGATTTATATTTCTGCTTCCTGGTGGTTGCCATGACATTTACTGATAACGTCTGAATGATGAGGCCAGATGACAGGACTGGCTGAGATCTGTCGACACGTTCTCATGAGCTTGCAATTTTCAAGCTTATGCGGCATCTTGGAGGGTATATGGCCAGAGTCCAGAACTAATGATGTATATTAATGTCAAATGTGGAACTGATGTTGACACTATGATAGTGGTTTTCCTAATGTAGTAACGATTAATCAATTGTGTTATGAGGTGTAATTGGTTTGTTTGGAGGCAACGCCTTGCAGCTTTGATACTAACTTGTAATTGGCTAATAAGTTGAGAAGTTGATAAAGTGATTTGAAGCTGTCTCGGGGAGAGAGCATGAGGCAGTCAGAGAATCGAAGGTGACACAAATTGAGCTTCTGTGTGTTTTTTGTGAGTCCAACGTGGAAAACATTCAAATCCTGGTTACCTAAGGGAAAGGCTTCAAAGCATCAAAAATACCTATCACACGTGTTGGAGAACCCTGGGCACTGTGTTTAACACAAAACAGACATCTTGTGAAAACTGTATGATAACAAGACAAAGAACACACATAATGGAAGGAATTCGTGAGGTTCTGACAGAACATCTTGGACAAATGACATCAGCTATTGCGGGTGATCAGCTAATGACACAACAGGCAGTAGAAGAAATACAGGAAGTTGTTGATGGTCTGCAAAATCGTCCAACACCCGTCAACATGGGGATCGTCCCAACTCCGTTTAAAGGTAAACAATCAGAGAATGCAACAAATTGGTTACAGAAATTCAATGGATATGCAGATTTTAACCAACTACCGGATGATAGAAAGAGTGCAGGTTTTAGGATGCTGATGGCGGGTCCAGCCGAGATTTGGGTAAACAAATTGGCGGCACAAGTGAGGGATGATTATGAAGCTTTGACTGCAGCCTTTATCGCGTATTTCGAGAAGACTAATTTAGACTGGGTGCTTGAACAAGAACTGTCTGAGCGAAAACAGGGAGTCGATGAATCTGTAGAAGATTACACAGCAAGTATCAAGTCCTGTTGTGCCCGACTTCATAAGATACCCGAAGAACAATTGCGTTATTTTTGTGCCGGACTACGAAATGACATTAAGGGTCAAGTGATAGCACATCTGCCGCAAACCATCGACGAAGCACGGCAAATGGCTTGACTGAGTGAAATAGTTTGTCACATGCAAGCAGAAGACAAGAAGAAGACAAGCGCCGAATTATCAGCGATCAAACTCAGAGTAGAGAGATTGGCACAGAAAACTGAACAATATTGCTAGAAATTGTGACGGCCAAAAACAAGGGGACCCAAAGAGTCTATTTTAGGAAGGGCGGAAAATGGACCAACTATCCATGGGGGAACATGGTAGAGAGCCCTCTTTTGTGTTCAATATCAGCCGATATATATAGTAGTAGTTTGATTAAGGTAAAAATAAATGACAGATATGTTTGGGCATTGGTAGACACAGGAGCAGAAATTTCGGTTATTTCAAAAAGTTTCATGCAAAATTTTCCAAGCTTGAGAAATCGTAAAATATATCCCCTCTTTCGAAGTTCAGCACGTACTGTGAGCGGCCAGACAGTTCCGCTCAGAGGTCGGATCTATGTCAAGACAGAAATTGCTGAACCAAAAGTAACAATTCCTTTTCACATTGTTGACTATACGAAAAGTAATGTAATAATAGGGACAGATTTTCTTGCAGAACATAAAGCAGTTATTGATTTCTCAGCACGAACGTTTCACTTGGGACCAAAATCCCAAATATGGACACAGAGGAGTATCACGATTCCCGCAAAAACGCAACAAATTATAACCTGTAAAACACGGTCGCACTATGCCAATGGCGTGATTGCGGAGAATAGATGCGCGAATAATTTATCTAAGTACGGGTTATTGACTGCAAAGGGAATTTTCGAAATACAGAAGAATAAGGTGCCAATTAGAAAAATGAATCCATTGGAAACAGAAATTCAAATTCCCTAAGGTATTATGGTTGGAATGATACAATGCTTGACCCCAGATACTGGCATAATTGACGTTGGCTTAGAGAGAGAACCTTTAAATTTGAATGAGTTTAGGCATGATAATTACCCTAGTGAAAATGTAAACCCTTTTAATGTTGACATGACGGGAGCTGATTTAAACTCTTGACAAAAACAAACATTAAAGAATTTCTTAAATATGAATGCAGATGTGTTTGCAGAGATTGCCGGTCATATGGACCACACAAAGGTAATGCAACATAAAATTAGATTGATTGGCGACCCTGACCCAATTAGTTGTCAACCATACAGAGTTACTCCTCAAAAAAGGTCGGAAATTGAGAAACAGATTGATGATATGTTATGTGAAGATATAATTTCCCCTTCTGTGTCAGAATAGAGTTTTTCAGTTGTCTAGGTTACAGAACCTGGGGTGCTTACAGATTCTGTGTCGATTATAGGAAATTAAGGTAGAGATCCAGTTTACCTGACAGGTATTTTAATTAGTTAATTAGGAAACCAAGATGACCTCCCTTGTCAACAAAACTATATATTTTCGGAAAGCTTATTGTATGAATTTTAAAGTTTTGTTAGTATTTTATTTTTTAAGGACACTGTAGTTTCAAATATGCTCACAAATGTGATTTTTGGTCAAAAGTGATTTTAAAAAAAATAGCCTTTAAACCATGCTTCTGTTTCCTGTCAAAATTGGTTTATGGGTACATCTGTTTACAATGAAGAAAGCGCCGTCTTGAAAACTGTCTACCAGTTGTCAATTTTGTAGGGCAGCAGCTCAAATTTCACTACTTCAAGTTTATGCATAAATTAACACCCAGGCGAGTTGTCTGTACATTGCTGTAACACTATTCAACTGAAAACAATGCCTTGACGGTGTTTTGAAGATAAACACATTGTCAATCATTTGTGAACATTTCAAAGCAAAAGGTCAAAGCGTCTAGGAGCTATTTTTTTAAAGTTCTGGAATGTGCACTAAAAAGAAGCTGAGATAATTGCTAATTTGCATAACTATTCACTCAGTAAGAAGTTTGCTAATGCTCATAATTAAAATGACTGTTACAGTTTCAAATTTAAATATATTATCGTTTTGTAAAAAGTTAAATACAGTGCATAATATGGGGACCCCGTCATTTCTTTTTTCACAATGTTTTTTTTTATTATTTATGTACAGCCTTGCTAAATCTTGCCAAGCATTCAAAAGAGATAATTTTGCACCTGTTATCTATATTTTAAAATCGTTTTTTGAGTATGTTCCACTATTCACAATTCTACAAAATTTCAACAGTCTATAGCCAAGACCTTTTGGATAATAAAAAACAAAAAACAAAAATTTCATTCCCAAGTGCCCACAAACCTGCATCTCTACCTTAAACGCTATTACGAAATTAGAACCATATCCATTACCCCTAATTGTAGATTGTTTTGACTCCTTAGGGATAGCCAAACCCAAATACTTTTCGATGCTTGATTTAAAAAGTAGATATTTCCAATTAGACTTGCACCCAGACAGTCGTGAACTTACAGTGTTTACAACCCATGCTGGGAATTATCAATTTAACCGATGTCCAATGGGAGTCGCTGGAAGTGGGCATTCATTCCAACGACTCATGAATATTGTGCTTAAGGGATTAAATTGGAAGAGCTGTTTGGTTTATCTGAATGATATAATCGTGTTTTTGATACTTTTGAGAAACATTTAGAGGACCTAAATCAAATATTTCGAAGGTTGAGAGCGGCTAACTTAAAACTGAAGTTGGCAAAGTGTAAATTCGCCTGTAAGGAAGTAAAGTATTTGTGTCATTTAATAAGTAAGGACAGCATTAGGGCAGACCCCGATAAATGTGCAGCCATAAGAAATTTCCCCATTCCACATGACGTAAGAAGTTTAAGAGGATTCTTAGGTATTTGTAATTATTATAAAAAGTTAGTGTTCCAATATGCGAAAATAGCGAGGCCTTTGAACGCAATGACTAGTAAAAATGTAACGTTTGAATGGACAGAAGAATGTCAACGAGCATTCGAACAGCTGAAGGAGGCGTTAACAAATCCACTTGTATTAGCCTACACCGATTTCGAGAAACCGTTTATATTAAGTTGTGACGCTTCTTATTTTATTGCAATTGCAAGACGCATGTGAGAGAGTTATTGCATATGGTGGGCGGGCGTTAACCCCAGAAGAACGCAATCATCCTATAACTCGATTAGAAGCATTGACTGTAGCGGTTGGAAATAAATATTTTGACCTGTATTTGAGACAGGCAAGGTTCAAGGTAATAACGGACCATTCAAGTTTAAAGTATATATTTGGGTTAGTAAGGCCCAAAGGCCGAATCCGAAACAGTATGATTTTGAAGTCGTACATATGCCCAGTAAGATTCACCAAAACGCGGATGCATTGTCTAGACGTACCTATGAAGGGCCCCAAATGCCTACAGAATTAGAGGAGGATGATGATTTAATCAGAATAATATCATTAATAACTGATAGAGACCAACCAGAAATTAACGATGATGGACCGGTAGACATACATTGTGAAGGGAATATGGTCGGTGGAATGCCTGAAGACACAGGCTGGTGCAATGTTAGTGAAATGCAACAAACCGACCAAGAATTCAGCCAAATAATAGCTTATTTAACAAATGGAATCCTACCACCTGAACTGCGCAAAGCGCGAATATTGGCATATACTACGGATGAACTTTTTATGGAAAATTGTATCACCTTTGGTTCCCCAAGGATAGATTTAGTAAGGAACAGAATTGCGTGAAACAGTTGGTCATTCCACATAAATTAAGAAATCGCATCTTAGAACAATTTCACAATGAAGTGACAGCGAGTCATTTTGGGTTTGCAAAAATCTATGCTTCAATCAGCGTTATTATTGGCCGAAAATGGCTTCTGAAATCCACAGTTGGATGTGTAGATTGTGCCACTAGGAAATCTCCTAAACTACGCTCCAAGGCTCCCCTCGTTCCATTAAAAAAGGCCCCCTGGCATAGGGTCGGAGTTGATTTTATTGGACCCATACATGAAACTCGGGCGTGTTTATCGATTACTTCACTAAGTGAGCCGAGGCGTTTCCTACAGAAAATATGTCCGTGCGCACAACAGCTAGAATTCTATTTGATGAAATTATATGTAGATACGGTGCTCCACGATGTCTCTTATCAGACAGGGGTCAAAATTTCTTATCAGAAGTAATCAGGGCGACCTGTCAAATGTTTGGAATCAGAAAAGCCAACACGACACCATATAACTCACAATGCAACGCGAATACGGAACGTTTTAATCAAACATAAATTCAAATATTAAGTATGTTTTGCGACTCTAGACAGGAAGATTGGGACGTATTTATACCGGCTGCATTATTTGCTTATAGAGTAGCCAGACAGGAAACGCTGTTTTATTTGACGTCCAGGAGACGGGCCACGTTGCCCATAGATACAGTATTATTAGAACCCTACCAAGGGAATAAAATACCCTGAGATTAATCAGAACTACTAAAAGAGAAATTAAAGGTCGCCCATGAAACTGCTTTAAAATGCATTGAAGCTAATCAAGGAAGAATGAAATATTATTTTGATCGGCGTGCGAAAGAGAGTACTTTCCAAGTTGGGGACATTGTTTATTTGCATACATCTAAAACAACTTCAGGGTTAAGGTAGAGATGCAGATTCATGGGCACCTGGGAGTGATTTTTTTTTGCTTTTTATTATCCAAACAGTCTTGGCTATAGACTGTTAAAATTTTGTAGAATTGTTAATAGTGGAACATACTCAAAACACGATTTTAAAATATAAATAACAGGTGCAAACATTATCTCCCTTGAATGCTTAGCAAGATTTAGCAAGGCTGTACATAAATAATAAAAGAGAAACATGGTGAAAAAAATGACGGGATCTCCATATTATGCACTATATTTAACTTTTTACAAAATGATAATACATTTAAATTTGGAACTGTTACAGCCATTTTAATTATGAGCATTAGCAAACTTCTTACTGAGTGAATTGTTATGCAAATTAGCAATTATCTCAGCTTCTTTTTAGTGCACATCCCAGAACTTTAAAAAAATAGCTCCTAGACGCTTTGCCCTTTTGTTTTGACATTTTCACAAATGATTGACAATGTGTTTATCTTCAAAAAAAAATGAAAAAGCATCTCCCGTGAATTTCCTATTGCAACGCGTATGTGATGGGAAAATATTCAAAAATATCATGCATGTTAATAAGTTAAAATATGGGGACTTACGTGAAGAACAAAATGACGAGATTGGGATTAGGGAAACCCCTGAATTTGAAATTGTGAATACTGATGGAAGCGATGCAGAAATTAAAATTGAACCACCACCCACTCAAACGGGAATTACTGAAGAAATTGTTCCTAGTTTAGATGATATACCTGAAGGAGAAAATAGTTCAGTAGGGCCCAGAGACACAGAGTTGAACAGTGAGAATAGCGGATGTTTTGATATCGAAAAAAATATTAGGGGGCGACTAAGAAATGGTAGAAAAAAATATCTTATTAAATGGGTAGGTTATCCAGCGGATCAAAATTCTTAGGAGTGTTATGAAAATTTAAATAAACAGGCGAGATTATTTTTAGAAAACCATCCGATACCCCTTATGGGGTCGAATAAGGCCAGAAGTATTTTAAAAAGAGATTAGGTGTGACAAGGCGAAACGTTATTTAGACCGTGGGACGCACATCATTCATGACTAACAATAATGTTTAAAGAGTTCATTCATGGGGTATCGTTTCTCAATGTGCGTGGAGTAAATCTATGATAAAACCCATGGTTAAGTTACAAGAAAAGTGGGCGGCGCTAAGTAATGGTGTTATTCCCGCATCTTAACTGCGTACGAGTTGATTTTGGGATCACGCATTTGCTTAGACGCCGAGCGATGATGCCGTGGACATTTTGGTGAGAACATAGGAAACGTTTTAGGTGGGTACTTAATTCTGCCATACGATCACGAAATGACCACGGATTTATCATTTTCATGTATCATATCCCTTTCTTTTCATTTCATTACTAATTTTATAGTGCGTCTCCCGAGAAATTGGTGTCAAGATGAAAATAGCGTTGATATTTATCAGTGTATTACTGGTCATAATATGGAAACCATCTGTGCAGACGAGAGATTATGTTCTGCGCCCCAATTATGGAGTATTGTTTGAATGAGTAGCGAATATTGATAACAGTCTAACTTATTGGCACCATATGTTCGCATTACCTCATTTAGATATTCCGATGATGAGAGGGAACGAGTCATTATGTGCAAACATAACAGTTCCCCTTATCCCGAAATTTTGCGAGGAATATGGGTAAGTTTTGAAATTAATTGAGCAACAGAATAAGTTTTATATGTCTGATGAGAGGGCTTTTCGTGTGTTATTCCCAGAGATAGAGAGCCAAGATTTGGGCGATGAGCGACAGAATAGGGGACTATTAGACTTTGTAGGGGAAGTGTCGAAATCTTTATTTGGAACAGCCACGTCGAACGACGTAAATATTATAAGACGACATGTAGCGACACTGGAAAGTTCCACCGAAGTTATGACAAATCAAATGTAAATTCAAATGTTTTCACAACGAATAAGATAATAGAAAATGCTTTAAATGGGATTAAGGAAAATCACGAGGGGATTTATTCAATCGTATCTAGTTTATCGCAATGGAGAGAATGCTTGAATAACATGGTACTCAATCAAGAGGCAAAAAAGATTTAAATTATGAACGGCGATCAACGCATTCAATGTTTCGATATGCTGTTCAGTGGCTGCAAACGTTACAGTTACTTGAAAGGGAGACACAATGTAGGGTGGATTCGATTGACGTGTTATTACAAGAAAGGTTTGCAGTTGGTCGAACCAAAGGTGTTAGGGAATGCATTAAGGGCGGTAGGGAAGAAAGTACAAAGGAAATATCCTAATTTTAATATAGCATATACAAATTTGAATTATTATTACCATAATGCGAGAGTGACATTTCGGCATACTTACAAAAATGTGTACATACAGGTTATGATCCCATTACAATAAAAAAAATGACATATTCAAGGTGTATAGGGTGATAGTCATGTCTATGCCCCTCCCTTATGATTTAGGTGATAAGCCTCAACGTTTTGATAATAATACAGCAAATAACGGGCGCACAAAAGTTACGTCAGTTTCAGAGTATTTCTGGGTGAATGAAAATGAAACCTCTTATATTGAAATGAGTGCGGATCAATTTTCGACTTGTAGTGGTCTGTCAGTAAAAGATTGTCCCTCCGTAATTACTGTGATAAATATGCGTAAGTCGGCGTGTATGCAGGCTTTGTTCTATGATAATAAAGAGAAAATTCATAATACATGTAACATAGATTTAATAATTAATCCTGTATACAACCCGAAGTTTCTTGAAGTAGGAAGGGGAAATATCTTAGTAAATAGCAGTAATACAAAATGGTCGATGGAATGCGGGGATAGAAGCCCAGAGCCTATCGAAGGTTGTACAATGTGTATAATTAAATTGCCATGTGGATGCACTATACATTCAGATATTTTTTATATACCACCGTTTCTGGATCCGGTAAATTTGCCATTCTTAATACCCTTTTATGACCCAAATAACTTATTACAGATAATTACAGGAGAATCAATGTATAAGAATCCGAGAAGAGTGAAACTCCCTTATATAACCATTAATAGGTGAAATTGGGATGAGATTGTACGTTCTGACGCACGTTTGGTAGTGGATTTAAACAGGACGGCGGATTTACTGAAGAAAAACAAACCAATTTATTATTCCATCGCGGACAAATTATTCAGCGACACAAATGATGAAACTCCTGTCTTTCTAATTTTGGAGGTTAAATCTATTACTATAATTGAAATCATTCTGGCTACTATATGTACAGGGTCGATGATTCTGTCGGTATATACAATTTGTAAGATGAGAACTTTGAGTATATTGATTGCAACCATTCCCAGGGCCCGGGCTAAAACGTTATATTGCCGGTAGATGAGTTAATTACGGATCATCACTTGCGAGATTTGAATTCCGTGATCCAATTTTGAAACAAAACCTTAATTATAATTTTATTGTGTTCAGGATTCTTATTGACATTGGCGATTATTCGGTTGTATAAATATTATCGTAACCACTCTCTATAATGTATTGTGCGCCTAAGTTGCCCCATACGAAATTGATTTTAGAGATATCAAATGACAAGCTGTATGTCTTAATAAATGTCATGACCCTGTACGTGTCTCCGAGTCAATTGGCCTTTGCAAAGCGACCCGTAATCGAAAATTTGACCATCGAGCGGGGCATATTCACGTCTGTGTTAAATATTGATGGGGGTGATTTGAAATACAAACTACATAATGAGGAACGTGTGATTCCTTTGACCTGGACCATTAAGGTACCAAACTGGAAAGATAGTGTGTGCACAGCCATAGAAGGTGTAGGGAATTATTACAGATTGCTAGTGGGATTGGCTGAGGTTTATACCCAAATTCAAAGAGATATTAATGATATGCAATAGGTAGGAAAACCAAATGCTGAATATTTGGGTAACAAGAGAAGTGTTGGCACCTCTCCTTGGTAGAGTAGGACATTTGAAATTATAACCATTGTATTTAGAATTATAACCGTTGTGTTTGAATGTATAACCATTATATTTAGAATTATAACCGTTGTGTTTGAATGTATAACCAATGTATTTAGACGTATAGTCATTGTATTTAATCATTGTTTTTACTCTTTTGAAACTATACATTTTGTTATATTAGTGTGTGTTTTATTTGCATGACGAGTGTTGATGTATTTGACGTGTGGAATATAAGTGTGACGACATCTTTGACATGGGAAAATTATGCCCGGAGTGCATAAGCAGAATTTGAAAAGGGGGTTGTGTCATGATTTATATTTCTGCTTCTTGGTGGTTGCCATGACATTTACCGATAACGGCTGAATGATGAGGCCAGATGGCAGGACTGGCTAAGATCTATCGACACGTTCTCATGAGCTTGTACTTTTCAAGCTTATGCGGCATCTTGAAGGGTATATGGCCAGAGTCCAGAACTAATGATGTATATTAATGTCAACTGTGGAATGTTATTGCAAGATCATTAGCGCCTATAAATATAAACCGACGTTAACACTATGATAGTGGTTTTCTTAATGTAGTAACGATTAATCAATTGTGTTATGATGTGTAAAACTTTCGTGTGATTGGCTGTTTGTTTGGAGGCAACGCCTTGCAGCTTTGATTCCTCAGCTCCTGAGAGCGAGGTTATTTGCAGATATACTGGCGATCGCCTCTGTGTTTCCGGAAGTACTATGGGGGATTGCATGATGGGAGTGGAAAGTCTTTTGATCGTAAAATAATTTTAGAAAAGTAAAAACTAGAGTGACTAGTGAGTGAGTGAAATCAAGGTTGGTTTTAAACATTAAATATCGTGATGAAATGATGAAAGGATGAAAATAATGATGAAATAATGAAAGGAAACTGAAGTGGTATGAAAGGGTAGTAAATGTAGCCAGAATGCAAGGTCACAATCCAGGGTCAAAATACGGCACAATACATTCATCAAGGCGGTTGCAAAGTGTCTGGTTCGGGTTTCGTACTTAGACACACACCGTGTCTGAGATCGCCATTTACGACGACATTTACCAGTTACGCAGACTTCAAAATACTTTATATGCGGTGCTGATACGGAATAATTGCCTACAACAGGTTTACATACACTGTATTCCAACGCCCGTCGTTACTCATATATAAATATCCCACAATGCAACGCAGTAATGGCATCATTGTAAAGTGCCCCCATAACCACGAATTAGGTCACGCTCAGATTGACACTATACAATTAAAGGTTGACAATCGAAAGAAAGGAAGGTGAAAATTGAATAGCATATATATAAACACAACTTTGTAAAACAAATGTAAAGAAGAAGTTAAGGAAAAATATATTAATAAAAACATATCCCATATTAGTGAATACAAACTAATTTTTATTCCGCTTGAAAAAGAAACGTATCCATGGTGAATAGAGCAGCGTAAACACACAAATTATCATAACAAAAGATGACCTTCCTGACCTTTTACTGACTGCGTCAACGCGATTTGAAATACAGGGTCGTGTACAGTTTGGATCATTAAAACAACGGATTTTCCACGTTTTCCACGCAGTCAGTAAAAGGTCATCTTTTGTTATGCTAATTTTTGTATTTATGCTGCTATAGTCACCGTGGATACGTTTCTTTTTCATGCGGAATAAAAATTAGTTTGTATTCAATTTGAACGGTGTTGCGCATGGAATTTTTGTATGCGTACAACTACATACTATTCTTATAAATATTCATGTTCAAGGGCCATAATCATGATCTTTTAGTAGATGAAAATAAACTCTTTTTTTCACTAGTTTTATCGAATTGTCAATATACAGGAGTGCGTTCGCGTCGTCGCCTCGGGGTGCTCCGGGGTGCCTCGCGTCTGCCCAGTTTTCGTTCGACTGCTAGGTGACGTCACAACTGGGGCGACTTGGGGCAGTTTTTACCGCCCCTGCTTGCAGAGCCATGAAAGTTTGGGAAAAAGATACCGAACGACGAAATCTATAGGTAAAAAGGTGTTTAGGAGATTTTCTCAAACATAAAATGCAACTGGGCGTGATTTTAAAATCAATTTTATACATTTTACACGAGTTTCGCTCGCATAGCAACAGACCAATACGATCACGTGATACTACTTCCCCGGATTACGTTAGTGTAAACTTCTTCCTCGGGGAACCCTTTCGTTGCCACGGGTTACTACTGCCATGTCACTCGGGCACCCCGAGGGAGCGGCGCGAACGCACTCCTGGTATAATATAATATGACAGAACCCCATACCCTGCCCGTGGCTTTCGTTGCGTATGGGACAGGGTATGGGAGTTATTTTCACGAGTGATGCCGTGTATCCTGCGGCCGTACTTTCACGAGCGAAGCGAGTGAAAGTTCAGCAGAATACACCGCATCTCGAGTGAAAATAACTTCCATACGCAACGAAAGCCACGGGCAGGGTGTGGGGTTCTTTTATTATTACATATGTTCCATGTTTGATTATTTCATATTAAAGAAAGAACGTGCAACAAACCGGGATGGAATTGAGGTCGGGCAACCCCATTGCCCATTAATATGTTTCAATATAGTGTTACGCCCTAGCAGCGCGTGTCAGTGTAGAACGCGCCCGGAGAACGAGCGTCACTGTTTGTTTGAAATTAAAATAATCAGACGTCTAATCTCAGTCACTGTCCGAATAAATAACTCGTTGACGTTTAGTTGGGAGCATGACAGAACCAGAACTTGAACTGGACGACTATGATACACAGTTTATATTGAAGTTAAAAGTTCTGCCACAGAATTGTGCATTGGCAAACAAGCCGTGCAACTGCGGTACTTCACTGATGGGATGACTTTCGTCGACAGCGGTTGTTGCTTGCTGGTCGTGGATTGACTGAGTCTTGGTTACCGGTTAAAATGTTAAAATGCTCTTTTGGCGTTGGTAATTTTTATTTGGAACTGAGTAACGCCGTAACGTCGCCAACAGAAACCTGGTATCTCGATGTTGATGGTTGCGACTGCATAGTGATCGCTGATTTCACTGCTGGTGGATCTTTTGAGAGCCCTTCAAGGTGTATAAAACTCAGTTTTCAGGTGGTCAACATACATTAAGTTCTCTCAATCGTAGTATTCCATGTGATGTACGCCTAACACGCCAAAAATGTTGCTTGACGATTCGAACCGGACAAAAATAGCAGACGAAAATGTGTTTACAAAATAAAAATAATTCGGTCGCCGATGAAAATACCATGTTCATTTGCATATCGACCGTGAAAATACCGAAAACATTATTGCATGGGTGATATGCAAATTAGTTTTTGTCAAAATAAGTGACTGGCTAAAGGTACCATTACTCTTGTTCAAATTTCTTTTCACTCAGCAAGTATATTCACGTACCCCAAGAGAAAAATATCGTACTTGTTAATATTGTTTATTTCTGCTATGTTTCGAAAAACGGTACTCGATTTCAGGGACGAATCAAAATAAACTGCAGTACATATGTAATAATACTCGTTATTCCACAATCCACTTTAGTTATGCATATCCATATAAAAAATAGCCTTCGACTCGTGCATATATTTTGTGCATACCAGACTTTTATATAGTGTAAAATGGATAAATTCCGGGTATTTTCATTTAAAAACAGGCCTCCACTTTATACAAATACTAATATTTGTAAACAAATATGGAAAGTATGGAAAGATATATATTGAATTTGCTAGAATTCACGAAATGCACATTGGGTTTATCATTTTCACAAATTTCAGTACATTAAAAAAAAGCCAGGTAAAGTTATTCAATCCCACTAATTTTCTGCCTCGAAAAAATAAACAGATGATATAAACAACCAGGTGTTTATAATTACATTTTATAAATTGTATTTAAGCTAATTGTGCACTATACTTCTCACAATGAGATCTAAATAGGTAGAGTTTCCATTCATTTTCAATTCCGGTCGCTGATGACATCCTCTTCAACTAAATGATTTGACCAAATGACAATGCAAATTCATTCATGTCTCGTACCAATCAGAACTCGTGTTACGGACTGTTCTTCGGTGATAGAGGCGCTTTCTAATATTGGTTGATATAACCCTATAAAGATGAGCTGCCTGCACGTGATTTGAATAGTCCCTACGCACAAATCCCTCTCCGCGAAAAAAAGATTAGATTTTGGGAACATGTCAACCCAAAATAGAATTATTCCGTCGCTTCAGTCGATTTGGAGTGCCTAAAAGAAATTAAAACTGTCATGATTTGAAGATTTGTAATAGTGTGATTTTGATTACAATGACCTCTGAGAATATCTGCACATTTATATTCAAATTTATACTAAAAAATACTGATAACACTTTATTTTTTATTACACTAACTATCTATTAACTATTAATGTTATTCAGTATAATAGTACTGACTGGTTGCGTATTGCTCACAGGGTATCTGCGTGTTGCATTCTTAGATATCACTACCCCAAGTCTAATACTTCCTTATTAAATCTAAGCTGTATTTGAGTCAATTGGCTGTCAGCTCCATGTCTTAATAACAAAGTAATCTAGGAGAGATACATGACACGGAGTCACATGGGAATTAATGTTGATCGGCGCCAGGTGCCCCATATAGTCGTATCAAGATCGACGTCTGCTCTGGAGATTTCGTTCAGAGATAAAAGATTGAACTTCTAATCGTATCTCCATAGCGCATCACTAGCTTTTTCATGATATTCAGTATGCCCGTTGGTTACTGCGTTGATATCGGGTTTCCGGGGATAGAATTGTCTTTTTTTTTTTACAAATTACTTTCCGAATATTGAATCTCAATGCTTTGAATTCTGCAGGGTTTAACAGCACAGTTTTAAAACCGAATGGAACGGACCACATGATTGCTGCCGTTACAACTACGCTGTATTATTAATCATAACAAATAAATAAATAAATTCGTTCGATTCACTTGTGCGGCGCGTATGCTACGAACTACATGTGCATATAGGTGAACCTGGAACATGCGCATTTGCATTTCACATCGCTTAATAGTTAACAATTTCTACCAAGATAATAAAAAAATAAAATAAAAAAAGTTGTCTACGTTATCTTTTAAAAGAATTTATAATAAAACATTTAGCTGACTAAGCTGACATACAAGAATGTTCCAGACCAAACAACGAAGAATATTTTTTTCGACGTGTCGAATTCTGCTATGTACATATGCTTCGACTCAAATGGGTTATAGGAACTGAACAATGAGTGCTGCATTCGGGTCTTTGATTGCATTTTTCTACCGATGAGATATTTCTCATAAACCATTCACATTACGATGGCATTTCTTCATCAAAAATGTGGATGCGATATTTTGAAAATTTGTTGTATTTTTCTTTATTTTTGAACCACATGGGCACAATTTGTAATTGATCGACATTTTAGATTTGTTAGTAGATCTATTATTTTAAAGATGGCAAGAAAGTTATCCCGAGACTTGAGATAAAAGCTATCATAAATATTATTTCATTTAAAATAATCCTATTGCGATAGTAAATGTGATTCAACACCGTTAAAATCACATATCAACATAACAATGTTAGAATGTTGATATCACTATACTAAACTAATAGTTATTGGTTTAGTATCTAAAACTGAGACATCTCGTATAGTACCAGTTGTGAAATGCCAGAATGGTCCCCATACGATAAAACTGCAAGACATATGCGTGGTCCTTTTGTTCAGGTGATATAACACATGATTAACAAATTAATTGTTTAAAGCCACGCGATACACACACCATGGTAATGCGGATTTGCAAAACGATAACAAAACTAGACCGTACACACTGAATATATGTCGATTGCCTTTAATTAATACTTATAGGTACAATCCATTACATTTCAACTAATAATAACAATGTTTGAATAATATAAATTGACAGACAACGGAGAATTAAATTAAATTTAGCGATATCAATATTCGATATTCAATGCTAGTATACGTATAAATTACAAGATAATTTGTTGTGTTCTAATTAACTGGCTATATGTCGTGCTCACGAAATTGTTTTTGGCTATGCTACATCATAGGCGTGTCAAGCCTAACACGGCGATGAATTGAATTAAAACAATCAATTTATTAATCATGTAAGCGTTATATTTCCTAACAAAGAAGCCACACGTACAGCAGATTGTTTGTCGTGACGACAGTCTGTGTTGAGAACAATTATTGCACAACTGTTGAATTACGTTCCCGTTTCAGATACAAAACCAATGCAATAATGATAGCCAACTTCTAACAACTACGACAACCGAAACTGGTGTCAACAGTTATGAGGATTATTGACTACATAATAGTATTTTCTTCTCCAAACCATTTTTTTGACCATATAAACGCCAAACACTTGTCATTTTTGGCGGGAATAAAGATTGATATGATTATTTATATATGCTGCATCCACACCGCCATTTGTGTTGAAATCTGCCACTACTGAAATCTGCTTGTGCAACAGATATATGTGTTATATGCCGTATTCCAAATAGTGTTGACACCTTTCTTAGACATAATAAAATCATGTAGCATTGAATTTCTCTCACAGAGATCGTATTTTATAGCCACACCACTGCGTCTATTGTTCGCTATTGCCTAAAACGTAACGTTATCTGTTAACGGGTTTTCGCATTGCCGTTCGACAGTTTTACTTCAATTCGGACGTGTATGGTATACAGTAAAATTTCCATTATTCTCGAATACTCATTGCAAGTACACACTCGACCGTTATTCTAGAGCACGTAGTTCAGGGGTACATCAACATTTCATTGAGAAAACAATAAAAAAAAACTTTAGTTTGGTGTGGGGAAATTTTAGTTAGGCCGTATGTGAACCACTGCATCATTTTAAACTTCTGCACCTTATTATTTGTTCATTCCGTTTATGCACGTTTTTACTGACCGGTCAACAGACGTTTATCATAAGTATTCAGTCCGAAATTAATTACTCCCTCTGGATTTCAAGGTGTGGGATGCGGCATATGTTTTTAAGCGTCAAACGTGTCTTTGAGTACCTGCCACATTTATATGCAATATCCGTGTTTTGAAGAGTACTTTTTTGAACAAATGCACTAACCATTTACAGTGAGACTATGTGACCACATTTGACATTTGAGTTAAATCTACGACGAAAATAAGCGTACAAACGTCATCTACATCTAGCTCTTCATTTAAATAATAATGTATAGTCAACTCAATAATCAAAATATTTGTATAGGAAATTATTCATGTTATTCAGATCTTAGCCTGTTCAACCAATCGTACATCATATTTGTAGACGAAATTAATCATAATTTTCAGATCATGACGTGTTCAGCCAAAAATATTTATGTTATTTAGATCATAGCGTGTTCAGTCAATCGTAGATCATGTTTGTATAGGAAATTATTCATATTATTCAGATCATGACGTATTCAACAAATCGTAGATCATATTTGTATAGAAAATTATTCACGTTATTTAGATAATAGCGTGTTCAGTCAATCCTTGATCATATTTGTCTGGAAAAATATTTATGTTATTTAGATCATAGCGTGTTCAACCAATCGCAGATCATATTTGTATAGAAAATTAATCATATTATTCGGATCATAGTCTGTTCAACCAATCGTAGATCATATTTGTAAAGAAAATTATTCATGTTAATTAGATCATAGTGTGTTCAGATAATGGTAGATCATATTTGAATAGAAAATTATTCATATTATTCAGATCATGACGTGTTCCGCGAATCGAAGATCTTATTTTTACAGGAAATTGTTAATATTATTTAGATCATAGCGTGTTCAAACAATCGTAGATGAAATTTGTATAGAAATTTATTCATATTATTCAGATCATAGCGAGTTCAAACAATCGTAGATCATATTTGTATGGAAAATTGTTCATATTATTCAGATCATAGTGTGTTCAGTCAATGCTTGATCATATTTGTATAGAAAATTATTCATGTTATTCAGATCATAGCCTGGTCAACCAATCGTAGATCATATTTGCATAGAAAATTATTCATGTTCTTTAAATCATAGCGTCTCCAGCCAATCGTAGATCATATTTGTATAGGAAATTATTCATGTTATTTAGATCTTAGTCTGTTCAACTAATCGTAGATCATATTTGTATAGGAAATTATTCATATTATTCAGATCATAGCCTGTTCAACCAATCGTAGATCATATTCATATAGGAAGTTATTCATGTTATTTAGATATTAGCGTGTTCAGCCAATCTTTGATCATATTTATATGGAAAAATATTTATGTTATTTAGATCATAGCGTGTTCAGTCAATCGTAGATCATATTTGAATAGGAAACTATTCATATTATTCAGATCATGACGTATTCAACAAATCGTAGATCATATTTGTATAGAAAATTATTCACGTTATTTAGATAATAGCGTGTTCAGTCAATCCTTGATCATATTTGTCTGGAAAAATATTTATGTTATTTAGATCATAGCGTGTTCAACCAATCGTAGATCATATTTGCATAGAAAATTATTCATGTTCTTTAAATCATAGCGTCTCCAGCCAATCGTAGATCATATTTGTATAGGAAATTATTCATGTTATTTAGATCTTAGTCTGTTCAACTAATCGTAGATCATATTTGTATAGGAAATTATTCATATTATTTATATCGTAGCGTGTTCGATCAATCGTTGATCATATTTGTATAGGAAATTATTCATGTTATTTAGATCATAGCGTGTTCAGCCAATCGTAGATCATATTTGTATAGAAAATTATTCATAATATTCAGATCATAGCCTGTTCAACTAATCGTAGATCATATTTGTATAGGAAATTATTTATGTTATTTAGATCTTAGTCTGTTCAAAAAATCGTAGATCATATTTGTATAGGAAATTATTTATGTTATTTAGATCTTAGTCTGTTCAACCAATCGTAGATCTTATTTGTATAGCAAATTATTCATGCTATTTAGATCATAGCCTGTTCAGCCAATTGTCGGTCATATTTGAATAGAAAATTATTCATATTATTCAGATCATGACGTGTTCAGCCAATCGAAAATCTTATTTTTATAGAAAATTGTTCATGTTATTTAGGTCATTGCGTGTTCAGTCAATCGTAGATCATATTTGTATAAATTTATTCACACTATTCAGAACATAGTGTGTTCAACCAATCGTAGATCATATTTGTATAGGAAATTATTCATGTTATTTAGATCATAGCGTGTTCAGCCAATCGTAGATCATATTTGTATAGGAAATTATTTATATTATTCAGATCATAGCGTGTTTAAACAATCGTAGATCATATTTGTATAGAAAATTGTTCATATTATTCAGATTATAGCCTGTTCAACCAATCGTAGATCATATTTGTATAGAAAATTATTCATATTATTTATATCGTAGCGTGTTCGACCAATCATAGATCATATTTGTATAGAAAATTATTTATAATATTCAGATCATAGCCTGTTTAACCAATCGTAGATCATATTTGTACAGGAAATTATTCATGTTATTTAGATCTTAGTCTGTTCAAAAAATCGTAGATCATATTTGTATAGGAAATTATTCATATTATTCAGATCGTAGCGTGTTCAACCAATCGTAGATCATATTTGCATAGAAAATTATTCATGTTATTTAGATCATAGCCTGTTCAGCCAATCGTAGATCATATTTGTATAGAAAATTATTCATATTATTCAGATCATGACGTGTTCAGCCAATCGAAAATCTTATTTTTATAGAAAATTGTTGATGTTATTTAGGTCCTAGCGTGTTCAGTCAATTGTAGATCATATTTGTATAAATTTATTCATATTATTCAGAACATAGTGTGTTCAACCAATCGTAGATCATATTTATATAGGAAATTATTCATGTTATTTAGATCATAGCGGGTTCGACCAATTGTTGATCATATTTGTATAGAAAATTCTTCATATTATTCGGATTATAGCCTATTCAACCAATCGTAGATCATATTTGTATAGAAAATTATTCATATTATTTAGATCAAAGCGTGTTCGACCAATCGTTGATCAAATTTGTATGGAATATTGTTCATATTATTCAGATTATAGCCTGTTCAACCAATCGTAAATCATATTTGTATAGAAAATTATTCATATTATTTAGATCAAAGCGTGTTCGACCAATCGTTGATCATATTTGTATAGGAAATTATTCATGTTATTGAGATCATAGCGTGTTCAGCCAATCGTAGATCAATTTTGTATAGAAAATTATTCATATTATTCAGATCATAGCCTTTTCAACCAATCGTAGATCATATTTGTATAGGAAATTATTTATGTTATTTAGATCATAGCCTGTTCAACCAATCGTTGATCATATTTGTATAGGAAATTATTTATATTATTCGGATCATAGCGTGTTCAAACAATCGTAGATCATATTTGTATAAAAAATTATTCATATTATTCAGATTATAGCCTGTTCAACCAATCGTAGATCATATTTGTATAGAAAATTATTCATATTATTTAGATCAAAGCGTGTTCGACCAATCGTTGATCATATTTGTATAGAAAATTATTCATGTCATTTAGATAATAGCGTGTTCATTCAATCCTTGATCATATTTGCATGGAAAATTATTTATGTTATTTAGATCATAGCGTGTTCAGGCAATGGTAGATCATATTTGTATAGGAAATTATTCATGTCATTTAGATCATACCGTGTTCAGTCAATCCTTGATCATATTTGTATAGATAATTATTCAATGTATTTAGATCATAGCCTGTTCAAACAATCGTAGATCATATTTGTATAGGAAGTTATTTATGCTATTTAGATCTTTGTCTGTTCAACCAATCGTAGATCATATTTGTATAGGAAATTATTCATATCATTCAGATCATAGCGTGTTCAACCAATCGTAGATCATATTTGTATAGAAAATTAATCGTATTATTCAGATCATGGTCATTTCAACTAATCGTAGATCATATTTGTATAGAAAATTATTCATATTATTCAGATCATAGCGTGTTCAACCAATCGTAGATCATATTTGTATAGAAAATTATTCATGTTATTTAGATCATAGCGTGTTCAGTCAATCGTAGATCATATTTGTATAGGAAATTATTCATGTCATTTAAATAATAGCGTGCTCAGTCAATCCTTGATCAAATTTGTATGCAAATCATTTATGTTATTTAGATCATTGCGTGTTCAGTCAATCGTAGATCATATTTGTATAGGAAATTATTCATATTCTCCAGATCATGACGTATTCAACCAATCGTAGATCATATTTGTATAGAAAATTAGTCATGTTATTTAGATAATAGCGTGTTCAGCCAATCGAAGATCATCTTT
The DNA here is from genome assembly GCF_978046115.1 of Saccoglossus kowalevskii. NCBI lineage: Eukaryota > Metazoa > Hemichordata > Enteropneusta > Harrimaniidae > Saccoglossus > Saccoglossus kowalevskii. Next base: position 34,083,236 of record NC_140657.1, read on the forward strand.
GTATAGGAAATTATTCATATTATTTAGATCATAGCGTGTTCAACCAATCGTAGATCATATTTGTATAGAAAATTGTTCATATTATTCAGATTATAGCCTGTTCAACCAATCGTAGATCATATTTGTATAGGAAATTATTCATATTATTTATATCGTAGCGTGTTCAGCCAATCGAAGATCATCTTTGTATAGGAAATTATTCATATTATTTAGATCATAGCGTGTTCAACCAATCGTAGATCATATTTGTATAGAAAATTGTTCATATTATTCAGATTATAGCCTGTTCAACCAATCGTAGATCATATTTGTATAGGAAATTATTTATGTTATTTAGATCATAGCGTGTTCAACCAATCGAAGATCATCTTTGTATAGGAAATTATTCATATTATTTAGATCATAGCGTGTTCAACCAATCGTAGATCATATTTGTATAGAAAATTGTTCATATTATTCAGATTATAGCCTGTTCAACCAATCGTAGATCATATTTGTATAGGAAATTATTCATATTATTTATATCGTAGCGTGTTCGACCAATCGTTGATCATATTTGTATAGGAAATTATTCATGTTATTTAGATCTTAGTCTGTTCAAAAAATCGTAGATCATATTTGTATAGAAAATTATTCATATTATTCAGATCGTAGCGTGTTCAACCAATCGTAGATCATATTTGCATAGAAAATTATTTATGTTATTTAGATCATAACCTGTTCAGCCAATCGTTGATCATATTTGTATAGAAAATTATTCATATTATTCAGATCATGACGTGTTCAGCCAATCGAAAATCTTATTTTTATAGAAAATTGTTCATGTTATTTAGGTCCTAGCGTGTTCAGTCAATCGTAGATCATATTTGTATAAATTTATTCATATTATTCAGAACATAGTGTGTTCAACCAATCGTAGATCCTATTTGTATAGGAAATTATTCATGTTATTTAGATCATAGCGGGTTCGACCAATTGTTGATCATATTTGTATAGAAAATTATTCATATTATTCGGAATATAGCCTGTTCAACCAATCGTAGATCATATTTGTATGGAATATTGTTCATATTATTCAGATTATAGCATGTTCAACCAATCGTAAATCATATTTGTATAGACAATTATTCATATTATTTAGATCAAAGCGTGTTCGACCAATCGTTGATCATATTTGTATAGGAAATTATTCATGTTATTGAGATCATAGCGTGTTCAGCCAATCGTAGATGAATTTTGTATAGAAAATTATTCATATTATTCAGATCATAGCCTTTTCAACCAATCGTAGATCATATTTGCATAGGAAATTATTTATGTTATTTAGATCATAGCCTGTTCAACCAATCGTTGATCATATTTGTATAGGAAATTATTTATATTATTCGGATCATAGCGTGTTCAAACAATCGTAGATCATATTTGTATAGAAAATTATTCATATTATTCAGATTATAGCCTGTTCAACCAATCGTAGATCATATTTGTATAGAAAATTATTCATGTCATTTAGATAATAGCGTGTTCAGTCAATCCTTGATCATATTTGTATGGAAAATTATTTATGTTATTTAGATCATAGCGTGTTCAGGCAATCCTTGATCATATTTGTATAGATAATTATTCAATGTATTTAGATCATAGCCTGTTCAAACAATCGTAGATCATATTTGTATAACAAATTGTTCAAATTATTCAGATTATAGCCTGTTCAACCAATCGTAGATCATATTTGTATAGGAAGTTATTTATGCTATTTAGATCTTTGTCTGTTCAACCAATCGTAGATCATATTTGTATAGGAAATTATTCATATCATTCAGATCATAGCGTGTTCAACCAATCGTAGATCATATTTGTATAGAAAATTAATCGTATTATTCAGATCATGGTCAGTTCAACTAATCGTAGATCATATTTGTATAGAAAATTATTCATATTATTCAGATCATAGCGTGTTCAACCAATCGTAGATCATATTTGTATAGAAAATTAATCATATTATTCAGATCATAGTCTGTTCAACCAATCGTAGATCATATTTGTATAGAAAATTATTCATGTTATTTAGATCATTGCGTGTTCGGCCAATCGAAGATCATATTTGTTTAGGAAATTATTCATGGTATTTTGATCATAGCCTGTTCAACCAATCGTAGATCATTTTCATATAGGAAGTTATTCATGTTATTTAGATCATAGCGTGTTCAGTCAATCGTAGATCATATTTGTATAGGAAATTATTCATGTCATTTAAATAATAGCGTGCTCAGTCAATCCTTGATCAAATTTGTATGCAAAATCATTTATGTTATTTAGATCATTGCGTGTTCAGTCAATCGTAGATCATATTTGTTTAGGAAATTATTCATATTATTCAGATTATAGCGTGTTCAACCAATCGTTGATCATATTTGTATAGGAAATTATTTATATTATTCGGATCATAGCGTGTTCAACCAATCGTAGATCATATTTGTATAGAAAATTATTCATATTTTTCAGATTATAGCCTGTTCAACCAATCGTAGATCATATTTGTATAGAAAATTATACATATTATTTAGATCATAGCGTGTTCAGTCAATCGTAGATCATATTTGTATAGAAAATTAATCATATTTTTCAGATCATAGTCTGTTCAACCAATCGTAGATCATATTTGTATAGAAAATTATTCATGTCATTTAGATAATAGCGTGTTCAGTCAATCCTTGATCATATTTGTATGGAAAATTATTTATGTTATTTAGATCATAGCGTGATCAGGCAATGGTAGATCATATTTGTATAGGAAATTATTCATGTCATTTAGATCATACCGTGTTCAGTCAATTCTTGATCATATTTGTATAGATAATTATTCAATGTATTTAGATCATAGCCTGTTCAAACAATCGTAGATCTTATTTGTATGAAAAATTGTTCAAATTATTCAGATTATAGCCTGTTCAACCAATCGTAGATCATATTTGTATAGGAAATTATTCATGTTATTCAGATCATAGTCTGTTCAACCAATCGTAGATCATATTTGTATAGAAAATTAATCGTATTATTCAGATCGTAGTCTGTTCAACTAATCGTAGATCATATTTGTATAGAAAATTAATCATATTATTCAGATCATAGTCTGTTCAACCAATCGCAGATCATATTTGTATAGAAAATTATTCATGTTATTTAGATCATTGCGTGTTCGGCCAATCGAAGATCATATTTGTTGAGGAAATTATTCATGGTATTTTGATCATAGTGTGTTCAACCAATCGTAGATCACATTTGTACAGGACATTATTCATGTTATTTAGATCATAGCGTGTTCAGCCAATCGTAGATCATATTTGTAGAGGAATTTATTCATGTTATTTAGATAATAACGTGTACAGCCAATCGAAAATCTTATTTTTATAGAAAATTGTTCATGTTATTTAAGTCCTAGCGTGTTCAGTCAATCGTAGATCATATTTGTATAAATTTATTCAGATTATTCAGAACATAGTGTGTTCAACCAATCGTAGATCATATTTGTATAGGAAATTATTCTTGTTATTTAGATCATAGCGGGTTCGACCAATTGTTGATCATATTTGTATAGAAAATTATTCATATTATTCGGATTATAGCCTGTTCAACCAATCGTAGATCATATTTGTATGGAATATTGTTCATATTATTCAGATTATAGCCTGTTCAACTAATCGTAAATCATATTTGTATAGAAAATTATTCATATTATTTAGATCAAAGCGTGTTCGACCAATCGTTGATCATATTTGTAGAGGAAACTATTCATGTTATTGAGATCATAGCGTGTTCAGCCAATCGTAGATCATATTTGTATAGAAAATTATTCACATTATTCAGATCATAGCCTTTTCAACCAATCGTAGATCATATTTGCATAGGAAATTATTTATGTTATTTAGATCATAGCCTGTTCAACCAATCGTTGATCATATTTGTATAGGAAATTATTTATATTATTCGGATCATAGCGTGTTCAAACAATCGTAGATCATATTTGTATAGAAAATTATTCATATTATTCAGATTATAGCCTGTTTAACCAATCGCAGATCATAATTGTATAGAAAATTATTCATATTATTTAGATCAAAGCGTGTTCGACCAATCGTTGATCATATTTGTATAGAAAATTATTCATGTTATTTAGATCATAGCGTGTTCAGTCAATCGTAGATCATATTTGTATAGGAAATTATTCATATTATTCAGATCATGACGTATTCAACCAATCGTAGATCATATTTGTATAGAAAATTAGTCGTGTTATTTAGATAATAGCGTGTTCAGCCAATCGAAGATCATATTTGTTTAGGAAATTATTCATGGTATTCAGATCATAGTGTGTTCAACCAATCGTAGATCATATTTGTATAGAAAATTGTTCATGTTATTTAGATCATAGCGTGTTCAGTCAATCCTTGATCATATTTGTATAGAAAATTATTCATGCTATTTAGATCATAGCGTGTTCAACCAATCGTGGATCATATTTGTATAGAAAATTATTCATAATATTCAGAGCATAGCGTGTTCAACCAATCGTAGATCATATTTGTATAGAAAATTAATCATATTATTCAGATCATAGTCTGTTCAACCAATCGTAGATCATATTTGTATAGAAAATTATTCATGTCATTTAGATAATAGCGTGTTTAGTCAATCCTTGATCATATTTGTATGGAAAATTATTTATGTTATTTAGATCATAGCGTGATCAGGCAATGGTAGATCATATTTGTATAGGAAATTATTCATGTCATTTAGATCATACCGTGTTCAGTCAATCCTTGATCATATTTGTATAGATAATTATTCAATGTATTTAGATCATAGCCTGTTCAAACAATCGTAGATCTTATTTGTATGAAAAATTGTTCAAATTATTCAGATCATAGCCTGTTCAACCAATCGCAGATCATATTTGTATAGGAAGTTATTTATGCTAATTAGATCTTAGTCTGTTCAACCAATCGTAGATCATATTTGTATAGGAAATTATTCATATTATTCAGATCATAGCGTGTTCAACCAATCGTAGATCATATTTGTATAGAAAATTATTCATGTTATTTAGATCATTGCGTGTTCGGCCAATCGAAGATCATATTTGTTGAGGAAATTATTCATGGTATTTTGATCATAGTGTGTTCAACCAATCGTAGATCACATTTGTACAGGACATTATTCATGTTATTTAGATCATAGCGTGTTCAGCCAATCGTAGATCATATTCATATTGTAGTTATTCATATTATTTAGTTCTTAGCGTGTTCAGTCAATCGTAGATCATATTTGTATAGGAAAATTGTTCATGTCATTTAGATCATAGCGTGTTTAATCAATCCTTGATCATATTGTATAGAACATTATTCATGTTATTTAGATAATAACGTGTACAGCCAATCGAAGGTCATATTTGTTTAAGAAATTATTCCTGTTCTTTATCCACAGCGTGTTCAGCCAATCGTAGATCATATTTGTAGAGGAAATTATTCATATTATTCAGATCATAGCCTGTTCAACCAATCGTAGATCATAGCTTGTTCAGCCAATCGAAGATCATATTTTTTTCGGAAATTATTCATATTATTCAGATCATGACGTATTCAACCAATCGTACATCATATTTGTATAGAAAATTATTTATGTTATTTAGATCATAGTCTGTTCAACCAATCGAAGATCATATTTGTTTAGGAAATTATTCATGTTATTTAGACCATAGCGTGTTTAACCAATCGTTGATCATATTTGTATAAGAAACTATTTATATTATTCAGATCATAGCGTGTTTAAACAATCGTAGTTCATATTTGTATGGAAAATTTTCATATTATTCAGATCATGACGTATTTAACCAATCGTACATCATATTTGTATAGAAAATTAGTCGTGTTGTTTAGATAATAGCGTGTTCAGCCAATCGAAGATCATATTTGCTTAGGAAATTATTCATGGTATTCAGATCATAGTGTGTTCAACCAATCGTAGATCATATTTGTATAGAAAATTGTTCATGTTATTTAGATCATAGCGTGTTCAGTCAATCCTTGATCATATTTGTATAGAAAATTATTCATGTTATTTAGATCATAGCGTGTTCAGTCAATCGTGGATCATATTTGTATAGAAAATTAATCGTATTATTCAGATCATAGTCTGTTCAACCAATCGTAGATCATATTTGTATAGAAAATTATTCATATTATTTAGATCATAGCGTGTTCAACCAATCGTAGATCATATTTGTATAGAAAATTATTCATATTATTCAGATCATAGCGTGTTCAACCAATCGTACATCATATTTGTATAGAAAATTAATCATATTATTCAGATCATAGTCTGTTCAACCAATCGTAGATCATATTTGTATAGAAAATTATTCATTTTATTTAGATCATAGCTTGTTCAGTCAATCCTTGATCATATTTGTATGGACAATTATTCATGTGATTTAGATTATAGCCTGTTCAACCAATCGTAGATCATATTTGTATAGGAAGTTATTTATGCTATTTAGATCTTAGTCTGTTCAACCAATCGTAGATCATATTTGTAGAGGAAATTATTCATATTATTCAGATCATAGCCTGTTCAACCAATCGTTGACCATATTTGTATAGGAAATTATTTATATTATTCGGATCGTAGCGTGTTCAAACAATTGTAGATCATATTTGTATGGAAAATTGTTCATATTATTCAGAATATAGCCTGTTCAACCAATCGTAGATCATATTTGTATTGAAAATTATTTATGTTATTTAGAACATAGTGTGTTCAGCCAATCGAAGATCATGTTTGATTAGGAAATTATTCATATTATTCAGATCATAGCTTGTTCAACCAATCGTAGATCATATTTGTATAGAAAATTATTTATGTTATTTAGAACATATTGTGTTCAGCCAATCGAAGATCATGTTTGATTAGGAAATTATTCATATTATTCAGATCATAGCTTGTTCAACCAATCGTAGATCATATTCATATTGTAGTTATTCATATTATTTAGTTCTTAGCGTGTTCAGTCAATCGTAGATCATATTTGTATAGGATAATTGTTCATGTCATTTAGATCATAGCGTGTTTAATCAATCCTTGATCATATTGTATAGAACATTATTCATGTTATTTAGATCATAGCGTGTTCAGCCAATCGAAAATCATATTTGTTTAGGAAATTATTCATGGTATTTAGATCATGGTGTGTTCAACCAATCGTAGATCATATTTGTATCGGAAATTATTCATGTTATTAAGATCATAGCGTGTTCAGTCAATCATTGATCATATTTGTATAGGAAATTATTCATATTATTCAGATCGTAGCGTGTTCAACCAATCGTATATCATATTTGTATCGAAAATTATTCATGTTATTTAGATCATAGCCTTTTCAGCCAATCGTAGATCATATATGTATAGAAAATTATTCATATTATCCAGATCATGACGTGTTCAGCGAATCGAAAATCTTATTTTTATAGAATATTGTTCATATTATTTAGATCATAGCCTGTTCAAACAATCGTAGATCATATTTGCATAGAAAATTATTCATGTTATTCAGATCATAGCCTGGTCAACCAATCGTAGATCATATTTGTATAGAAAATTGTTCATGTTATTTAGGTCATAGCGTGTTCAGTCGATCGTAGATCATATTTGTATCAATTTATTCATATTATTCAGAACATAGTCTGTTCAACCAATCGTAGATCATATTTGTATAGGAAATTATTCAAGTTATTTAGATCATAGCGTGTTCGACCAATTGTTGATCATATTTGAATAGAAAATTATTCATATTATTCGGATTATAGCCTGTTCAACCAATCGTAGATCATAGTTGTATAGAAAATTGTTCATATTATTCAGATTATAGCCTGTTCAACCAATCGCAGATCATATTTGTATTGAAAATTATTCATGTTATTGAGATTATAGCGTGTTCAACCAATCGTTGATCATATTTGTATAGGACATTATTCATGTTATTTAGATCATAGCGTGTTCAAACAATCGAGATCATATTTGTATAGAAAATTATTCATTTTATTCGGATCATAGCCCGTTCAACCAATCGTAGATCATATTTGTATAGAAAATTATTCATGTTATTTAGATCATAGTGTGTTCAGCCAATCGAAGATCATATTTGATTAGGAAATTATTGATGTTATTTAGATCATAGGGTGTTCAGTCAATCGTAGATCATATTTGTATGGAAAATTATTCATATTATTCAGATCATGACGTATTCAACCAATCGTAGATCATATTTGCATAGGAAATTATTTATATTATTCAGATCATAGCCCGTTCAACCAATCGTAGATCATATTTGTATAGAAAATTATTCATGTTATTTAGATCATAGTGTGTTCAGCCAATCGAAGATCATATTTGATTAGGAAATTATTGATGTTATTTAGATCATAGGGTGTTCAGTCAATCGTAGATCATATTTGTATGGAAAATTATTCATATTATTCAGATCATGACGTATTCAACCAATCGTAGATCATATTTGCATAGGAAATTATTTATATTATTCAGATCATAGCGTGTTCAACCAATCGTAGATCATATTTGTATAGAAAATTGTTCATGTTATTTAGGGCATAGCGTGTTCAGTCGATCGTAGATCATATTTGTATGAATTTATTCATATTATTCAGAACATAGTGTGTTCAACCAATCGTAGATCACATTTGTATCGGACATTATTCATGTTATTTAGACCATAGTGTGTTCAACCAATCGTAGATCATATTTGTACAGGAAATTATTCATGTTATTTAGATAATAGCGTGTTCAGCCAATCGAAGATCATATTTGTATAGAAAATTATTCATATCATGACGTGTTCAGCCAATCGAAAATCTTATTTTTATAGAATATTGTTCATATTAATTAGATCATAGCGTGTTCAACCAATCGTAGATCATATTTATATAGAAAATTAATCATACTATTCATATCATAGTCTGTTCAGCCAATCGATGGTCATATTTGTTTAGAAAATTATTCATGTTATTTAGATCATAGGGTGTTCAGTCAATCGTAGATCATATTTGTATAGGAAATTCTTTATATTATTCAGATCATGACGTATTCAACCAATTGTAGATCATATTGGTATAGAAAATTATTCATGTTATTTAGATCATAGTGTGTTCGACCAATCGTAGATCATATTTGTATGGAAAATTATTCATATTATTTATATCAAAGCGTGTTCGACCAATCGTTGATCATATTTATATAGGAAATTATTTATGTCATTTAGATCATACCGTGTTCAGTCAATCCTTGATCATATTTGTATAGAAAATTATTCATGTTATTTAGATCATAGCCTGTTCAACCAATCGTAGATCATAGTTGTATAGAAAATTGTTCATATTATTCAGATTATAGCCTGTTCAACCAATCGTAGATCATATTTGTATAGGAAGTTCTTTATGCTATTTAGATCTTAGTCTGTATAACCAATCGTAGATCATATTTGTAGAGGAAATTATTCATATTAATCAGATCATAGCCTGTTCAACAAATCGTAGATCATATTCATATAGGTAGTTTTTCATGTCATTTAGATCATAGCGTGTTCAGTCAATCCTTGATCATATTTGTATAGAACATTATTCATGTTATTCAGATCATAGCCTGGTCAACCAATCGTAGATTATATCTGTATAGGAAATTATTCATGTTATTTAGATCATAGCGTGTTCGACCAATTGTTGATCATATTTGAATAGAAAATTATTCATATTATTCGGATTATAGCCTGTTCAATCAATCGTAGATCATAGTTGTATGGAAAATTGTTCATATTATTCAGATTATAGCCTGTTCAACCAATCGTAGATCATATTTGTATTGAAAATTATTCATATTATTGAGATCATAGCGTGTTCAACCAATCGTTGATCATATTTGTATAGGAAATTATTCATGTTATTTAGATCATAGCGTGTTCAGCCAATCGTAGATCATATTTGTATAGAAAATTATTCATACTATTCAGATCATAGGCTGTTCAACCAATCGTAGATCATATTTGTATAGAAATTATTTATGTTATTTAGATCTTAGTCTGTTCAACTAATCGTAGATCATATTTGTAGAGAAAATTATTTATATTATTCAGATCATGACGTATTCAACCAATAGTAGATCATATTTGTATCGAAAATTATTCATGTTATTTAGATTATAGTGTGTTCAACAAATCGTAGATCATATTTGTATGGAATATTATTCATATTATTTAGATCAAAGCGTGTTCGACCAATCGTTGATCATATTTGTATAGGAAATTATTCATGTCATTTAGATCATACCGTGTTCAGTCAATCCTTGATCATATTTGTAAAGAAAATTATTCATGTTATTTAGATCATAGCCTGTTCAACCAATCGTAGATCATATTTGTATAGGAAGTTCTTTATGCTATTTAGATTTTAGTCTGTTCAACCAATCGTAGTTCATATTTGTAGAGGAATTTATTCATATTATTCAGATCATAGCGTGTTCAAACAATCGTAGATCATATTTGTATGAAAAATTGTTCAAATTATTCAGATTATAGCCTGTTCAACCAATCGTAGATCATATTTGTATAGAAAATTATTCGTATTATTTAGATCAAAGCGTGTTCGACCAATCGTTGATCATATTTGTATAGGAAATTATTCATATTATTCAGATTTTAGCCTGTTCAACAAATCGTAGATCATATTCATATAGGTAGTTTTCAAGTCATTTAGATCATAGCGTGTTCAGTCAATCCTTGATCACATTTGTATAGAACATTATTCATGTTATTTAGATCATAGCGTGTTCAGCCAATCGAAAATCATATTTGTTTAGGAAATTATTCATATTATTCAGATCATAGGCTGTTCAACCAATCGTAGATCATATTTGTATAGGAAATTAGTTATGTTATTTAGATCTTAGTCTGTTCAACTAATCGTAGATCATATTTGTAGAGGAAATTATTTATATTATTCAGATCATAGCGTGTTCAACCAATCGTAAATCATATTTGTATAGAAAATTATTCTTGTTATTTAGGTCATAGCCTGTTCAACCAATCGTAGATCATAGTTGTATAGAAAATTGTTCATATTATTCAGATTATAGCCTGTTCAACCAATCGTAGATCATATTTGTATTGAAAATTATTCATGTTATTGAGATCATAGCGTGTTCAACCAATCGTTGATCATATTTGTATAGGAAATTATTCATGTTATTTAGATCATAGCGTGTTCAGCCAATCGTAGATCATATTTGTATAGAAAATTATTCATACTATTCAGATCATAGGCTGTTCAACCAATCGTAGATCATATTTGTACAGGACATTATTCATGTTATTAATATAATAGCGTGTTCAGCCAATCGAAGATCATATTTGTTTAGGAAATTATTCATGGTATTTAGATCATAGTTTGTTCAACCAAACGTAGATCATATTTGTATAGAAAATTATTCATGTTATTTAGATCATAGCGTGTTCAGTCAATCGTAGATCATATTTGTATAGAAAATTATTCATATTATTCAGATCATGACGTGTTCAGCCAATCGAAAATCTTATTTTTATAGAATATTGTTCATATTAATTAGATCATAGCGTGTTCAACCAATCGTAGATCATATTTGTATACGAAATTAATCATACTATTCATATCATAGTCTGTTCAGCCAATCGATGGTCATATTTTTTTAGAAAATTATTCATGTTATTTAGATCATAGGGTGTTCAGTCAATCGTAGATCATATCTGTATAGGAAATTATTCATATTATTCAGATCATGACGTATTCAACCAATTGTAGATCATATTTGTATAGAAAATTATTCATGTTATTTAGATTATAGCGCGTTCAGCCAATCGTAGATCATAGTTGTATAGAAAATTGTTCATATTATTCAGATTATAGCCTGTTCAACCAATCGTAGATCATATTTGTATTGAAAATTATTCATGTTATTGAGATCATAGCGTGTTCAACCAATCGTTGATCATATTTGTATAGGAAATTATTCATGTTATTTAGATCATAGCGTGTTCAGCCAATCGTAGATCATATTTGTATAGAAAATTATTCATACTATTCAGATCATAGGCTGTTCAACCAATCGTAGATCATATTTGTACAGGAAATTATTCATGTTATTAATATAATAGCGTGTTCAGCCAATCGAAGATCATATTTGTTTAGGAAATTATTCATGGTATTTAGATCATAGTTTGTTCAACCAAACGTAGATCATATTTGTATAGAAAATTATTCATGTTATTTAGATCATAGCGTGTTCAGTCAATCGTAGATCATATTTGTATAGAAAATTATTCATATTATTCAGATCATGACGTGTTCAGCCAATCGAAAATCTTATTTTTATAGAATATTGTTCATATTAATTAGATCATAGCGTGTTCAACCAATCGTAGATCATATTTGTATACAAAATTAATCATACTATTCATATCATAGTCTGTTCAGCCAATCGATGGTCATATTTTTTTAGAAAATTATTCATGTTATTTAGATCATAGGGTGTTCAGTCAATCGTAGATCATATTTGTAGAGGAAATGATTTATATTATTTAGATCATAGCGTGTTTAAACAATCGTAGATCATATTTGTATAGAAAAATATTCATTTTATTCGGATCATAGCCCGTTCAACCAATCGTAGATCATATTTGTATAGAAAATTATTCATGTTATTTAGAACATAGTGTGTTCAGCCAATCGAAGATCATATTTGATTAGGAAATTAGTCATGTTATTTAGATCATAGGGTGTTCAGTCAATCGTAGATCATATTTGTATGGAAAATTATTCATATTATTCAGATCATGACGTATTCAACCAATCGTAGATCATATTTGTATCGAAAATTATTCACTTTATTCGGATCATAGCCCGTTCAACCAATCGTAGATCATATTTGTATAGAAAATTATTCATGTTATTTAGACCATAGTGTGTTCAAACAATCGTAGATCATATTTGTACAGGAAATTATTCATGTTATTTAGATAATAGCGTGTTCAGCCAATCGAAGATTATATTTGTTTAGGAAATTATTCATGGTATTTAGATCATAGTATGTTCAACCAAACGTCGATCATATTTGTATAGAAAATTATTCATGTTATTTAGATCATGACGTGTTCAGCCAATCGTAGATCATATTTGTATAGAAATTATTCATATTATTCAGATCATAGCCTGTTCAACAAATCGTAGATCATATTCATATAGGTAGTTTTTCATGTCATTTAGATCATAGCGTGTTCAGTCAATCCTTGATCATATTTGTATAGAACATAATTCATTTTATTTAGATCATAGGGTGTTCAGTCAATCGTAGATCATATTTGTAGAGGAAGTTATTCATATTATTCAGATCATAGCCTGTTCAACGAATCGTAGATCATATTCGTATAGGTAGTTTTTCATGTCATTGAGATCATAGCGTGTTCAGTCAATCCTTGATCATATTTGTATAGCACATCATTCATGTTATTTAGATCATAGGGTGTTCAGTCAATCGTAGATCATATTTGTAAAGGAAATTATTCATATTATTCAGATCATGACGTATTCAACCAATAGTAGATCATATGTGTATAGAAAATTATTCTTGTTATTTAGATCATAGTGTGTTCAACCAATCGTAGATCATATTTGTATGGAAAATTATTCATATTATTTAGATCAAAGCGTGTTCGACCAATCGTTGATCATATTTGGATAGGAAATTATTCATGTCATTTAGATCATACCGTGTTCAGTCAATCCTTGATCATATTTGTAAATAAAATTATTCATGTTATTTAGATCATAGCCTGTTCAACCAATCGTAGATCATACTTGTATAGAAAATTGTTCATATTATTCAGAATATAGCCTGTTCAACCAATCGTAGATCTTATTTGTATAGGAAGTTCCTTATGCTATTTAGATCTTAGTCTGTTCAACCAATCGTAGATCATATTTGTAGAGGAAATTATTCATATTATTCAGATCACAGCGTGTTCAAACAATCGTAGATCATATTTGTATGAAAAATTGTTCAAATTATTCAGATTATAGCCTGTTCAACCAATCGTAGATCATATTTGTATAGAAAATTATTCATATTATTTAGATCAAAGCGTGTTCGACCAATCGTTGATCATATATGTATAGGAAATTATTCATGTTATTCAGATTATAGCCTGTTCAACCAATCGTAGATCATATTTGTATAGGAAATTATTTATGTTATTTAGATCTTAGTCTGTTCAACCAATCGTAGATCATATTTGTAGAGGAAATTATTCATATTATTCAGATCATAGCCTGTTCAACCAATCGTAGATCATATTCATATAGGAAGTTATTCATGTTATTTAGATGATAGCGTGTTCAAACAATCGTAGATCATATTTGTATAGAAAATTGTTTATATTATTCAGATTATAGTCTGTTCAACCAATCGTAGATCATATTTGTATAGGGAATTATTTATGTTATTTAGATCTTAGTCTGTTGAATCAATCGTAGATCATATTTGTAGAGGAAATTATTTATATTATTCAGATCATAGTCTGTTCAACCAATCGTAGATCATATTCATATAGGAAGTTATTCATGTTATTTAGATGATAGCGTGTTCAAACAATCGTAGATCATATTTGTATAGAAAATTGTTTATATTATTCAGATTATAGCCTGTTCAACCAATCATAGATCATATTTGTATAGGGAATTATTTATGTTATTTAGATCTTAGTCTGTTGAATCAATCGTAGATCATATTTGTATAGAAAATTATTCATATTATTCAGATCATAGTCTGTTCAACCAATCGTAGATCATATTCATATAGGAAGTTATTCATGTTATTTAGATCTTAGTGTGTTCAGCCAATCGTAGATCATATTTGTATGGAAAATTATTCATGTCATTCAGATCATAGCGTGTTCAGTCAATCCTTGATCATATTTGTATAGAAAATTATTCATGTTATTTAGATCATAGCCTGTTCAACCAATCATAGATCATATTTGTATAGAAAATTGTTCATATTATTCAGATTATAGCCTGTTCAACCAATCGTAGATCATATTTGTATAGGAAGTTATTTATGCTATTTAGATCTTAGTCTGTTCAACCAATCGTAGATCATATTTGTAGAGGAAGTTATTCATATTATTCAGATCATAGCCTGTTCAACAAATCGTAGATCATATTCATATAGGTAGTTTTTCATGTCATTTAGATCATAGCGTGTTCAGTCAATCCTTGATCATATTTGTATAGAACATCATTCATGTTATTTAGATCATAGCGTGTTCAGCCAATCGAAAATCATATTTGTTTAGGAAATTATTCATGTTATTCAGATCATAGCCTGGTCAACCAATCGTAGATCATATTTGTATAGAAAATTATTCATATTATTCAGATCATGACGTGTTCAGCCAATCGAAAATCTTATTTTATAGAATATTGTTCATATTAATTAGATCATAGCGTATTCAACCAATCGTAGATCATATTTGTATAGAAAATTAATCATATTATTCAGATCATAGCCTGTTCAACCAATCGTAGATCATATTCATATAGGAAGTTATTCATGTTATTTAGATCTTAGTGTGTTCAGCCAATAGTAGATCATATTTGTATAAACAATTATTCATGTTATTTAGATCATAGTGTGTTCAACCAATCGTATATTATATTTGTATGGAAAATTATTCATATTATTTAGATCAAAGCGTGTTCGACCAATCGTTGATCATATTTGTATAGGAAATTATTCATGTCATTTAGATCATACCGTGTTCAGTCAATCCTTGATCATATTTCTATAGAAAATTATTCATGTTATTTAGATCATAGCCTGTTCAACCAATCGTAGATCATATTTGTATAGAAAATTGTTCTCTTTATTCAGATTATAATAGCCTGTTCAACCAATCGTAGATCATATTTGTATAGAAAGTTCTTTATGCTATTTAGATCTTAGTCTGTTCAACCAATCATAGATCATATTTGTATAGAAAATTATTCATATTATTTATATCAAAGCGTGTTCGACCAATCGCTTATCATATTTGTATAGGAAATTATTCATGTTATTCAGATTATAGCTTGTTCGACCAATCGTAGATCATATTTGTATAGGAAATTATTTATGTTATTTAGATCTTAGTCTGTTCAACCAATCGTAGATCATATTTGTAGAGGAAATTATTCATATTATTCAGATCATAGCCTGTTCAACCAATCGTAGATCATATTCATATAGGACGTTAATCATGTTATTTAGACCTTAGCGTGTTCAGCCAGTCGTAGGTCATATTTGTATAGGAAATTATTCTTGTTATTTAGATCATAGCGTGTTTAGCCAATCGGTGATCATATTTGTATAGGAAATTATTTATATTATTCAGATCATAGCGTGTTCAACCAATCGTAGATCATATTTGTATTGAAAATTATTCATGTTATTTAGATGATAGCGTGTTCAACCAATCGTAGATCATATTTGTATAGGGAATTATTTATGTTATTTAGATCTTAGTCTGTTGAATCAATCGTAGATCATATTTGTATAGAAAATTAATCATATTATTCAGATCATAGCCTGTTCAACCAATCGTAGATCATATTTGTAAAGAAATTATTCATGTTATTTAGATCATAGCCTGTTCAGCGAATCGAAGGTCATATATGTTTAGAAAATTATTCATGTTATTTAGATCATAGGGTGTTAAGTCAATCGTAGATCATATTTGTATAGGAAATTATTCATATTATTCAGATCATGACGTATTCAACCAATTGTAGATCATATTTGTATAGAAAATTATTCATGTTATTTAGATCATAGTGTGTTCAACCAATCGTAGATCATATTTGTAAGGAAAATTATTCATATTATTTAGATCAAAGCGTGTTCGACCAATCGTTGATCATATTTGTATAGGAAATTATTCATGTCATTTAGATCATACCGTGTGCAGTCAATCCTTGATCATATTTGTATAGAAAATTATTCATGTTATTCAGATTATAGCCTGTTCAACCAATCGTAGATCATATTTGTATAGGAATTTCTTTATGTTATTTAGATCTTAGTCTGTTCAACCAATCGTAGATCATATTTGAAGAGGAAATTATTCATATTATTCAGATCATAGCCTGTTCAACCAATCGTAGGTCATATTCATATAGGAAGTCATTCATGTTATTTAGATCATAGCGTGTTTAGCCAATCGTTGATCATATTTGTATAGGAAATTATTTATATTATTCAGATCATAGCGTGTTCAACCAATCGTAGATCATATTTGTATAGAAAATTGTTCATGTTATTTAGATGATAGCGTGTTCAAACAATCGTATATCATATTTGTATAGAATATTGTTTATATTATTCAGATTATAGCCTGTTCAACCAATCGTAGATCATATTTGTAGAGGGAATTATTTATGTTAATTAGATCTTAGTCTGTTGAATCAATCGCAGATCATATTTGTAGAGGAAATTATTCATATTATTCAGATCATAGCCTGTTCAACCAATCGTAGATCATATTCATATAGGAAGTTATTCATGTTATTTAGATCTTACTGTGTTCAGCCAATTGTAGATCATATTTGTATAGAAAATTATTCATGTTATTTAGATCATAGTGTGTTCAACCAATCATAGATCATATTTGTATGGAAAATTATTCATATTATTTAGATCAAAGCGTGTTCGACCAATCGTTGATCATATTTGTATAGGAAATTATTCATGTCATTTAGATCATACCGTGTTCAGTAAATCCTTGATCATATTTGTATAGAAAATTATTCATGTTATTTAGATCTTAGTCTGTTCAACCAATCGTAGATCATATTTGAAGAGGAAATTATTCATATTATTCAGATCATAGTCTGTTCAAGCAATCGTAGATCATATTCATATAGGAAGTCATTCATGTTATTTAGATCTTAGCGTGTTCAGCCAATCGTTGATCATATTTGTATAGGAAATTATTTATGTTATTCAGATCATAGCGTGTTCAACCAATCGTAGATCATATTTGTATAGAAAATTGTTCATGTTATTTAGATGATAGCGTGTTCAAACAATCGTAGATCATATTTGTATAGAATATTGTTTATATTATTCAGATTATAGCCTGTTCAACCAATCGTAGATCATATTTGTAGAGGGAATTATTTATGTTAATTAGATCTTAGTCTGTTGAATCAATCGCAGATCATATTTGTATAGGAAATTATTTATATTATTCAGATCATAGCCTGTTCAACCAATCGTAGATCATATTTGTATAGAAAATTATTCATATTATTTATATCAAAGCGTGTTCGAGCAATCGCTTATCATATTTGTATAGGAAATTATTCATGTTATTCAGATTATAGCTTGTTCGACCAATCGTAGATCATATTTGTATAGGAAATTATTTATGTTAATTAGATCTTAGTCTGTTGAATCAATCGCAGATCATATTTGTATAAACAATTATTCATGTTATTTAGATCATAGTGTGTTCAACCAATCATAGATCATATTTGTATAGAAAATTATTCATATTATTTATATCAAAGCGTGTTCGAGCAATCGCTTATCATATTTGTATAGGAAATTATTCATGTTATTCAGATTATAGCTTGTTCGACCAATCGTAGATCATATTTGTATAGGAAATTATTTATGTTATTTAGATCTTAGTCTGTTCAACCAATCGTAGATCATATTCATATAGGAAGTTATTCATGTTATTTAGATCTTAGTGTGTTCAGCCAATTGTAGATCATATTTGTATAAACAATTATTCATGTTATTTAGATCATAGTGTGTTCAACCAATCGTAGATCATATTTGTATGGAAAATTATTCATATTATTTAGATCAAAGCGTGTTCGACCAATCGTTGATCATATTTGTATAGGAATTTATTCATGTCATTTAGATCTTACCGTGTTCAGTCAATCCTTGATCATATTTGTATAGGAAATGATTTATGTTATTTAGATCTTAGTCTGTTCAACCAATCGTAGATCATATTTGAAGAGGAAATTATTCATATTATTCAGATCATAGCCTGTTCAACCAATCGTAGATCATATTCATATAGGAAGTTATTCATGTTATTTAGATCTTAGCGTGTTCAGCCAATCGTAGATCATATTTGTATAGGAAATTATTCTTGTTATTTAGATCATAGCGTGTTTAGCCAATCGTTGATCATATTTGTATAGGAAATTATTTATATTATTCTGATCATAGCGTGTTCAACCAATCGTAGATCATATTTGTATTGAAAATTATTCATGTTATTTAGATGATAGCGTGTTCAAACAATCGTAGATCATATTTGTATAGAAAATTGTTTATATTATTCAGATTAAGCCTGTTCAACCAATCGTAGATCATATTTGTATAGGGAATTATTTATGTTATTTAGATCTTAGTCTGTTCAGCGAATCGAAGGTCATATTTGTTTAGAAAATTATTCATGTTATTTAGATCATAGGGTGTTAAGTCAATCGTAGATCATATTTGTGTAGGAAATTATTCATATTATTCAGATCATGACGTATTCAACCAATTGTAGATCATATTTGTATAGAAAATTATTCATGTTATTTAGATCATAGTGTGTTCACCCAATCGTAGATCATATTTGTAAGGAAAATTATTCATATTATTTAGATCAAAGCGTGTTCGACCAATCGTTGATCATATTTGTATAGGAAATCATTCATGTCATTTAGATCATACCGTGTTCAGTCAATCCTTGATCATATTTGTATAGAAAATTATTCATGTTATTCAGATTATAGCCTGTTCAACCAATCGTAGATCATATTTGTATAGGAATTTCTTTATGTTATTTAGATCTTAGTCTGTTCAACCAATCGTAGATCATATTTGAAGAGGAAATTATTCATATTATTCAGATCATAGCCTGTTCAACCAATCGTAGATCAAATTCATATAGGAAGTCATTCATGTTATTTAGATCATAGCGTGTTTAGCCAATCGTTGATCATATTTGTATAGGAAATTATTTATATTATTTAGATCATAGCGTGTTCAACCAATCGTAGATCATATTTGTATAGAAAATTGTTCATGTTATTTAGATGATAGCGTGTTCAAACAATCGTAGATCATATTTGTATAGAATATTGTTTATATTATTCAGATTATAGCCTGTTCAACCAATCGTAGATCATATTTGTAGAGGGAATTATTTATGTTAATTAGATCTTAGTCTGTTGAATCAATCGCAGATCATATTTGTAGAGGAAATTATTTATATTATTCAGATCATAGCCTGTTCAACCAATCGTAGATCATATTCATATAGGAAGTTATTCATGTTATTTAGATCTTAGTGTATTCAGCCAATCGTAGATCATATTTGTATAGAAAATTGTTCATGTTATTTGGATCATAGTGTGTTCAGTCAATCGGAGATCATATTTGTATAGGAAATTATTCAAGTCATTTAGATCATAGCGTGTTCAGTCAATCCCTTGATCATATTTGTATAGAAAATTATTCATGTTATTTAGACCATAGCGTGTTCAGCCAATCGTAGATCATATTTGTATAGAAAATTGTTCATGTTATTTAGATCATAGCGTGTTCATCCAATCGAAGATTATATTTGTTTAGGAAATTATTCATGTTATTTAGATCATAGAGTGTTCGACCAATCGCAGATAATATTCATATAGAAAATTATTCATGTTATTTAGATCATAGCGTGTTCAGCCAATCGAAGATCATATTTGTTTAGGAAATTATTCATGTTATTTAGATCATAGAGTGTTCGACCAATCGCAGATAATATTCACATAGAAAATTATCCATGTTATTTAGATCATAGCGTGTTCAGTCAATCGTAGATAATATTTGTTTAGGAAATTATTCATGATATTTAGATCATAGCGTGTTCAACCAATCGTAGATCATATTTGTATAGGAAATTATCCATTTTATTTAGATCAAAGCCTGTTTTGAAACTACATCGATAGATTCTTGAAAAGCATTGTGAAGAAACATATTATCAATAATAAAATCTCGAGATTGAAGTTAGTCGAATGAGCCATTTCATAGATCGCATAGATTAAACATTCATTGGAAATTTACAAATAGTAAAACCGTTTTAAAACATTCAGTCACACGTATTACATATGAATTGCGGAGGACAGTTGTGGCATTGAACGATCGCATCTCGGTTTTTCTTAATCAAGCAAATAACTATACATAGAAATGTTTGAATCAAAGATTAATCACGGCATAAACATCATACGTATATAACGTTGTTGCCACTGGTATATTAAAGAGATATACTGTAAATTGGTTTTAACAATCAACATTATGATCTTCAATTTTGGTCGATCAAGTTAAAGTTGATTGATGGAACTGTCGATATCGCCTAACTACCTCGGCTTTTTGCTGACACGATAAAATACTTGAATCGTAGCAACGTGAAATGCGAATACTAATACAAATACGGATGCACCACAATTCTGTCGACCATTAACAATATCTTTTAAAAAAATAGTTGACATTTATCGGTGACCATGTTTTTATCACATTCATCTGAAATATTTACGTAAACGAATTATGGTCTAAAAATAATAAAATATATAGACAAATTGGGCAAAATATGTAAATAATCGGAATAACTGATTCATAATTCAAAGTTAAAGGTTATATGCTTGACTTAATGCCTTTTCTGCTAACATGCATAGATGGTACATATCATATATTCATTGGTACGTGACTCTAAAACCACGGGTGATGATGATATTCAACCCGCCTATTCCACATTGCATCCGGCAAGGCAACATTTTGGCTAGGAAACACGTTTTAATAATTACGCTAAATAATTTCGCAAATTGTGTTCCAGTGCAGCTGCTTCGGTGCATACATTCCTCAATGGATCAATCTCAAGCTTCAACTTTCCATGTGTCTCCGGACGCAGTCTATTATATACTCCAATTTATTTGATAGTTTCGGAATACCTATATCAAGTTTATATTATTTTGATTTGAATTCCTTCTTCTTTAATATCATCAACGACTTAATTTTCCATGAACAATATTAGAACTGAAGTTAACCTACGTGGTATAATTTAGAGCAATACTGTTTCGTAGTCGACAATATTAACTCGCTATAGAAAACGCGACGAATGTCATGTCGACTAAATTCGTCATCAGCCGTGTTTCTGTAGCCAGATTGCTGACAAATTATGACCTTACCGACTACAATGCCATTATTGAGATAGGACAGTTCATTGTCTGCAATGAATAACGCGGATTCAACTTCACAGCATTCTGAAATTACCGCGCTGTTTGAAGAAACCTTTTTATTTCACACGAAAGAACGTCCGCGTTCAGTTCAAAGAATTTAAATATACGCTTAAGGCAGTTCGTAATCATAAAAAACATCACAGTACAAAAAATGCATACATACATGCAAGTGATTCATATTTAATATTTCAACATGTTTAAAAAACATGTGCAAAATTATTCAAAAAGTTGTCATTTTGGAACATTTTCCAAAAACATGTAGAGACATTATTCTGTAGATAACTTAAAATAATATTGAACATTCTCAAAATTTTCAGGACAGTCATATGTAGCCCTCGTGACATTTCATATCAATTAGCATATGTAACCGAAAAAAATTATGCTGAATGTTTCTGCCACCGGAACCAATTGTAAAAGTAGTTCGGCGACCATATTTATTTTATTTTAGAATTTTGAATATCACAGTACAAACAAGTAGTTCATTTATTTATTTACTTATTTTGATTATTTATTTTATTTACCTATTCAAAAAAATCTGATATCACTGTATTTGTAACAATTCCTTATTTATTAATGTACGTTACATGCATTATGTTATCCCAATATCACAAGTACCCAAACAGTTTAATTATAAGTCGATCATGTTATTGATCGTGTTATACCTTATTAGGCAATTGACAACCTTCACAATAATTTCCAAGGAATTCTAGTTGATTTTCGAATACGTGGCTTTGGGACAAACTGAGTGTCTCAGCCAAATGGTACTTTTTGAATCAATCACACAAGCACGCACAATAGTCAGGATAGTGGGATATTTGTACAAACTTAATTAAATTAAAACTAAATAATATTACTAATTGTTATTTAAGTTCTGATAACATTGGCATATTATTACGCAAACTATGTCAATGAACACAATAAATTTAAACCCAAAATTAGTAGATGTAAATCATCCCATGTATTAAGTTTTAGTGTTTTTTGTTAAAATCATTGTATAACTTGAAAAATCGAATCGAATGTTTTATGTAAATTAGTTAATTAGTATATGCATAAAAACAAATATTTCATCAAGTCACGCCTGCAAAATGTTCACTTGCACATATATTCCAAATGCCATTTTTATCTATATATTATACTACTAAATTATATTCCGAGTATATTATTAAGATACTATTATTTTTGCTAATTAGCATGCACGGGTTTTATTGCAATCTTATGTGAGGTTCATGAGATATCAGTCGAAAAGTTATACCTACATATAATAATATAACAACTGATGATGTCATCAAATTCAAATATGTCATATATCATTCGAAAGATTTTATCGAGTTTTTGTCATTATGTCATTCGGACATGTAGGCCAACAAATATCATTTTAATAAAACATTTTACCTAGGTGACATCTGTCAAAGTCAAAATTTAATCTTTAAAAAGTCCACATCAATGTTGCGTTAATGAATGAGATATATGCATCCAACCATATTATAAAATGCGAATTCCAAATATGGAACGATTACGCGATATTTCCTAGAAGACCTAAGTATTTGAAAACGTCCAAGATATATAATAATACGGTTATTACGAGGATTCCGCAAAACATGTACTCCGACATTGCGCGGTCACGCGCAGTGTTCCCCGCTACGTGTAGAGTCGACACTCCCGCTGTCTTCATGCATACTTTGTGGCGTGCTAGCAATAACCTCATTAAAAAGGGGTATGTAGTGTTGTCAAATATTTCCCCGTTTGTTGAGTCATACATGATTCCCATTTAGTGTCCTTCAAATGACATGCAAATTTGTTCACCACGATTCCACTGACACAGCATACAACACTTTAGTATATATATAGCGAGATACAAAAACAGTCGTAGTTACTGGTAGTGGGTCGTTTCATTCCGTGGCCACAATCCACATGCTTTCGACGATTGCAGTACACTCTCTTAAATCTACATGCATCGCTCGAGGATACGGCGACATACAATCGGAAGTACTCCGAAGCAGTTGTCTGGAAGCATATTCAATTTGATGTTTTAGCTTACGACATCCCCTCAAGGTTTAAAAATTCTACTAAGACAGGGGTAAAAAAGACCTAGCTATAATTTAATTTTCATCAGCAAGTTACTTTCAGTTTGGTCGAAGCATACATATAAGGCGCATTTTATAGGCTAAACAAAGCTGTAAAGAAAACAAGCTACCTTCTGAACCGCCAGGCACAATATTATAATTAACTTTGCATTGACCCGAAAGCTTATGACAATGTATTTATAAATACGACACAAATGGCATACACACCAAGAGTGAAAGATTTACGAGACCCGTCATACTATACTGGCATCATGCTCCCAAGCAAGCAAGCAAGCATGCATTTATTTATTTATTTATTTATTTATTTATTTATTTATTTATTTATTTATTTATTTATTTATTTATTTATTTATTTATTTATTTATTTATTTATTTATTTATTTATTTATTTATTTATTTATTTATTTATTTATTTATTTATTTATTTATTTATTTATTTATTTATTTATTTATTTATTTATTTATTTATTTATTTATTTATTTATTTATTTATTTATTTATTTATTTATTTATTTATTTATTTATTTATTTATTTATTTATTTATTTATTTATTTATTTATTTATTTATTTATTTATTTATTTATTTATTTATTTATTTATTTATTTATTTATTTATTTATTTATTTATTTATTTATTTATTTATTTATTTATTTATTTATTTATTTATTTATTTATTTATTTATTTATTTATTTATTTATTTATTTATTTATTTATTTATTTATTTATTTATTTATTTATTTATTTATTTATTTATTTATTTATTTATTTATTTATTTATTTATTTATTTATTTATTTATTTATTTATTTATTTATTTATTTATTTATTTATTTATTTATTTATTTATTTATTTATTTATTTATTTATTTATTTATTTATTTATTTATTTATTTATTTATTTATTTATTTATTTATTTATTTATTTATTTATTTATTTATTTATTTATTTATTTATTTATTTATTTATTTATTTATTTATTTATTTATTTATTTATTTATTTATTTATTTATTTATTTATTTTGGCATGTATCAATATAGCAGGCTGTTATGAATGAGACTTCTCCGTGACTATTTCTAAAAATTCAATCAATTTCGGTCCCTATATATCACCACAACGACCAATTAAAGATGCGGTTACTCTACGATACCACGCTGCATTAGAATCAAATGTCAATATACTAATTTCTATAACTATCATCACGTGACTTCAAAACTGTGCATGACCGAACTTTATATTGATTACAATACCAGTATCCTTATTCTTGTGACTATTTTCTCACGTTAATTCATATGTGTTCCTAATGGAACGTCGGAGCCTCATTGTGGCGAAAGCGAAAATATATATGTTAAAAAATTATTAAGACGTATTTCCATCGATAATCTCCTGAATATGTTTCCAGAACATTAAACGAACGCAAGAATATGAGAATACGCGGTCGCATGGGCAATACTTACTACTCACGAGAACACGAGCCAAATATTTAAAATGTCCATTCTTGAAAAAATGTATGTTTCAAATTTATAGTCAAAATGAAAACTTTGGAATTTTCAGATATATTAAATTTACACGTTGCACACCACAGTATTGTAGACTAAAATAAATTCATTTGTCACACCTATTATTGCAAATAACGGGCTTAGTGTGTAGTTGCCCAAGATTAACTTTGTCTCACCTATTGTTTTGAATAACGGCCTTGAGGCGCAATGAATTGAATTGAATTCTCACCAATTGTCGTAAATACCGAGCAAGAATTACGTTATAGAAGTTATATACAGAATGTAATCAATTATGTTTGATGACATGATATGCGACATACTTTCTTGTGAAAAATGAATATGTAAATAAGCGTTACGATATTCAACGGATTATCACCAACAAATCGTTGATAGTTATTCTTGCGATTCAGGACATTACATACAATAATTCATATATACTATAGTCAAATTGGTTCATAAATTCCGTTTCAGTATCATGAATCTTATACATGTCAACATAAACATTTATAGGGCAACTCTAATGGCAATGGAGCAAATTGGTTACATGGGACGGCTAGCCATGGAACTCTCACATTGAGCTACTCATACAGTCTTTCAAATATACACTTTTCTATTTGTAGAAGAAATCTATTTTATTGAATGCACCCAGAACATGTCAAGGACAGCCACCTAATCATAGTTGTCGATTGGTTGGTAGGTAGAGCGGTTACCATATCATTCCTGCATGTTAAAGGTCGTTGTTTCGAAAACCTCATCGGGTGACGGAAGCAAACAAAGGAAATTGTTCGACTAAGACATAAACGTAAATCACAATTTCCGAATAAGTAATACATTCGAATACGCCTGTACAGTGTTTTATGAACGAGTAAATTCTACTGTTTTCAGTGTCATATGTATAATAAAACAGATATCCGCATCTGCATATCTAATATACATATATGTTGCTGTAACGTATTCGCACGTACATTACTGACAGCTGTGGCGTTTGATAAAAGAATTGAAATATTAGTATAAACAGAAACACCATACTAGGTATCAATTTTACATTTACATATAATTAACTAACAACTAAACAATATATTGCTACAGTATACTACTCATGGAGACATTGTCCTACGAAGTCATCCAGAACACCACGAACATTAATTCGAGTCATTGCGCCTGATCAATCTCATTAAACTACGAATCCATTGGGGTTTTTTTTTCATTTATTCGTTTTTATTCTTTTTACTGATAATTTTTTTTGAAATTTCTTTTAGTGTTTTAGTCCTATTTCTTAAATTTATTTTCGTATTTAAATTTTAACCAGATGAGTCAACCAATCAAAGAATGCCTTGTATACTGTAAGTATGCGATTTGTGGGCGTGCGCGAGCTTTAATTTTAACCAGATGAGTCAACCAATCAAAGAATACCTTGCATACTGTAAGTATGCGATTTGTGCGCGAGCTTTAATGGTTGGGTAATGATATTTGAGAGAGTTGAACGAGATCGTCTATGGTGGTTGTTAGGTTCTTTGGGTTTTAGCGATCCTATGCCACAAATTATGCCATGCATGTATGCGTCTACTCAACTGTAGCATTTAAAGCGGGGGAGTCGAGTTGTCGCAGGTGACGCCCCCGCTTTAACTGGTATGTATATATAAGTATGCATTTTTTCACGATGATTGTCACGACTTTCAAGTTATGTATTTACTTTATTTCTCAAAATGTAAAATATATTTTCGTGAAAGTTAGCATGAGATCTTTACCAAATTTAAGGCAAATAATTCACCTTTGGACATATGGACATAATCTGTTTAGCCTGGTCACCTTTTACACTAATTAGCGCTAGCGACTTCTTCGATACGATACATTAATATATACTGGCATTTGAAACATTGTTGTCTCCGCATCTGTGTTCGCTATGATTTACGTTGTCAACGTTGCTTGAATAGCGGGTGAATGACAGGTCTGTGATGAATGTCCTAGCAGGTCGGAGTTAGATTCGTAAAGTACGTCTGATTTGATATGACACTAAACGATGTATGTCCTACTGTGACAAACATGCTAACATCTGTGACTCCGACACCCAACAGAGTATTGCCAACGATCAGTCAATACATGGTTACCATGGCAATATGCAGGTGCAACTGACTGAAGTTAAATTGATACACGACAGGATTGCGTCTATAATTAATTGTTATTCGCGTAGCATAAATTACAATGCAGCTTGATGCATCACACATATGGTGATTTAACGGGAGACTTCCTATTAAAAAGCCAAATGGAAGGGAGGATAGTTCATTACTGCTGTTATCAAGATAAACTGTAACAAATATAGGCGAAGAGATACTATCCTGTTTACACCGTTGATGAAAAACGTCAGAAAAACAATTATTCAATTTAACAACGAATGTTTGGTGCTTGTCCTTGTATCAAAACTTTCATTAAATAAGTCTTAACACCCCTAAGTAATAACTTTTAAAAAAAGAATATCATGACGGACACAATCGAATGCTTTTGAGGCATCCATAAACGTAACAAAACTAGGTGTATTCAATCTCTTGTAATATAATAACACTTCTTTTAAAACGAAAATAGACATGTCAGTACCATGATCTGGCTTAAACCCAAACTGATAATTACTAGTAGAAAGATTATTATGACGATTCCATGAAATTAGCTTTCTGATGATGTCATATAAATGACTTTAAATTCAAATATTAAATTTATTCGATAATTTTCATTCACACAATACAAAATTTGTGGACATAATGAACTACGCAGATGTTCACACATTTCGAGCTATGCATTAGCAATTCAAAATGAATGGACAATTGCAATATTGCATGGCCAAATACTGCGTAGTTCAATGAAAGATTTTTTTAGTTAACATACATACATACTAGTAATAAACCAGATAATACTTCAATGTTTGACATCCAGCCAAAAATGATAAATGCCGATAATGTATCTTTAAATTAAATACAATGGTAGTAGGTAATCGTAGTGTTTAGTAATTAATTATTCAATATAAAGTATGCTTTCCCAATGATATGACGTATTTAATTACGTAAGGCTTATATGAAAATCAACTATTTAATATACAACTGCCTCTAGGTCTTGGTCGTTTCACATCAATCTAATAAATAATTCAGTTTAGCAAGAACAAGTTACTAATATTCAGACTAATATGTGATGAACACACACGAAACCACCAACGACGGGAAAATAGATTTGGGGATTCAGTTTTGGAGAAATAAAAGATGACAATCTTCTTAAAATTATCATTTAACGCTATAAGGAAATCGCACAGACATTGATTTCATAGAAACAAGTTCCGGTAAAAGTGTTTTCGTCATTAATTTGCACTGCTGATCTATGTAACCATATAGACTCAATGATGTATCCAAGTTGTTTGGAACAATGGATATGATGGATACAGAACGAATGGAGAAAAAACACGTCGCGTGGCGCTTTCGCTCTTAAGCAAAATATTACAGGCCATTTGCGTTTAAAATCTAACAAGCTGACGTGCGAAATTTGACAGGTCATTGACCTCAATAAACGTTGGTATCCGGCAACTATTTGTACCAATGGGTGTTTTAATTAGTGATATCGGATAAACTTTATCACCGTCGCCTATGGGGTCAAACCGAAATGACTTACACGATTGTACCTTATTGGCTACATGAGCCTTTAATGTATTTCATAAATGCTTGGACTCTATTGCGGTTTGGGGAATCGATAAGATACTGTATATGCAAAAAAGTACCACGACGCCCAGAAGTGTGGTTTTTAATCGAATTATTCATTGCGCAGAAAAGTCCACACCACAAAACGTTTATAATAACGTTAGAATTTAACCAAAGTTGACGACGTGGGGATTTGCCTGAAATGAAATATATATACTTATAACGTCAAGTGTAAAATGAGATTAGAATGTTAACACAATCATAAAGTTCCTTATAATGTCCCTATTTCCATTATATAATGATATATGTATCTGATGGCATTCATCTGTCAATGAAGGACTGACATATCATGGAACCATGCAGACATCATAGGTTTTTTGCCAGATTTTCGTGACTATGGACAACTATTCACACACATGCGATTTTTTTTGACCATTTAACATTGGTTCGAATTCTAAAAATCTTTCGTCATAATTCAAAATATCATTTGAGTACATGGGGTGAAAAAATTATATGTAATTATAAGATGAATACTTATAGTTATCCCGAATTATTGGGAAATTCTGACGAATACCATTTTATGTTTTATGAAATAATGGTTTTGCATAAATTCCTAAAGTAACAATTCCAAAACAATGTTGTTGTTGGCAATAATGAAAAATTGTAAATACAATATTTTTAGATAATCAAAATTACAACTTGAATTACAACTGATTAAAAATGTAATTACAACGTTGTCAAATCAAAATATTTTATCTTAATTAATAATATTATAATTATTCACGCATTTTTTAGTGTTCATAATTATACTCGAAATGCAATTATAAAAACGATCGAAATATTTACTTTTTAGTTTGCGTACGGACTAAGTCCGGAAAAAGAGTATTGTTGCATATTTTCACTATTGTGCGTATGTTCGTACATTTACCTCCGACTAACTACGTTCAAACAAACACATGCACCATATCTCTTGAATGCTTAAGAACATGCATTTATTTTATGATCTGATTCGAGATGGCCGAATGACGGCAATAACAAAGCACTAACAAATCTGTGACTGTGGCTGTTTCGTTTTAACTAGTGGCTGATCAGGAGCCATATCTCAACCATGTCATTCACTGATCATTTCTTTTATGTGTTTCATACATCATACCAAATCAGGCATTTCCACTATTCCGGAACTGGGTCAAAATTATACAACATGTCACGTTTTGATTAAAATATAACTGATTGGGTTCAGTTGTGCTTACAATTGCTTACAGAGACTGTGTTACATACTTGGCTTGCTAGTTTATTGTAGAAAGTTTAAAAAAAGTTAAAAGTTGCAGCGCTGTTTTCATGAAAAATACATGTTCAGAGGCTCCAGCAAGCCACATCATGATTGGCTTAGCTATATATATAATGAACATTATTTGGAAAAATAGAATAGTGACCCCAAGTGCGTTTACTTCAATATCTTCAAAAGAGCACAGAATAAATAATGATATCTTTGCACATTCTGAGTAAGCTGCTTCCTTATTTGAAATTACCAGTGCAAATTTGGTGCAAATTTGATTTATCCTACATTACATTTAGCAACATGTGGCGAGAGTGATATCCATACAAACGTAAATGATTTGACCCTAAATATTATATCAACTACCTTGCGTCACATGGACGCTTTGCGCTAACATATTTCTTCACGCTGGAATGTTTTAATTACTTATATAGGAAGGTGGTCATGGTACAACGCGTGTTCAAATTCCTAGTAAACAAATACTACATTTTACACGTGTTGTGTACGTTAAATAATTATGAGCTTGACTCGTAGTGAATATGATCAATTGGCAAAAAGGCCATGAGAAGAAAACACAAAATATGTGTTTCAATGGAAAAACGTTAAGGGTTGAAATCTCACTCACCCGGTTCTAGCATAATTCCCCCAGTATTTGAGAATCTTACGGCTTAATTGTTTTTCCATGTCTTCCAATCCTTCGTCGTCATGCATGGCAAGTCCGAGGGTGAACAATAATTCGTCGGCATGCACGGTTCCAAGCCATTCTTTCCAGGGACTTTTGGATGAACGATGGTCGTAATTGTAGGCATATACATTGTTACCAGCCTCTGCATAAAAATTTGCGAATTCTTTAATGGGGCAAACCATGCAAAAGTCCTCCCACATGTCAATGACTGAGCGGTGAAGTTTGGTCCCATTGTTAGGGTCAAACCAGTCACGATATTCAAACCAAATGACATCTCGTACCGACTGATCCACGTATGGGAATAATAAATCGATCGATTGTTTATAATCGTCCGCTGAGTAGGTATTACGTACTGCTTCGACTTTCGGGATATCAAATCGGAATTTGGGCAAATGCCCCATATTTAACAAAGATTCTTCATCCACCGTGCCTATTATGATCGATGTTTGCTTCATATCACTGTCAGCTAGGATCAACTGCGGATTGTCCGGCAAGAAAAAACCGTCTACGACGACGTAACCTCCGACGGTTTTACTCGCATCTAACGGGTCCGAATTAACCAGGTTCTGGGGACCTCGCTCACGCAAACATCTTAACGTGTCTATTACTACGGACTCGTACGATAGGTTGGAACTATCTAACCAAGTTGGGCAGTGTACATTTTTCGCCAGTTTTCCCGCCACCCACAAGTCTTGGGCTCGTGATGTCATAGTCCATCCAGTATTTGGCGCGCCACTCTGTAATATCGCCCTTCTGAAAAACGGCCGGCTAGCTGGAGACATCAGGTGTAAACCAACACTTGCCGCTCCGGCACTGTGACCGATTAACGTCACCGAGTCCGCGTTCCCGCCAAAATGTTCAATATTATCTTTCACCCACAGAAGCGCCATGGCTTGGTCCAGCAAACCGAGGTTACCTGGTTCATTCTCAGTGAAGAAAGATAAAAAACCAAGTAGTCCGAGGCGGTAATTCATACTTACTACGACAACATTTTCCACTGCAGCTAAAGTAGCGCCATTGTACAGCGATGCTGACGTCGTCCCTGCGATCAGACTACCCCCATGAATAAAAACGACGACCGGGGCATCGCTGGGTGCGGGATATGGGGTCCAAACGTTTAGAAAGAGACAATCTTCGCTGCATTCATCTGTAGTTGTCCACCAAATATGACCCGGATGATCAATTGGCGGCGGGTATTTTTTCTGCCAGCAAGCAGCACCAAAGGAAGAAGCGTTGCGGACACCGCTCCACTCCGTACTCCACGGATTAGCGGGGCTGAACCTCGTATTTCCGACTGGTGGGTCGGCGTATGGTATTCCGAGAAATGCGTCTACCTTGGCACCAAGGATCTCCAATCGTCTGCCCCGCAGTTCGCCATAATTTGTGGCCACGACCGCCTCCTCTATCTCGCACATGCTGTTGAACACACACGCAAACGTGAATCCGACAAAAACTGCCAACCGCATCGTGCTTCGACTATGTCTAACCAGCTACTAGACTAGATCTCGACTCTCTGCCGCCATACACAGATCTAAATTTAGCATATTGGTTTTTATGAAACCTAAGTTGTTGCATGCATATCAAGGCGCCCTAACCAGATTAGTAGAAATTATATCGTATACTTAATTATAAAAACGGGGGGAAACGGTGCCGTATTTATGTATGTATATCTCCAATGTTGAAATTCCCGGCAATCATTTGTGCGATCCTGACGGAAACTGTCTCATATATCTCGGTCACAGGCTTGCACGTTTTGTTCGTATTTCAGTCAGGACATTTTCGAAGCTTTATAGCACGATTTTGTGTGTGTACGCAAATAAGGTAATCTCAGCAACGCTTTGCCCGTCTCCATTACTCGTGCTCACAGAACGCAGCTACCAACACTGTAACTTCGGCGTGCTTATGAACAATACCCATATGAACCAAGTTACTCGGGCTGTTGAACTGCATGGAATTGAACATCACTCATGCTACGGCGCTGTCACTGATTCTAATCAAAATATCGCCACGGGTAACAACATTTACATATTCATCATCCGTTTACACAATCACGCTCGCCAACATTCGAACTTTTATGATCTCGCATGAAAGTAAATAGCAATAAGATTTCTAGTAGAAGTTCGAAAATTATTGTTTGCTTAAACCACTTAAATGCTCTGACCCCATTTCCCGTCTGCAGCCAAAGTCTGGTCCTTGGCTCCATTCCACCGCTGGTGGCGCACTATGCTAAAAAAAGGACGCATTCGAGCTTGAACAGTTGACACACTTTTCAGATGAGATTATTATGTGGATGTTGGATTTAAATGAAGTGACGTTTTTTTTGGGAGGGAACAATTTAGTAATTTCGTTGCGGATAACCCCAGTGCCGTTAGCAACTTTAGCAATACTCCCATGATCGCTCCCATGAGCCAATGATTCATAAATTCCAATCACAATTTTAAAAGAAAAAAAGCTCGAAAGAGGTCGAACTTCATGATGTCTCATTGCTAATACTTATTTATCCGAGAGAAGACAACGTCAAGATACAGACCGATCATAGAGATACCCGAGTTTAAATCAGGCGCGCAATGTGTTCATGATGGTTTGTCGGGGGCACTCCCACGGTACCCCTTACGACAACAGAGGGCGACAGTACAAGAGTTGCACCTTCACAGACGACATGCTGGTTGCAGCTAATGAGGCGCATATATATATATATATAGTGTAGATACAATAGTCGATTATTCCAAAACAAAGAGCTCTACGCGAAAGCGGCTACAAACACCAACTAAAGTTTGAGCCCCCCCCCCCCCACACACAGAGAAGGGTAAAAAAACGGCCGCGTAGCAACGTCCTTTGGTTCAACCCACCGTATAGCTACAGCGTCCGTAACAGTATAGGAAAGCGATTCCTGGATCTAATCGACAAGTGCTTTCCTACCGGCAACAACCTCAAGAAAATATTTAACAGAAATACAATCAAAGTCAGCTATAGCTGTATGAACAACATCAAAGATACCATCAACAAGAAAAACAAACACCAACTCGCGACCGAAAATAACACTACCACTGACGAAAGGAAAGCCAACAAGTTGTGTAATTGCCAGAAAAAAAAACATGTCCACTAGACGGGAAGTGTTTGCAGTCCGGCGTCGTATACCAAGCGGAAGTTACGCGTTTAGACAAACACACCAGTGAAACGTACGTCGGACTTACTGGTAATGAGTTCAAAACAAGGTATAGAAACCACACGGCCTCATTTCTCAATCAGGCCTCTAGAAATGCGACAGAACTAAGTAAACACGTCTGGTCACTCAAAGAAAAAGATATTGAATATAAAATACAATGGAAAATTCTTGCTCGCAGTAGCCCGTATAATAGCTCCAGCAAACGATGTATTTTATGTTTGAAAGAAAAATTCATCATAATTTTTTAGACCCCACCACTCCACATTAAACAAAAGAAATGAACTCGTAATATGTAACAATTAAACTTTCTATATAATTTTAATTAATATGTTAATTTGCGAAGCTTATAATGATTAAACATAAAGCTCTTGATGAGTCACCGTATATATATATATATATATATATATATATATATATATATATATATATATATATATATATATATATATATATATATATATATATATATATATATATATATACATGTATATATCAGTTCTTTTTATTTAGATAATGGCAATTTCTTGGGGTTCATCACACTAAACAACAGGTGTCACTATTACTAAGATAAATGTACTTTTTTTCATTAAAATTACTGAATGCTTATACTTATGTACTAAGACGTTAGTTAACATTTAATATCAGGCAATGCATTGTTTCATTACCCTGGCTACGTGTTAAAATGGGTCTGAATTCACTCTGGATAAGTACGTACATAACCGACCAATCTTGGACTTTATTTCAATGTGTTGGTCAGGGTTCTGACCCTGTGTATTTTTCGGTGGGTACCGTTTAATTTCACTATCCTGGCTACGTGTTAAAATGGGTCTGAATTCACTCTGGATAAGTACGTACATAACCGATCAATCTTGGACTTTCATTTTGCATGCAGGTAAGGTACACCTACAGACATAACTGTGGACATTCAGTTCTTTTTATTGAGATAATGGCAATTTCTTGGTCAGAGCGCCCTCTAGTATTGTTAAGAATCATGTTCATTTGGAATGCTCTGATTGGATGGAAGTTCAGGCCTAGCAAGGTGTGATAGAATTGGCCTGTTATGTTCAGATTCAAATAAGCATGAACCACTAATTTGACAGGGAAGTGATACTTATAATGCAGCAAGCTGTTCTAATTGCTGTTGTGGTAGAGTTTTTCCATTTTCCTGTCAAATACATTTATTGGTCCACTGAAAAATGAAAATAATGTTCCCTGTAACCTAGACTCTTATTGATCAAGGCATTTTAAAAATCATGGGTGTTAACTCCCCTCAAGTTATGACCCGTTGTCCCCTACAGAATAATGGTTGCATCTAATATTAAAATAAAGATGGCGGAGTATAGCGTTGATTCATCTCGTTCTACTCTGGATTACTTGGAGTCAATAAAGATCCTAGAAAGTTAGTATTTATATGCCTGTGTGTTTTGTTTTTGTTTGTTTTTTCACTGTCTTTGACTTTCTCAGTATGTTTGTTGCTGTTGACAACAATTCAGTCCTCTGCCAGGCTTCAGTCAATGTTTTTCTTCACTACCTACCCAACTCCTCGTCGGGCACTATGTAGCTGGTGTGGTATATTTATCACTGACAGTAGGGCAATTGTCACATTTAGTGCTCCAAGAAAATATTCTCTGTCCATGTGTATTTATATAAATAGATGCAGTTTCTTTGGCTTGAATAACATTCACTGGCTTCGTACATACAGGTATACTGGTTTACCTGTTTCTAGTTGAAATATAGCCAATCTTTTTATTAACCAAGACAGTTGGACATTTGCCACATGTCACAACACTCATTTCCAAGTGCCATAGCTTGAAACAAGTAGTCAAATCTGATATTGGCTGGAGCTTTAGTTTATATGGACATGGTAAATGGCAAACTAGATGGTCAGAAAGTAATACAAATAATCACAGCTTTACTCCGCCCACTCCACTATGAAGTAAAAGGCTGTTTATAAGACCATGTATGATGGTTTCATGTTTCTTATGGAAAACAATTTTAATTATAAACTTCTATGCTCCTGTACCCAACCATGGGGGTTCATCACACTAAACAACAGGTGTCACTATTACTAAGATAAATGTACTTTTTTTCATTAAAATTACTGAATGCTTATACTTATGTACTAAGACGTTAGTTAACATTTAATATCAGGCAATGCATTGTTTCATTACCCTGGCTACGTGTTAAAATGGGTCTGAATTCACTCTGGATAAGTACGTACATAACCGACCAATCTTGGACTTTATTTCAATGTGTTGGTCAGGGTTCTGACCCTGTGTATTTTTCGGTGGGTACCGTTTAATTTCACTATCCTGGCTACGTGTTAAAATGGGTCTGAATTCACTCTGGATAAGTACGTACATAACCGATCAATCTTGGACTTTCATTTTGCATGCAGGTAAGGTACACCTACAGACATAACTGTGGACATTCAGTTCTTTTTATTGAGATAATGGCAATTTCTTGGTCAGAGCGCCCTCTAGTATTGTTAAGAATCATGTTCATTTGGAATGCTCTGATTGGATGGAAGTTCAGGCCTAGCAAGGTGTGATAGAATTGGCCTGTTATGTTCAGATTCAAATAAGCATGAACCACTAATTTGACAGGGAAGTGATACTTATAATGCAGCAAGCTGTTCTAATTGCTGTTGTGGTAGAGTTTTTCCATTTTCCTGTCAAATACATTTATTGGTCCACTGAAAAATGAAAATAATGTTCCCTGTAACCTAGACTCTTATTGATCAAGGCATTTTAAAAATCATGGGTGTTAACTCCCCTCAAGTTATGACCCGTTGTCCCCTACAGAATAATGGTTGCATCTAATATTAAAATAAAGATGGCGGAGTATAGCGTTGATTCATCTCGTTCTACTCTGGATTACTTGGAGTCAATAAAGATCCTAGAAAGTTAGTATTTATATGCCTGTGTGTTTTGTTTTTGTTTGTTTTTTCACTGTCTTTGACTTTCTCAGTATGTTTGTTGCTGTTGACAACAATTCAGTCCTCTGCCAGGCTTCAGTCAATGTTTTTCTTCACTACCTACCCAACTCCTCGTCGGGCACTATGTAGCTGGTGTGGTATATTTATCACTGACAGTAGGGCAATTGTCACATTTAGTGCTCCAAGAAAATATTCTCTGTCCATGTGTATTTATATAAATAGATGCAGTTTCTTTGGCTTGAATAACATTCACTGGCTTCGTACATACAGGTATACTGGTTTACCTGTTTCTAGTTGAAATATAGCCAATCTTTTTATTAACCAAGACAGTTGGACATTTGCCACATGTCACAACACTCATTTCCAAGTGCCATAGCTTGAAACAAGTAGTCAAATCTGATATTGGCTGGAGCTTTAGTTTATATGGACATGGTAAATGGCAAACTAGATGGTCAGAAAGTAATACAAATAATCACAGCTTTACTCCGCCCACTCCACTATGAAGTAAAAGGCTGTTTATAAGACCATGTATGATGGTTTCATGTTTCTTATGGAAAACAATTTTAATTATAAACTTCTATGCTCCTGTACCCAACCATGGGGGTTCATCACACTAAACAACAGGTGTCACTATTACTAAGATAAATGTACTTTTTTTCATTAAAATTACTGAATGCTTATACTTATGTACTAAGACGTTAGTTAACATTTAATATCAGGCAATGCATTGTTTCATTACCCTGGCTACGTGTTAAAATGGGTCTGAATTCACTCTGGATAAGTACGTACATAACCGACCAATCTTGGACTTTATTTCAATGTGTTGGTCAGGGTTCTGACCCTGTGTATTTTTCGGTGGGTACCGTTTAATTTCACTATCCTGGCTACGTGTTAAAATGGGTCTGAATTCACTCTGGATAAGTACGTACATAACCGATCAATCTTGGACTTTCATTTTGCATGCAGGTAAGGTACACCTACAGACATAACTGTGGACATTCAGTTCTTTTTATTGAGATAATGGCAATTTCTTGGTCAGAGCGCCCTCTAGTATTGTTAAGAATCATGTTCATTTGGAATGCTCTGATTGGATGGAAGTTCAGGCCTAGCAAGGTGTGATAGAATTGGCCTGTTATGTTCAGATTCAAATAAGCATGAACCACTAATTTGACAGGGAAGTGATACTTATAATGCAGCAAGCTGTTCTAATTGCTGTTGTGGTAGAGTTTTTCCATTTTCCTGTCAAATACATTTATTGGTCCACTGAAAAATGAAAATAATGTTCCCTGTAACCTAGACTCTTATTGATCAAGGCATTTTAAAAATCATGGGTGTTAACTCCCCTCAAGTTATGACCCGTTGTCCCCTACAGAATAATGGTTGCATCTAATATTAAAATAAAGATGGCGGAGTATAGCGTTGATTCATCTCGTTCTACTCTGGATTACTTGGAGTCAATAAAGATCCTAGAAAGTTAGTATTTATATGCCTGTGTGTTTTGTTTTTGTTTGTTTTTTCACTGTCTTTGACTTTCTCAGTATGTTTGTTGCTGTTGACAACAATTCAGTCCTCTGCCAGGCTTCAGTCAATGTTTTTCTTCACTACCTACCCAACTCCTCGTCGGGCACTATGTAGCTGGTGTGGTATATTTATCACTGACAGTAGGGCAATTGTCACATTTAGTGCTCCAAGAAAATATTCTCTGTCCATGTGTATTTATATAAATAGATGCAGTTTCTTTGGCTTGAATAACATTCACTGGCTTCGTACATACAGGTATACTGGTTTACCTGTTTCTAGTTGAAATATAGCCAATCTTTTTATTAACCAAGACAGTTGGACATTTGCCACATGTCACAACACTCATTTCCAAGTGCCATAGCTTGAAACAAGTAGTCAAATCTGATATTGGCTGGAGCTTTAGTTTATATGGACATGGTAAATGGCAAACTAGATGGTCAGAAAGTAATACAAATAATCACAGCTTTACTCCGCCCACTCCACTATGAAGTAAAAGGCTGTTTATAAGACCATGTATGATGGTTTCATGTTTCTTATGGAAAACAATTTTAATTATAAACTTCTATGCTCCTGTACCCAACCATGGGGGTTCATCACACTAAACAACAGGTGTCACTATTACTAAGATAAATGTACTTTTTTTCATTAAAATTACTGAATGCTTATACTTATGTACTAAGACGTTAGTTAACATTTAATATCAGGCAATGCATTGTTTCATTACTCTGGCTACGTGTTAAAATGGGTCTGAATTCACTCTGGATAAGTACGTACATAACCGACCAATCTTGGACTTTATTTCAATGTGTTGGTCAGGGTTCTGACCCTGTGTATTTTTCGGTGGGTACCGTTTAATTTCACTATCCTGGCTACGTGTTAAAATGGGTCTGAATTCACTCTGGATAAGTACGTACATAACCGATCAATCTTGGACTTTCATTTTGCATGCAGGTAAGGTACACCTACAGACATAACTGTGGACATTCAGTTCTTTTTATTGAGATAATGGCAATTTCTTGGTCAGAGCGCCCTCTAGTATTGTTAAGAATCATGTTCATTTGGAATGCTCTGATTGGATGGAAGTTCAGGCCTAGCAAGGTGTGATAGAATTGGCCTGTTATGTTCAGATTCAAATAAGCATGAACCACTAATTTGACAGGGAAGTGATACTTATAATGCAGCAAGCTGTTCTAATTGCTGTTGTGGTAGAGTTTTTCCATTTTCCTGTCAAATACATTTATTGGTCCACTGAAAAATGAAAATAATGTTCCCTGTAACCTAGACTCTTATTGATCAAGGCATTTTAAAAATCATGGGTGTTAACTCCCCTCAAGTTATGACCCGTTGTCCCCTACAGAATAATGGTTGCATCTAATATTAAAATAAAGATGGCGGAGTATAGCGTTGATTCATCTCGTTCTACTCTGGATTACTTGGAGTCAATAAAGATCCTAGAAAGTTAGTATTTATATGCCTGTGTGTTTTGTTTTTGTTTGTTTTTTCACTGTCTTTGACTTTCTCAGTATGTTTGTTGCTGTTGACAACAATTCAGTCCTCTGCCAGGCTTCAGTCAATGTTTTCCTTCACTACCTACCCAACTCCTCGTCGGGCACTATGTAGCTGGTGTGGTATATTTATCACTGACAGTAGGGCAATTGTCACATTTAGTGCTCCAAGAAAATATTCTCTGTCCATGTGTATTTATATAAATAGATGCAGTTTCTTTGGCTTGAATAACATTCACTGGCTTCGTACATACAGGTATACTGGTTTACCTGTTTCTAGTTGAAATATAGCCAATCTTTTTATTAACCAAGACAGTTGGACATTTGCCACATGTCACAACACTCATTTCCAAGTGCTATAGCTTGAAACAAGTAGTCAAATCTGATATTGGCTGGAGCTTTAGTTTATATGGACATGGTAAATGGCAAACTAGATGGTCAGAAAGTAATACAAATAATCACAGCTTTACTCCGCCCACTCCACTATGAAGTAAAAGGCTGTTTATAAGACCATGTATGATGGTTTCATGTTTCTTATGGAAAACAATTTTAATTATAAACTTCTATGCTCCTGTACCCAACCATGGGGGTTCATCACACTAAACAACAGGTGTCACTATTACTAAGATAAATGTACTTTTTTTCATTAAAATTACTGAATGCTTATACTTATGTACTAAGACGTTAGTTAACATTTAATATCAGGCAATGCATTGTTTCATTACCCTGGCTACGTGTTAAAATGGGTCTGAATTCACTCTGGATAAGTACGTACATAACCGACCAATCTTGGACTTTATTTCAATGTGTTGGTCAGGGTTCTGACCCTGTGTATTTTTCGGTGGGTACCGTTTAATTTCACTATCCTGGCTACGTGTTAAAATGGGTCTGAATTCACTCTGGATAAGTACGTACATAACCGATCAATCTTGGACTTTCATTTTGCATGCAGGTAAGGTACACCTACAGACATAACTGTGGACATTCAGTTCTTTTTATTGAGATAATGGCAATTTCTTGGTCAGAGCGCCCTCTAGTATTGTTAAGAATCATGTTCATTTGGAATGCTCTGATTGGATGGAAGTTCAGGCCTAGCAAGGTGTGATAGAATTGGCCTGTTATGTTCAGATTCAAATAAGCATGAACCACTAATTTGACAGGGAAGTGATACTTATAATGCAGCAAGCTGTTCTAATTGCTGTTGTGGTAGAGTTTTTCCATTTTCCTGTCAAATGCATTTATTGGTCCACTGAAAAATGAAAATAATGTTCCCTGTAACCTAGACTCTTATTGATCAAGGCATTTTAAAAATCATGGGTGTTAACTCCCCTCAAGTTATGACCCGTTGTCCCCTACAGAATAATGGTTGCATCTAATATTAAAATAAAGATGGCGGAGTATAGCGTTGATTCATCTCGTTCTACTCTGGATTACTTGGAGTCAATAAAGATCCTAGAAAGTTAGTATTTATATGCCTGTGTGTTTTGTTTTTGTTTGTTTTTTCACTGTCTTTGACTTTCCCAGTATGTTTGTTGCTGTTGACAACAATTCAGTCCTCTGCCAGGCTTCAGTCAATGTTTTTCTTCACTACCTACCCAACTCCTCGTCGGGCACTATGTAGCTGGTGTGGTATATTTATCACTGACAGTAGGGCAATTGTCACATTTAGTGCTCCAAGAAAATATTCTCTGTCCATGTGTATTTATATAAATAGATGCAGTTTCTTTGGCTTGAATAACATTCACTGGCTTCGTACATACAGGTATACTGGTTTACCTGTTTCTAGTTGAAATATAGCCAATCTTTTTATTAACCAAGACAGTTGGACATTTGCCACATGTCACAACACTCATTTCCAAGTGCCATAGCTTGAAACAAGTAGTCAAATCTGATATTGGCTGGAGCTTTAGTTTATATGGACATGGTAAATGGCAAACTAGATGGTCAGAAAGTAATACAAATAATCACAGCTTTACTCCGCCCACTCCACTATGAAGTAAAAGGCTGTTTATAAGACCATGTATGATGGTTTCATGTTTCTTATGGAAAACAATTTTAATTATAAACTTCTATGCTCCTGTACCCAACCATGGGGGTTCATCACACTAAACAACAGGTGTCACTATTACTAAGATAAATGTACTTTTTTTCATTAAAATTACTGAATGCTTATACTTATGTACTAAGACGTTAGTTAACATTTAATATCAGGCAATGCATTGTTTCATTACCCTGGCTACGTGTTAAAATGGGTCTGAATTCACTCTGGATAAGTACGTACATAACCGACCAATCTTGGACTTTCATTTTGCATGCAGGTAAGGTACACCTACAGACATAACTGTGGACATTCAGTTCTTTTTATTGAGATAATGGCAATTTCTTGGTCAGAGCGCCCTCTAGTATTGTTAAGAATCATGTTCATTTGGAATGCTCTGATTGGATGGAAGTTCAGGCCTAGCAAGGTGTGATAGAATTGGCCTGTTATGTTCAGATTCAAATAAGCATGAACCACTAATTTGACAGGGAAGTGATACTTATAATGCAGCAAGCTGTTCTAATTGCTGTTGTGGTAGAGTTTTTCCATTTTCCTGTCAAATACATTTATTGGTCCACTGAAAAATGAAAATAATGTTCCCTGTAACCTAGACTCTTATTGATCAAGGCATTTTAAAAATCATGGGTGTTAACTCCCCTCAAGTTATGACCCGTTGTCCCCTACAGAATAATGGTTGCATCTAATATTAAAATAAAGATGGCGGAGTATAGCGTTGATTCATCTCGTTCAACTCTGGATTACTTGGAGTCAATAAAGATCCTAGAAAGTTAGTATTTATATGCCTGTGTGTTTTGTTTTTGTTTGTTTTTTCACTGTCTTTGACTTTCCCAGTATGTTTGTTGCTGTTGACAACAATTCAGTCCTCTGCCAGGCTTCAGTCAATGTTTTTCTTCACTACCTACCCAACTCCTCGTCGGGCACTATGTAGCTGGTGTGGTATATTTATCACTGACAGTAGGGCAATTGTCACATTTAGTGCTCCAAGAAAATATTCTCTGTCCATGTGTATTTATATAAATAGATGCAGTTTCTTTGGCTTGAATAACATTCACTGGCTTCGTACATACAGGTATACTGGTTTACCTGTTTCTAGTTGAAATATAGCCAATCTTATTAACCAAGACAGTTGGACATTTGCCACATGTCACAACACTCATTTCCAAGTGCCATAGCTTGAAACAAGTAGTCAAATCTGATATTGGCTGGAGCTTTAGTTTATATGGACATGGTAAATGGCAAACTAGATGGTCAGAAAGTAATACAAATAATCACAGCTTTACTCCGCCCACTCCACTATGAAGTAAAAGGCTGTTTATAAGACCATGTATGATGGTTTCATGTTTCTTATGGAAAACAATTTTAATTATAAACTTCTATGCTCCTGTACCCAACCATGGGGGTTCATCACACTAAACAACAGGTGTCACTATTACTAAGATAAATGTACTTTTTTTCA
Organism: Saccoglossus kowalevskii; assembly: GCF_978046115.1. Taxonomy (NCBI): domain Eukaryota; kingdom Metazoa; phylum Hemichordata; class Enteropneusta; family Harrimaniidae; genus Saccoglossus; species Saccoglossus kowalevskii. Next base: position 34,127,524 of record NC_140657.1, read on the forward strand.
TTAAAATTACTGAATGCTTATACTTATGTACTAAGACGTTAGTTAACATTTAATATCAGGCAATGCATTGTTTCATTACCCTGGCTACGTGTTAAAATGGGTCTGAATTCACTCTGGATAAGTACGTACATAACCGACCAATCTTGGACTTTATTTCAATGTGTTGGTCAGGGTTCTGACCCTGTGTATTTTTCGGTGGGTACCGTTTAATTTCACTATCCTGGCTACGTGTTAAAATGGGTCTGAATTCACTCTGGATAAGTACGTACATAACCGATCAATCTTGGACTTTCATTTTGCATGCAGGTAAGGTACACCTACAGACATAACTGTGGACATTCAGTTCTTTTTATTGAGATAATGGCAATTTCTTGGTCAGAGCGCCCTCTAGTATTGTTAAGAATCATGTTCATTTGGAATGCTCTGATTGGATGGAAGTTCAGGCCTAGCAAGGTGTGATAGAATTGGCCTGTTATGTTCAGATTCAAATAAGCATGAACCACTAATTTGACAGGGAAGTGATACTTATAATGCAGCAAGCTGTTCTAATTGCTGTTGTGGTAGAGTTTTTCCATTTTCCTGTCAAATACATTTATTGGTCCACTGAAAAATGAAAATAATGTTCCCTGTAACCTAGACTCTTATTGATCAAGGCATTTTAAAAATCATGGGTGTTAACTCCCCTCAAGTTATGACCCGTTGTCCCCTACAGAATAATGGTTGCATCTAATATTAAAATAAAGATGGCGGAGTATAGCGTTGATTCATCTCGTTCTACTCTGGATTACTTGGAGTCAATAAAGATCCTAGAAAGTTAGTATTTATATGCCTGTGTGTTTTGTTTTTGTTTGTTTTTTCACTGTCTTTGACTTTCTCAGTATGTTTGTTGCTGTTGACAACAATTCAGTCCTCTGCCAGGCTTCAGTCAATGTTTTTCTTCACTACCTACCCAACTCCTCGTCGGGCACTATGTAGCTGGTGTGGTATATTTATCACTGACAGTAGGGCAATTGTCACATTTAGTGCTCCAAGAAAATATTCTCTGTCCATGTGTATTTATATAAATAGATGCAGTTTCTTTGGCTTGAATAACATTCACTGGCTTCGTACATACAGGTATACTGGTTTACCTGTTTCTAGTTGAAATATAGCCAATCTTATTAACCAAGACAGTTGGACATTTGCCACATGTCACAACACTCATTTCCAAGTGCCATAGCTTGAAACAAGTAGTCAAATCTGATATTGGCTGGAGCTTTAGTTTATATGGACATGGTAAATGGCAAACTAGATGGTCAGAAAGTAATACAAATAATCACAGCTTTACTCCGCCCACTCCACTATGAAGTAAAAGGCTGTTTATAAGACCATGTATGATGGTTTCATGTTTCTTATGGAAAACAATTTTAATTATAAACTTCTATGCTCCTGTACCCAACCATGGGGGTTCATCACACTAAACAACAGGTGTCACTATTACTAAGATAAATGTACTTTTTTTCATTAAAATTACTGAATGCTTATACTTATGTACTAAGACGTTAGTTAACATTTAATATCAGGCAATGCATTGTTTCATTACCCTGGCTACGTGTTAAAATGGGTCTGAATTCACTCTGGATAAGTACGTACATAACCGACCAATCTTGGACTTTATTTCAATGTGTTGGTCAGGGTTCTGACCCTGTGTATTTTTCGGTGGGTACCGTTTAATTTCACTATCCTGGCTACGTGTTAAAATGGGTCTGAATTCACTCTGGATAAGTACGTACATAACCGATCAATCTTGGACTTTCATTTTGCATGCAGGTAAGGTACACCTACAGACATAACTGTGGACATTCAGTTCTTTTTATTGAGATAATGGCAATTTCTTGGTCAGAGCGCCCTCTAGTATTGTTAAGAATCATGTTCATTTGGAATGCTCTGATTGGATGGAAGTTCAGGCCTAGCAAGGTGTGATAGAATTGGCCTGTTATGTTCAGATTCAAATAAGCATGAACCACTAATTTGACAGGGAAGTGATACTTATAATGCAGCAAGCTGTTCTAATTGCTGTTGTGGTAGAGTTTTTCCATTTTCCTGTCAAATACATTTATTGGTCCACTGAAAAATGAAAATAATGTTCCCTGTAACCTAGACTCTTATTGATCAAGGCATTTTAAAAATCATGGGTGTTAACTCCCCTCAAGTTATGACCCGTTGTCCCCTACAGAATAATGGTTGCATCTAATATTAAAATAAAGATGGCGGAGTATAGCGTTGATTCATCTCGTTCTACTCTGGATTACTTGGAGTCAATAAAGATCCTAGAAAGTTAGTATTTATATGCCTGTGTGTTTTGTTTTTGTTTGTTTTTTCACTGTCTTTGACTTTCTCAGTATGTTTGTTGCTGTTGACAACAATTCAGTCCTCTGCCAGGCTTCAGTCAATGTTTTTCTTCACTACCTACCCAACTCCTCGTCGGGCACTATGTAGCTGGTGTGGTATATTTATCACTGACAGTAGGGCAATTGTCACATTTAGTGCTCCAAGAAAATATTCTCTGTCCATGTGTATTTATATAAATAGATGCAGTTTCTTTGGCTTGAATAACATTCACTGGCTTCGTACATACAGGTATACTGGTTTACCTGTTTCTAGTTGAAATATAGCCAATCTTATTAACCAAGACAGTTGGACATTTGCCACATGTCACAACACTCATTTCCAAGTGCCATAGCTTGAAACAAGTAGTCAAATCTGATATTGGCTGGAGCTTTAGTTTATATGGACATGGTAAATGGCAAACTAGATGGTCAGAAAGTAATACAAATAATCACAGCTTTACTCCGCCCACTCCACTATGAAGTAAAAGGCTGTTTATAAGACCATGTATGATGGTTTCATGTTTCTTATGGAAAACAATTTTAATTATAAACTTCTATGCTCCTGTACCCAACCATGGGGGTTCATCACACTAAACAACAGGTGTCACTATTACTAAGATAAATGTACTTTTTTTCATTAAAATTACTGAATGCTTATACTTATGTACTAAGACGTTAGTTAACATTTAATATCAGGCAATGCATTGTTTCATTACCCTGGCTACGTGTTAAAATGGGTCTGAATTCACTCTGGATAAGTACGTACATAACCGACCAATCTTGGACTTTATTTCAATGTGTTGGTCAGGGTTCTGACCCTGTGTATTTTTCGGTGGGTACCGTTTAATTTCACTATCCTGGCTACGTGTTAAAATGGGTCTGAATTCACTCTGGATAAGTACGTACATAACCGATCAATCTTGGACTTTCATTTTGCATGCAGGTAAGGTACACCTACAGACATAACTGTGGACATTCAGTTCTTTTTATTGAGATAATGGCAATTTCTTGGTCAGAGCGCCCTCTAGTATTGTTAAGAATCATGTTCATTTGGAATGCTCTGATTGGATGGAAGTTCAGGCCGAGCAAGGTGTGATAGAATTGGCCTGTTATGTTCAGATTCAAATAAGCATGAACCACTAATTTGACAGGGAAGTGATACTTATAATGCAGCAAGCTGTTCTAATTGCTGTTGTGGTAGAGTTTTTCCATTTTCCTGTCAAATGCATTTATTGGTCCACTGAAAAATGAAAATAATGTTCCCTGTAACCTAGACTCTTATTGATCAAGGCATTTTAAAAATCATGGGTGTTAACTCCCCTCAAGTTATGACCCGTTGTCCCCTACAGAATAATGGTTGCATCTAATATTAAAATAAAGATGGCGGAGTATAGCGTTGATTCATCTCGTTCTACTCTGGATTACTTGGAGTCAATAAAGATCCGAGAAAGTTAGTATTTATATGCCTGTGTGTTTTGTTTTTGTTTGTTTTTTCACTGTCTTTGACTTTCTCAGTATGTTTGTTGCTGTTGACAACAATTCAGTCCTCTGCCAGGCTTCAGTCAATGTTTTTCTTCACTACCTACCCAACTCCTCGTCGGGCACTATGTAGCTGGTGTGGTATATTTATCACTGACAGTAGGGCAATTGTCACATTTAGTGCTCCAAGAAAATATTCTCTGTCCATGTGTATTTATATAAATAGATGCAGTTTCTTTGGCTTGAATAACATTCACTGGCTTCGTACATACAGGTATACTGGTTTACCTGTTTCTAGTTGAAATATAGCCAATCTTTTTTATTAACCAAGACAGTTGGACATTTGCCACATGTCACAACACTCATTTCCAAGTGCCATAGCTTGAAACAAGTAGTCAAATCTGATATTGGCTGGAGCTTTAGTTTATATGGACATGGTAAATGGCAAACTAGATGGTCAGAAAGTAATACAAATAATCACAGCTTTACTCCGCCCACTCCACTATGAAGTAAAAGGCTGTTTATAAGACCATGTATGATGGTTTCATGTTTCTTATGGAAAACAATTTTAATTATAAACTTCTATGCTCCTGTACCCAACCATGGGGGTTCATCACACTAAACAACAGGTGTCACTATTACTAAGATAAATGTACTTTTTTTCATTAAAATTACTGAATGCTTATACTTATGTACTAAGACGTTAGTTAACATTTAATATCAGGCAATGCATTGTTTCATTACCCTGGCTACGTGTTAAAATGGGTCTGAATTCACTCTGGATAAGTACGTACATAACCGACCAATCTTGGACTTTATTTCAATGTGTTGGTCAGGGTTCTGACCCTGTGTATTTTTCGGTGGGTACCGTTTAATTTCACTATCCTGGCTACGTGTTAAAATGGGTCTGAATTCACTCTGGATAAGTACGTACATAACCGATCAATCTTGGACTTTCATTTTGCATGCAGGTAAGGTACACCTACAGACATAACTGTGGACATTCAGTTCTTTTTATTGAGATAATGGCAATTTCTTGGTCAGAGCGCCCTCTAGTATTGTTAAGAATCATGTTCATTTGGAATGCTCTGATTGGATGGAAGTTCAGGCCTAGCAAGGTGTGATAGAATTGGCCTGTTATGTTCAGATTCAAATAAGCATGAACCACTAATTTGACAGGGAAGTGATACTTATAATGCAGCAAGCTGTTCTAATTGCTGTTGTGGTAGAGTTTTTCCATTTTCCTGTCAAATACATTTATTGGTCCACTGAAAAATGAAAATAATGTTCCCTGTAACCTAGACTCTTATTGATCAAGGCATTTTAAAAATCATGGGTGTTAACTCCCCTCAAGTTATGACCCGTTGTCCCCTACAGAATAATGGTTGCATCTAATATTAAAATAAAGATAGCGGAGTATAACGTTGATTCATCTCGTTCTACTCTGGATTACTTGGAGTCAATAAAGATCCTAGAAAGTTAGTATTTATATGCCTGTGTGTTTTGTTTTTGTTTGTTTTTTCACTGTCTTTGACTTTCTCAGTATGTTTGTTGCTGTTGACAACAATTCAGTCCTCTGCCAGGCTTCAGTCAATGTTTTTCTTCACTACCTACCCAACTCCTCGTCGGGCACTATGTAGCTGGTGTGGTATATTTATCACTGACAGTAGGGCAATTGTCACATTTAGTGCTCCAAGAAAATATTCTCTGTCCATGTGTATTTATATAAATAGATGCAGTTTCTTTGGCTTGAATAACATTCACTGGCTTCGTACATACAGGTATACTGGTTTACCTGTTTCTAGTTGAAATATAGCCAATCTTTTTATTAACCAAGACAGTTGGACATTTGCCACATGTCACAACACTCATTTCCAAGTGCCATAGCTTGAAACAAGTAGTCAAATCTGATATTGGCTGGAGCTTTAGTTTATATGGACATGGTAAATGGCAAACTAGATGGTCAGAAAGTAATACAAATAATCACAGCTTTACTCCGCCCACTCCACTATGAAGTAAAAGGCTGTTTATAAGACCATGTATGATGGTTTCATGTTTCTTATGGAAAACAATTTTAATTATAAACTTCTATGCTCCTGTACCCAACCATGGGGGTTCATCACACTAAACAACAGGTGTCACTATTACTAAGATAAATGTACTTTTTTTCATTAAAATTACTGAATGCTTATACTTATGTACTAAGACGTTAGTTAACATTTAATATCAGGCAATGCATTGTTTCATTACCCTGGCTACGTGTTAAAATGGGTCTGAATTCACTCTGGATAAGTACGTACATAACCGACCAATCTTGGACTTTATTTCAATGTGTTGGTCAGGGTTCTGACCCTGTGTATTTTTCGGTGGGTACCGTTTAATTTCACTATCCTGGCTACGTGTTAAAATGGGTCTGAATTCACTCTGGATAAGTACGTACATAACCGATCAATCTTGGACTTTCATTTTGCATGCAGGTAAGGTACACCTACAGACATAACTGTGGACATTCAGTTCTTTTTATTGAGATAATGGCAATTTCTTGGTCAGAGCGCCCTCTAGTATTGTTAAGAATCATGTTCATTTGGAATGCTCTGATTGGATGGAAGTTCAGGCCTAGCAAGGTGTGATAGAATTGGCCTGTTATGTTCAGATTCAAATAAGCATGAACCACTAATTTGACAGGGAAGTGATACTTATAATGCAGCAAGCTGTTCTAATTGCTGTTGTGGTAGAGTTTTTCCATTTTCCTGTCAAATGCATTTATTGGTCCACTGAAAAATGAAAATAATGTTCCCTGTAACCTAGACTCTTATTGATCAAGGCATTTTAAAAATCATGGGTGTTAACTCCCCTCAAGTTATGACCCATTGTCCCCTACAGAATAATGGTTGCATCTAATATTAAAATAAAGATGGCGGAGTATAGCGTTGATTCATCTCGTTCTACTCTGGATTACTTGGAGTCAATAAAGATCCTAGAAAGTTAGTATTTATATGCCTGTGTGTTTTGTTTTTGTTTGTTTTTTCACTGTCTTTGACTTTCCCAGTATGTTTGTTGCTGTTGACAACAATTCAGTCCTCTGCCAGGCTTCAGTCAATGTTTTTCTTCACTACCTACCCAACTCCTCGTCGGGCACTATGTAGCTGGTGTGGTATATTTATCACTGACAGTAGGGCAATTGTCACATTTAGTGCTCCAAGAAAATATTCTCTGTCCATGTGTATTTATATAAATAGATGCAGTTTCTTTGGCTTGAATAACATTCACTGGCTTCGTACATACAGGTATACTGGTTTACCTGTTTCTAGTTGAAATATAGCCAATCTTTTTATTAACCAAGACAGTTGGACATTTGCCACATGTCACAACACTCATTTCCAAGTGCCATAGCTTGAAACAAGTAGTCAAATCTGATATTGGCTGGAGCTTTAGTTTATATGGACATGGTAAATGGCAAACTAGATGGTCAGAAAGTAATACAAATAATCACAGCTTTACTCCGCCCACTCCACTATGAAGTAAAAGGCTGTTTATAAGACCATGTATGATGGTTTCATGTTTCTTATGGAAAACAATTTTAATTATAAACTTCTATGCTCCTGTACCCAACCATGGGGGTTCATCACACTAAACAACAGGTGTCACTATTACTAAGATAAATGTACTTTTTTTCATTAAAATTACTGAATGCTTATACTTATGTACTAAGACGTTAGTTAACATTTAATATCAGGCAATGCATTGTTTCATTACCCTGGCTACGTGTTAAAATGGGTCTGAATTCACTCTGGATAAGTACGTACATAACCGACCAATCTTGGACTTTATTTCAATGTGTTGGTCAGGGTTCTGACCCTGTGTATTTTTCGGTGGGTACCGTTTAATTTCACTATCCTGGCTACGTGTTAAAATGGGTCTGAATTCACTCTGGATAAGTACGTACATAACCGATCAATCTTGGACTTTCATTTTGCATGCAGGTAAGGTACACCTACAGACATAACTGTGGACATTCAGTTCTTTTTATTGAGATAATGGCAATTTCTTGGTCAGAGCGCCCTCTAGTATTGTTAAGAATCATGTTCATTTGGAATGCTCTGATTGGATGGAAGTTCAGGCCTAGCAAGGTGTGATAGAATTGGCCTGTTATGTTCAGATTCAAATAAGCATGAACCACTAATTTGACAGGGAAGTGATACTTATAATGCAGCAAGCTGTTCTAATTGCTGTTGTGGTAGAGTTTTTCCATTTTCCTGTCAAATGCATTTATTGGTCCACTGAAAAATGAAAATAATGTTCCCTGTAACCTAGACTCTTATTGATCAAGGCATTTTAAAAATCATGGGTGTTAACTCCCCTCAAGTTATGACCCGTTGTCCCCTACAGAATAATGGTTGCATCTAATATTAAAATAAAGATGGCGGAGTATAGCGTTGATTCATCTCGTTCTACTCTGGATTACTTGGAGTCAATAAAGATCCTAGAAAGTTAGTATTTATATGCCTGTGTGTTTTGTTTTTGTTTGTTTTTTCACTGTCTTTGACTTTCCCAGTATGTTTGTTGCTGTTGACAACAATTCATTCCTCTGCCAGGCTTCAGTCAATGTTTTTCTTCACTACCTACCCAACTCCTCGTCGGGCACTATGTAGCTGGTGTGGTATATTTATCACTGACAGTAGGGCAATTGTCACATTTAGTGCTCCAAGAAAATATTCTCTGTCCATGTGTATTTATATAAATAGATGCAGTTTCTTTGGCTTGAATAACATTCACTGGCTTCGTACATACAGGTATACTGGTTTACCTGTTTCTAGTTGAAATATAGCCAATCTTTTTATTAACCAAGACAGTTGGACATTTGCCACATGTCACAACACTCATTTCCAAGTGCCATAGCTTGAAACAAGTAGTCAAATCTGATATTGGCTGGAGCTTTAGTTTATATGGACATGGTAAATGGCAAACTAGATGGTCAGAAAGTAATACAAATAATCACAGCTTTACTCCGCCCACTCCACTATGAAGTAAAAGGCTGTTTATAAGACCATGTATGATGGTTTCATGTTTCTTATGGAAAACAATTTTAATTATAAACTTCTATGCTCCTGTACCCAACCATGGGGGTTCATCACACTAAACAACAGGTGTCACTATTACTAAGATAAATGTACTTTTTTTCATTAAAATTACTGAATGCTTATACTTATGTACTAAGACGTTAGTTAACATTTAATATCAGGCAATGCATTGTTTCATTACCCTGGCTACGTGTTAAAATGGGTCTGAATTCACTCTGGATAAGTACGTACATAACCGACCAATCTTGGACTTTATTTCAATGTGTTGGTCAGGGTTCTGACCCTGTGTATTTTTCGGTGGGTACCGTTTAATTTCACTATCCTGGCTACGTGTTAAAATGGGTCTGAATTCACTCTGGATAAGTACGTACATAACCGATCAATCTTGGACTTTCATTTTGCATGCAGGTAAGGTACACCTACAGACATAACTGTGGACATTCAGTTCTTTTTATTGAGATAATGGCAATTTCTTGGTCAGAGCGCCCTCTAGTATTGTTAAGAATCATGTTCATTTGGAATGCTCTGATTGGATGGAAGTTCAGGCCTAGCAAGGTGTGATAGAATTGGCCTGTTATGTTCAGATTCAAATAAGCATGAACCACTAATTTGACAGGGAAGTGATACTTATAATGCAGCAAGCTGTTCTAATTGCTGTTGTGGTAGAGTTTTTCCATTTTCCTGTCAAATGCATTTATTGGTCCACTGAAAAATGAAAATAATGTTCCCTGTAACCTAGACTCTTATTGATCAAGGCATTTTAAAAATCATGGGTGTTAACTCCCCTCAAGTTATGACCCGTTGTCCCCTACAGAATAATGGTTGCATCTAATATTAAAATAAAGATGGCGGAGTATAGCGTTGATTCATCTCGTTCAACTCTGGATTACTTGGAGTCAATAAAGATCCTAGAAAGTTAGTATTTATATGCCTGTGTGTTTTGTTTTTGTTTGTTTTTTCACTGTCTTTGACTTTCCCAGTATGTGTGTTGCTGTTGACAACAATTCAGTCCTCTGCCAGGCTTCAGTCAATGTTTTTCTTCACTACCTACCCAACTCCTCGTCGGGCACTATGTAGCTGGTGTGGTATATTTATCACTGACAGTAGGGCAATTGTCACATTTAGTGCTCCAAGAAAATATTCTCTGTCCATGTGTATTTATATAAATAGATGCAGTTTCTTTGGCTTGAATAACATTCACTGGCTTCGTACATACATGTATACTGGTTTACCTGTTTCTAGTTGAAATATAGCCAATCTTATTAACCAAGACAGTTGGACATTTGCCACATGTCACAACACTCATTTCCAAGTGCCATAGCTTGAAACAAGTAGTCAAATCTGATATTGGCTGGAGCTTTAGTTTATATGGACATGGTAAATGGCAAACTAGATGGTCAGAAAGTAATACAAATAATCACAGCTTTACTCCGCCCACTCCACTATGAAGTAAAAGGCTGTTTATAAGACCATGTATGATGGTTTCATGTTTCTTATGGAAAACAATTTTAATTATAAACTTCTATGCTCCTGTACCCAACCATGGGGGTTCATCACACTAAACAACAGGTGTCACTATTACTAAGATAAATGTACTTTTTTTCATTAAAATTACTGAATGCTTATACTTATGTACTAAGACGTTAGTTAACATTTAATATCAGGCAATGCATTGGTTCATTACCCTGGCTACGTGTTAAAATGGGTCTGAATTCACTCTGGATAAGTACGTACATAACCGACCAATCTTGGACTTTATTTCAATGTGTTGGTCAGGGTTCTGACCCTGTGTATTTTTCGGTGGGTACCGTTTAATTTCACTATCCTGGCTACGTGTTAAAATGGGTCTGAATTCACTCTGGATAAGTACGTACATAACCGATCAATCTTGGACTTTCATTTTGCATGCAGGTAAGGTACACCTACAGACATAACTGTGGACATTCAGTTCTTTTTATTGAGATAATGGCAATTTCTTGGTCAGAGCGCCCTCTAGTATTGTTAAGAATCATGTTCATTTGGAATGCTCTGATTGGATGGAAGTTCAAGCCTAGCAAGGTGTGATAGAATTGGCCTGTTATGTTCAGATTCAAATAAGCATGAACCACTAATTTGACAGGGAAGTGATACTTATAATGCAGCAAGCTGTTCTAATTGCTGTTGTGGTAGAGTTTTTCCATTTTCCTGTCAAATGCATTTATTGGTCCACTGAAAAATGAAAATAATGTTCCCTGTAACTTAGACTCTTATTGATCAAGGCATTTTAAAAATCATGGGTGTTAACTCCCCTCAAGTTATGACCCGTTGTCCCCTACAGAATAATGGTTGCATCTAATATTAAAATAAAGATGGCGGAGTATAGCGTTGATTCATCTCGTTCTACTCTGGATTACTTGGAGTCAATAAAGATCCTAGAAAGTTAGTATTTATATGCCTGTGTGTTTTGTTTTTGTTTGTTTTTTCACTGTCTTTGACTTTCCCAGTATGTTTTTTGCTGTTGACAACAATTCAGTCCTCTGCCAGGCTTCAGTCAATGTTTTTCTTCACTACCTACCCAACTCCTCGTCGGGCACTATGTAGCTGGTTTGGTATATTTATCCCAGACAGTAGGGCAATTGTCACATTTAGTGCTCCAAGAAAATATTCTCTGTCCATGTGTATTTATATAAATAGATGCAGTTTCTTTGGCTTGAATAACATTCACTGGCTTCGTACATACAGGTATACTGGTTTACCTGTTTCTAGTTGAAATATAGCCAATCTTATTAACCAAGACAGTTGGACATTTGCCACATGTCACAACACTCATTTCCAAGTGCCATAGCTTGAAACAAGTAGTCAAATCTGATATTGGCTGGAGCTTTAGTTTATATGGACATGGTAAATGGCAAACTAGATGGTCAGAAAGTAATACAAATAATCACAGCTTTACTCCGCCCACCCCACTATGAAGTAAAAGGCTGTTTATAAGACCATGTATGATGGTTTCATGTTTCTTATGGAAAACAATTTTAATTATAAACTTCTATGCTCCTCTACCCAACCATGGGGGTTCATCACACTAAACAACAGGTGTCACTATTACTAAGATAAATGTACTTTTTTTCATTAAAATTACTGAATGCTTATACGTATGTACTAAGACGTTAGTTAAGATTTAATATCAGGCAATGCATTGCTTCATTACCCTGGCTACGTGTTAAAATGGGTCTGAATTCACTCTGGATAAGTACGTACATAACCGACCAATCTTGGACTTTATTTCAATGTGTTGGTCAGGGTTCTGACCCTGTGTATTTTTCGGTGGGTACCGTTTAATTTCACTATCCTGGCTACGTGTTAAAATGGGTCTGAATTCACTCTGGATAAGTACGTACATAACCGATCAATCTTGGACTTTCATTTTGCATGCAGGTAAGGTACACCTACAGACATAACTGTGGACATTCAGTTCTTTTTATTGAGATAATGGCAATTTCTTGGTCAGAGCGCCCTCTAGTATTGTTAAGAATCATGTTCATTTGGAATGCTCTGATTGGATGGAAGTTCAAGCCTAGCAAGGTGTGATAGAATTGGCCTGTTATGTTCAGATTCAAATAAGCATGAACCACTAATTTGACAGGGAAGTGATACTTATAATGCAGCAAGCTGTTCTAATTGCTGTTGTGGTAGAGTTTTTCCATTTTCCTGTCAAATGCATTTATTGGTCCACTGAAAAATGAAAATAATGTTCCCTGTAACTTAGACTCTTATTGATCAAGGCATTTTAAAAATCATGGGTGTTAACTCCCCTCAAGTTATGACCCGTTGTCCCCTACAGAATAATGGTTGCATCTAATATTAAAATAAAGATGGCGGAGTATAGCGTTGATTCATCTCGTTCTACTCTGGATTACTTGGAGTCAATAAAGATCCTAGAAAGTTAGTATTTATATGCCTGTGTGTTTTGTTTTTGTTTGTTTTTTCACTGTCTTTGACTTTCCCAGTATGTTTGTTGCTGTTGACAACAATTCAGTCCTCTGCCAGGCTTCAGTCAATGTTTTTCTTCACTACCTACCCAACTCCTCGTCGGGCACTATGTAGCTGGTTTGGTATATTTATCACAGACAGTAGGGCAATTGTCACATTTAGTGCTCCAAGAAAATATTCTCTGTCCATGTGTATTTATATAAATAGATGCAGTTTCTTTGGCTTGAATAACATTCACTGGCTTCGTACATACAGGTACACTGGTTTACCTGTTTCTAGTTGAAATATAGCCAATCTTATTAACCAAGACAGTTGGACATTTGCCACATGTCACAACACTCATTTCCAAGTGCCATAGCTTGAAACAAGTAGTCAAATCTGATATTGGCTGGAGCTTTAGTTTATATGGACATGGTAAATGGCAAACTAGATGGTCAGAAAGTAATACAAATAATCACAGCTTTACTCCGCCCACTCCACTATGAAGTAAAAGGCTGTTTATAAGACCATGTATGATGGTTTCATGTTTCTTATGGAAAACAATTTTAATTATAAACTTCTATGCTCCTGTACCCAACCATGGGGGTTCATCACACTAAACAACAGGTGTCACTATTACTAAGATAAATGTACTTTTTTTCATTAAAATTACTGAATGCTTATACTTATGTACTAAGACGTTAGTTAACATTTAATATCAGGCAATGCATTGGTTCATTACCCTGGCTACGTGTTAAAATGGGTCTGAATTCACTCTGGATAAGTACGTACATAACCGACCAATCTTGGACTTTATTTCAATGTGTTGGTCAGGGTTCTGACCCTGTGTATTTTTCGGTGGGTACCGTTTAATTTCACTATCCTGGCTACGTGTTAAAATGGGTCTGAATTCACTCTGGATAAGTACGTACATAACCGATCAATCTTGGACTTTCATTTTGCATGCAGGTAAGGTACACCTACAGACATAACTGTGGACATTCAGTTCTTTTTATTGAGATAATGGCAATTTCTTGGTCAGAGCGCCCTCTAGTATTGTTAAGAATCATGTTCATTTGGAATGCTCTGATTGGATGGAAGTTCAGGCCTAGCAAGGTGTGATAGAATTGGCCTGTTATGTTCAGATTCAAATAAGCATGAACCACTAATTTGACAGGGAAGTGATACTTATAATGCAGCAAGCTGTTCTAATTGCTGTTGTGGTAGAGTTTTTCCATTTTCCTGTCAAATGCATTTATTGGTCCACTGAAAAATGAAAATAATGTTCCTTGTAACTTAAACTCTTATTGATCAAGGCATTTTAAAAATCATGGGTGTTAACTCCCCTCAAGTTATGACCCGTTGTCCCCTACAGAATAATGGTTGCATCTAATATTAAAATAAAGATGGCGGAGTATAGCGTTGATTCATATCGTTCTACTCTGGATTACTTGGAGTCAATAAAGATCCTAGAAAGTTAGTATTTATATGCCTGTGTGTTTTGTTTTTGTTTGTTTTTTCACTGTCTTTGACTTTCCCAGTATGTTTGCTGCTGTTGACAACAATTCAGTCCTCTGCCAGGCTTCAGTCAATGTTTTTCTTCACTACCTACCCAACTCCTCGTCGGGCACTATGTAGCTGGTTTGGTATATTTATCACAGACAGTAGGGCAATTGTCACATTTAGTGCTCCAAGAAAATATTCTCTGTCCATGTGTATTTATATAAATAGATGCAGTTTCTTTGGCTTGAATAACATTCACTGGCTTCGTACATACAGGTATACTGGTTTACCTGTTTCTAGTTGAAATATAGCCAATCTTATTAACCAAGACAGTTGGACATTTGCCACATGTCACAACACTCATTTCCAAGTGCCATAGCTTGAAACAAGTAGTCAAATCTGATATTGGCTGGAGCTTTAGTTTATATGGACATGGTAAATGGCAAACTAGATGGTCAGAAAGTAATACAAATAATCACAGCTTTACTCCGCCCACTCCACTATGAAGTAAAAGGCTGTTGATAAGACCATGTGTGATGGTTTCATGTTTCTTATGGAAAACAATTTTAATTATAAACTTCTATGCTCCTGTACCCAACCATGGGGGTTCATCACACTAAACAACAGGTGTCACTATTACTAAGATAAATGTACTTTTTTTCATTAAAATTACTGAATGCTTATACTTATGTACTAAGACGTTAGTTAACATTTAATATCAGGCAATGCATTGGTTCATTACCCTGGCTACGTGTTAAAATGGGTCTGAATTCACTCTGGATAAGTACGTACATAACCGACCAATCGTGGACTTTATTTCAATGTGTTGGTCAGGGTTCTGACCCTGTGTATTTTTCGGTGGGTACCGTTTAATTTCACTATCCTGGCTACGTGTTAAAATGGGTCTGAATTCACTCTGGATAAGTACGTACATAACCGATCAATCTTGGACTTTCATTTTGCATGCAGGTAAGGTACACCTACAGACATAACTGTGGACATTCAGTTCTTTTTATTGAGATAATGGCAATTTCTTGGTCAGAGCGCCCTCTAGTATTGTTAAGAATCATGTTCATTTGGAATGCTCTGATTGGATGGAAGTTCAGGCCTAGCAAGGTGTGATAGAATTGGCCTGTTATGTTCAGATTCAAATAAGCATGAACCACTAATTTGACAGGGAAGTGATACTTATAATGCAGCAAGCTGTTCTAATTGCTGTTGTGGTAGAGTTTTTCCATTTTCCTGTCAAATGCATTTATTGGTCCACTGAAAAATGAAAATAATGTTCCCTGTAACCTAGACTCTTATTGATCAAGGCATTTTAAAAATCATGGGTGTTAACTCCCCTCAAGTTATGACCCGTTGTCCCCTACAGAATAATGGTTGCATCTAATATTAAAATAAAGATGGCGGAGTATAGCGTTGATTCATCTCGTTCTACTCTGGATTACTTGGAGTCAATAAAGATCCTAGAAAGTTAGTATTTATATGCCTGTGTGTTTTGTTTTTGTTAGTTTTTTCACTGTCTTTGACTTTCCCAGTATGTTTGTTGCTGTTGACAACAATTCAGTCCTCTGCCAGGCTTCAGTCAATGTTTTTCTTCACTACCTACCCAACTCCTCGTCGGGCACTATGTAGCTGGTGTGGTATATTTATCACTGACAGTAGGGCAATTGTCACATTTAGTGCTCCAAGAAAATATTCTCTGTCCATGTGTATTTATATAAATAGATGCAGTTTCTTTGGCTTGAATAACATTCACTGGCTTCGTACATACAGGTATACTGGTTTACCTGTTTCTAGTTGAAATATAGCCAATCTTATTAACCAAGACAGTTGGACATTTGCCACATGTCACAACACTCATTTCCAAGTGCCATAGCTTGAAACAAGTAGTCAAATCTGATATTGGCTGGAGCTTTAGTTTATATGGACATGGTAAATGGCAAACTAGATGGTCAGAAAGTAATACAAATAATCACAGCTTTACTCCGCCCACTCCACTATGAAGTAAAAGGCTGTTTATAAGACCATGTATGATGGTTTCATGTTTCTTATGGAAAACAATTTTAATTATAAACTTCTATGCTCCTGTACCCAACCATGGGGGTTCATCACACTAAACAACAGGTGTCACTATTACTAAGATAAATGTACTTTTTTTCATTAAAATTACTGAATGTTTATACTTATGTACTAAGACGTTAGTTAACATTTAATATCAGGCAATGCATTGGTTCATTACCCTGGCTACGTGTTAAAATGGGTCTGAATTCACTCTGGATAAGTACGTACATAACCGACCAATCGTGGACTTTATTTCAATGTGTTGGTCAGGGTTCTGACCCTGTGTATTTTTCGGTGGGTACCGTTTAATTTCACTATCCTGGCTACGTGTTAAAATGGGTCTGAATTCACTCTGGATAAGTACGTACATAACCGATCAATCTTGGACTTTCATTTTGCATGCAGGTAAGGTACACCTACATACATAACTGTGGACATTCAGTTCTTTTTATTGAGATAATGGCAATTTCTTGGTCAGAGCGCCCTCTAGTATTGTTAAGAATCATGTTCATTTGGAATGC